>NC_085046.1:90324095-90642556 GCF_963662255.1 Cinclus cinclus | reverse complement strand
GTGGGACTCATCTCTGAAACACACACTTTTTAAATCCTAGTACCGTCGGCATTTTTTTCTGAGGAAGAGGTGTTATTTGTGTGTTTTAATTACATGAACATATATAAAAGTAAATATATACTAGTATTTTAGTGACATTTTAATAACAACTGTGTCTTAAAGCTTTAAAAACTAAATTTGTGGCACTACAGCTGCAAAACCCTACAAAAATAGAGGCAGCTTAATTAAGAAGGCTAGGGGGAATAAAACATAAAAGAGCTACCCCACAGCTCATGGCCAGGGGGAAAGTCACCTTCCTTCGAATCCACCACACTGGCTAAATAATAGGAAAGTCATAGTATTGATGTTTTATTACCTTTTAAGAGCAAGCACTAAGACTCTACTGTCTCTCCAATGTCCTGGTTTACTCAGGAGCAAAAACAGAAATTCTTGATCCACAGGGAGCTACCCATATGTATGGATGAATTAGTCAATATCCACAAAGCAAATCAGAAGGACTGGTAAATGTCTTTTGCTCTGACAAAGGTTTAAATTGTTATCTTTATTTTTTCACTCCCATAATCTGACAGGTAAAATCTGCCAAAACTCTCATTTCTTCCATTTAATTATTCCCCCACAAATGGCAAATGCCCTTATCCCCTGAAGACAGAAAACAGCAACATCATCATCAGCATGGACATTATGGTCCCAATTATACATTGCACTGCTATGCCTGGAAGAACTTGGGAGCTGTTTGATGTTCTTTGTCTTCCTGAGTTGGCAAAAAATAAAAGTCTGAAACATGAATTTCACTACCCTCAGTTAATCTAATTGGGTTGTTCACTCATCCTAAGTGCCAGCATTAACTGTTCAATGATCCTATTTTGGAAAGCAGTTGTGAGAGGAAGTGGAACTGAAGCACAGGAGGATCAGCTGGGAGTTCTTAAAAGCAATAAAACACAGAAGGGAAAAGTAAATGAGAAACAGAGGATGAACTGGAAAGAAAATGCTAAGAATGCCAGGAAAAAGACAATAAACAGCAGCTCTAAAATTGACTTTCCAGTTCTTGGTGACATTCAGTCTCACTGAGGCATTTATTCTGAATACTGGTAGTACATTAAGATATTATTGTTTACTTTAGCTTCTTAAGAATTTTCTATTGGCTTTACTGGGAAATCTGTTATGGGTCAGAACTGGGCAGTTCCCAGGCTGTGTACAAAGGTTGAGATGGCCTTCCTTTGAGGATGTGTTTAATACTAACTCCTAATGCAGAAGGCCATCTTAATTTTTGTTAAGTGCAAAAAAATTACAAACATGTTCATTGCTCTGGGCATCAAGACAAGTAACATGCTCTTCTGAAAAAACACCTCAAACTTTCTTGTCTGGAGCCTACAAGAGCAGAGAAGGCATAATAAGCTTTTGTCTTTTGGGGGCAAGTCGAGATAACTGTGAGATAAAATACTCTTATCTTTGATGAGACAACATGCAGGAGAGAAAGTAGAAAACTTGTAATGAAAAATACCAAAGCGCAAGTGTGGGTTTGCTGAACCTGTTGCAAAATACTGGTTAAAAAACTGGGACATGTTACTAGTACAATAGGAGGTTTCTATAATGTGTGCTATCAAATTTATTTTTGACTCACAGCACCAGTCAGAGATTAATCAGCATTGCCTACTAAAAAAGACAACTGTTCAGTAAGCAAGATGGAGAAGCTGAGCAAAGTATTTCACATGAATGAACAGCCAGCCTCTTTCAGATGCAATGTGTTAGCACAAGGAAAGCTGTGGCATTAGAGGCACATTTTGTTTCTAACATACCAAAGGACAGACATGAAAAAGAAATTATTTTATCACTGCAAAATCAAAGGAGTTCCAGCAAGTAAACCTTAACTAAGTATTGAAGAGGAACAAGGACAAATGTCCTCATTTAACATTCAGCTAAAAATTCTCTTGACTTCAAAGTTCTTTAAAGTTATTAAAAGGAATGTAGAAAAAGCAGGGCTCTTCTTGGTAAAGAAAGTGTTGATCGGGAATATGTTTTGGTACCTTTGATATCAGAAAGGAAAACCTTATACTTTAAATATTAAGATACAGCACTGAAAACAAGGTGTTTGAATTAAGGTGACATATGCAACCTGACACCTGAAAGCCTGGCTGAGTAAAAAAGAAAAATGCATTTCTCAAGGGAGAAATTTATTAGTGTTAGAAAAAGAGAAAAAACATGTTCAATAATTTCATATACAGAAAGCATATGAAAAGATTCTAAGTCTACGCATTTTTTCACTTAATTTAGTATTTACATGACACTTTTTTTGAAAACAAGTATGATAAAGACCCTTCTAAATTACTTTACTTAGACAAAGATGGCCAGATTTAGCTGATTATAGAATGTATGTTATTATTTACATTGATTCCTACTTAATTGCTTAAAACCAAATAATTTTTAGCATTAAAAAGTGCAAGAGTATATTAAACTTTGTGGGACTACAGAGAGATCTAATTTTTCTGAGGATTTTTTAAAGAGCCTTAACCTACAAACCACAGTAGGTGTATTGTGTTTTGCTTTCTTGAACCTGGAGAAAAATAGCTAAATATTCAAAACTCTCAAACATAGACATCAATAAACATTTCCTTCTTTACTAGGATCTTACCATAACTTTGATTTAAAACATCACCTCAGCTAAATCCCTACTTACAAACAATCAGAATGTTTGTTAAAATTAATTAAATTAAATAAAAATCCCACAAACTAATACTGGAAACAGGAAGAAGGGAAGAAAAGAAAAAAAATAAAATAATTAATAGCCAGTCTCTCCAGTCACTTTCTCAGAGGAGATTCAAATGTCACAGTAGGTGAAGTATTTCTCTATTGAGAAGAAGACACATATTGATAACCCACATGATTGCTTTAGCCTGCTGTGCAAAAATATCAACAAAACAAAAAGGGAAATACCTTATTTAATTACATGCTGCCTTGTTTTCAAGAAAAAAATTAAATCTAAGCAATTGAAACTAACACTAAAAAAAAGTAACATAGAAAGTATAAAATTGCTAGTTTTAAATAAATAAGAAGCTGGCAAAGCCTGCTTATCAGAATTTCATTCTATAAAATCTTTTTACAAGGCAAAAAAAAAATTGGTAGGATATTTTTGTGTATTTTTATGCGTGCATTAATTATTTACATGTGCCAAAGATTTTTCACTAAGAAAAATGTCATCTAAATTAATTTAAGTGAAAAATATTTTAAAACTTAGTGGAAAGAAATGACATCATTTTCTGTAGATTTTCTGTAAATTTTAAGAGTATTGTACCAGTTATTCTAAATATACTACCCCTAAAGCAAATAAAAGATAAAAGTGATGGATATCTTGGCTACCCAAGAAGTCAGTAGGAAGTTAATACTTTTCCACCTTGATTTTACTTGCAGTAATAGTATATGTCATAAAAAAAAACTTACTGAGAAGCACTTCAAACTCTTTGAAAGTAAATCCATTACATTTTCTAGTGCTTTCCTAACAAGTTGCTTTTCCTTTTTTTGGTCTTTTTCTTGCTAACAAAACCCTTTTTGTGCTCTGTTTTCACAGCAAAAGGAGCAGCAATATCTGCCTAACCTTTGCATAGTAGCTACCAAACAGCTTTTTTAAGGGCAGATGCTGAAAATGACAGAGGAAATGGGGCACTTTTTAATCTCCCCCTTACATAATTCACTGCTGGAGAAGCTCTTGTTTGTAAGACATCGAACAGGTCTAGACAGTTTTCTTCTTCACGTCCATAGCCATTAGAAAGTGATACGAAGAAGAATCACTGCAACTTGGGTTTTAAAATCCCCTAACACTGTCAACAGGGACCATAGCCCCTAACACTGTCAGCATGGACCATAGCTTTATTGCTTTTCCCAATAACAACTCGGGGCAAAAAGGCATTGGGAAGATACAAGCAAACAGAAATATCTCTTTATAGCATCTGTTTATAGCAAACAGTTTCTACAGGGTTAACACCGAGGACGTGCAGGTGTGAGGCCTGGAGGAGCACCAGAGGTCCCCACATGCGAACTCCTCACATGAGATGGACAAGAGAAGGTCTTCAGCACTACCCACACCAACCTCCAACCTCCTGTGAAATTCACTTGGATCGTACTGTTCAGAAAACTTCCAGTCACAGCAAGCCTCACACAACTCTCAGGAAACTGCAGCTGTCCCTTGCATAGAAAGAAAGTATCTCCCCATATATACATTCGAATTTTTGTAGCTGACAAGAGATCACATTAAGTTTTGTTTGCTAAGTCAGCGAAGGTCAGTAACATTATCAATTGATGCCATGCATACAAATCAAGTTCTCTAACTCGTTATTTGATCTCTGAGAAACTAGATTCAAGAAAGAGCATGGAAAAAATTGCCAAAATGTTCCCAGACAGACACAGCACGATTTTCATAAATTTTAATTTAAAAGTCTTCTAATACATACAATATTTGGGTCCTCAGACTACTATTCTACAGTTCCGCAAGGTACTACAGATAATTCAGTAGTTCGACTTGTTCTGGAGTCAAAAGTAAACACACCTTATTTATTTTCTATTTTCTTCCATTTGTTTCATTAAAACCATGCAAGCATGTGTTCAGTTCATCTACCAAGACTGCCCAATTATTTCAAAGTCACTGATGTTGAATCTTTACAAGTCTTTACACTTGATATGCAAAATGTATATAAAGCTAGGATCTATTTTATCACTTTTATTCCAAAGTAAGCTTTCTACACCATTGTATTACATCAGTAAAACTCCATTTCTTTTCCATTAAAGAAATTTAGACCCCAGAATTCCAAACATACATGTGGGTCATGTCCAAGCCAAATTAGACTTGAAAAAACCTACCATAAAAGAGAATGGGAAAAGCACTGACATGGAAAGCTAGAGAAAAACTTGAAAATATTTGAGAAATGTAAAAATGAACATTATGAAGAATACCAAAAGCATGAGAATATATTTTTATATATTGCTAGAGAATATACTTTTAGCATGGCCTTCAGTATGAAAAGGGGTGTTCTTGTTTCAAAAATCACAAGCATTTCCTTCCACAATTGTCTTCTGTCACAGAATGATGCAACAGAATTTCCTCTTACATCAAAAAATTAAGTCCTATAATCTTGGATTGTAGCTCAGCAGTTACCTAATTCCTCTCCCTCTTGCGATCACACACTAAAATCAACAGGCAACAAGGAAGCTAAATAGCTAAATAAAGAGACTAAATTTGTAGCAAAAATTGGTATGTGTGCTCTGCATATATTTGCCAAATGACAGCTCTGAATGGTGCCTTTTCTTGCTTTTTCCCATTTGTTGACTTGGTAAATTCTGATTTCACTATTTGGCCAACACATAGGCTGGATGAGACCTCTTGCGTCAGAATCTAGAACTTGGTATTACAGGGGTCTTAATAAAAGGTAAGTCCAGAGCAAACCTTCCAATTTTTAGCATAAGTATATGAAAAATGCCATGTAAGCTTAAACATTTTTTTTTACTCTTTGCAGCTGACTCTTGGAAGATTTACCCACTGAGCATTTTAACCAGATTACAGTGCATGGCTCAAAAAGCTGGAAAGCAAATGCTGGTGTTAGGCTTGCAGAGGGAACAGAAAGAGCTGCAAATGTTGGCCAAGAGTGTCAGCCACACAGCTTAAGCTGTTTGCTCCAGAGATCCTCACACCACATGTTGCACCACAGACTTGGGGCTACTTATTGAACAAAGCAGCAGTACAGGCTAGTCCAGATGATGAAGAAAAGCTGCTCTAACAGCCTTCAAGCTTAGCCTCTCCTCTGGCACATGGGGAAAAGCAGGTTCAGAGAGGGATTCTGTGTGATATGGCCATACGACTTAGAGAGCACATGAAAGCATTTGTTCAAAATATTAATCCAATATAAAATTTGTTGACGGTTTTCAGCTATGAGTCATATTTTGTATCTTTTCAAGAGACATAAGTGATAAAAAATACGTGTATTACTTAGCAATAAAATAAATTGATATTGTTATGGAATTCACTAGCTGCTACCACAAAATACATCTGCTATCAGAGAATTTGATGCCATTGTGAAGTAGAATGCAAATTACTTTAGCTACATTTTAAACTATGTATATTTAAAACTTCAGTTCATAAATTGCTTGAAAGATCTTCAAATCACACATTTGCATTACCATACCAGTTTATTCATGAGCAGACATCATTCAAATCAAAGCAATTCCTAGTCAAAAAACTGGAGGATCATTCCCTTCCTCTCCACATACATAGAATGGTGTACAACCAACATAAAACAATCCTCCAGATTCTCTTTTTATGATGCCCCGAGCAGATTCAGACAAATGGAACAAAACCAAACAAAACCCTCACAACAAAACAAACATACTCTCCCCAGCCCCCACAAAAAACCCCACATAACATCAACTCCTGCACACCCCTTCAGCATATAGAAAACACATTACAAATTTATAGGCATTGCTACTTTTTGATATAATTTTCAGTTTGGATTACTACAAGGAAATGTTAAAGTCTCTTTCAGAAATAAATCACCTCTGTTTTGTTTCCATACACAAATAAGCAAATATGCAAAAGAAGGATGTTAATCACAGTAATAAAAATGTAAAAACAAAGAGATATAAATACTGGCTTTGATTTACTCATAGTGATCTCCCTTCTTATGGGAGAAACAGAGGAAGAAAAAACAGGGCAATAACCCACTGAAGCACGGGACCATCATTGCCCATGGACAGAGAGCACAAAGGAAAAGAGGTCATGGAATTAATGGAGTTGAACTCTGCTGGGGATTTAAATAAACATATTTGATCAAATACCCTGATTGTATGACCTCCCACTCTCAACAGGGAGCTGAAAATTCTTGAAAATAAGTTTACTGGAAGTAACTACTGAAATGTTTGATATTGCTAAAACATGCAATCAAACTAAGGAGCTAATTCACCAGACATACTGTTAATGATCAGTAGTACTGAAATGCATTTGTGTTCCTAGTTATGACAATGACTCTTGTCATTCAATAATTTTGAATTGACTTATGTGTACTTACTGAATGCTAGTAGATCCAGTAATGCATACAAAGTTAAGCATGTAGTTATTCTCTTCACTGAATCAGCACCTTACATAACAAGTTTATTTATATCAGGTGCATATCAAAGAGTACAATCTTCAAGACAATTTTAAATTTGAATGCTGACAGCCTGGCTTCCCTGACTTAAAAATTTCCAGACTTTGTGGCTTATTTATAGTAAAATTGCAAAGATAGGTATGTCCTCAGTTTTATTAAATTGAATGAATTAGGTAATAGAATAATACTTGTTTAAATTTTGTGTCACAATGCACTGTGCTAGAATGAGAGATTCATTTTTCTTTTAGCTATTAATTTGGACTGCTTGTGCACTGACTTGTCTGATACAGGAAATAGTTTGTAATGACTAGGAAACTGGGAGAAAAACTTCAAGTGAAGAAAAATGAGTTCTGTTTCCTGATTTTTGGTGGTTTTCTGTGCAATTATCAATAAATGCAAAATCCATGCTTCAATTTACTTATTACCAGAAAAAAGTTTTAATTACTTTTAGGCATCACAGTCTATCCAAACATGACTGATTGTCAAAAGATAAAATTGAGAAATTGATATTTAGTATTCAGCAATATGGAACATTGGTAGTTTACTGTTGCATGTCAACAAAGCTGCCAATTTAGATGACCAGTACAATAAATCACTGTTTCCCATGCTGCATGTGCATAGCTGATGCAGCTAAACAAGGACATGCTGCCTGTTTTGGGCCTTTTTGCCTAAGGAAATGAAACTTAGCTGGTCCAGTCATAACATTTATGGGTTTGTTCTCTGAATCTCAAATACACCAGTTTTCAAGACACTTGACATAAGTTCTTGAACACGTAGAGAAGGAAGGTCTTGTCAACCCCCATCAAAGACAGAAAGGCTGAAACACTCACATCGCCCCACTTGTGGTGTTACTGCAGAATTCAAGACAGAAGGGACCCCTGAGGATCAAAGAGATCAACTCTTGCTTTCAGCAGGCTGTTCTAGATGAGGTAGCGTGGGGGGGCATGTATAGCTAAATTTTGAGCATTGTCTTGGACAAAGATCTCAAAACCTCTCTGGTAACTTGCTTGAGTCTCTGATGATGGTGAAAAATAAAATACATTTCTTTATATCTAACCATGTTGCAACTTATATCCATTTCTTCTTGTCCTACCATCATACACCTCAGAATGGAAAATTTGTTTCTACCATCCCTGAACTTTCCATTGGGTTTTTCTCATCTGATCATTTCGGAAAAACCCACATTTTTTAGTAGCAGCTATAAAAGGAACCAATTTCTGAGACAAAACTGATTTTGAAACAGAATTTCAAATAACTGAAAATGTTGTATCTCTCTGAAAATAATGACACACGAGGTAACGAAAAATAATGCTACCTCAGTTTTACTTCTTTTCAACTCAGGGCCATGGTTTGGTAAAAATGTTCTCTCCATCACTTGAAAGTTCAGTATAACTACGTTGAAAGTTATATAGAAAGAAAATCTTATTCCTTTGAAATTGGAAAGAATTGAAAACAAAGCAATGTTTTAAATTTTGGGTTCTTTTTTTTTTAAGGATTTTGAAAATGTGTGTCACTTTTGCAGAACTGTTTTCCCAAGGGCAACAAAGTGTCAGTTTGTAAGTACCTATGTATTAAAAGATTTTTCAGTGGCAAGCAGCTTTTTGACAGACAAAGGCACAAAGATAAATGACTGGAGACTGAAGCTAAGCAAAATCTGACTGGAAATATTTTCAGAGTGAGTGTAATTAATCATTGGAACACCTCACTTAAGGGTATGCTGGATTCTCTGTAGAACATTTTAAATCAAAGATGGATGTCTTTTATAAAGATTCAGTCTAGCTTAGCCATAAATTACTAGGCTGTACAATGATTGCTGAAAAGTAGCTGAAAAATTTTGTCCCAAGTTTTAATTACACGTCAACACTATGTGTTGTAGTTGCTTCTTCTGCCCTGAAGATTTTGGACTCTGCAAATGAATTAGTTTCAACTTCTATAAAACAGAAGTTTCAATAAAGGTTTTTAAGACCCAGGGTAAGAATGTGGAAAGCTTTGGGTACACAATGGGATAAGCTCTGTGGGATAACTCCACCCATAGGGTCTCTTGTTTTGGCTCTATAAACATTCAGAATTGCGGTTGCAAGAAAAATCTTTGGGCTTCTAAAGAAACAGGAGTGAAAAACAGAGAAAGCCAACAGCTATTCAGGAACAAAATTTACCAGGCACAGGTGATGGCAGCAGGCATCATTGTTTCAGCACTCCAACATATCGTTTGGTAAGAGCCAAAGCATGGCAAGTGGGAACAATAGTCAGATAGACTTCAAAGCCACATTCCAGATCTGAACTAAAATGCTACTTTAGGCATTGTCTTAGATTCCTAGCCAGCTGGGCCCAAATGCAG
Source organism: Cinclus cinclus (assembly GCF_963662255.1). Classification (NCBI taxonomy): domain Eukaryota; kingdom Metazoa; phylum Chordata; class Aves; order Passeriformes; family Cinclidae; genus Cinclus; species Cinclus cinclus. The sequence continues at coordinate 90,633,094 of NC_085046.1, read as the reverse complement.
ACAAAAAGCACAAGGGCACTTTTCCTTAAAGGGTACCTCCATGTCTTCACAGCTGCAGAAGAATCTCTTACATGTCTGGTGCCTTAGGGCATAGAGACAAGCTTTTCTTTACAATACAAAAGCTAAAAAATTATTAATGATAGAAACAGAGGCTATATTTTTATGTGATTTAAGGAAATGGTATTCAAATATTTAATAAGATTATTTCTATTTTAATTTAAGAACAAAGTAAAAAAAATAATTTATATGTTTCATTCATTTCCCTGTAAGGTACTGTGGTTGAGAATATTTCCTTCCTATCTTTGCCCAGAAAACATCTTTACATGAACACATTTTCCAGTTGCAAATGAAAAATATTCTTTGTGTTGAAAAGGCCAAATATTTTTTCTTTACTGGAAGATATTTGCCTGCCTCTGGACTACATCCAAACATGAGGACAGTAATTAGATTTCTTCACAGTGGATTTCTGACTAAAAAAAATTTATATCAAATTATTAAAATATCTGAGCAAAGAACTTATTAATCATGGTCGTTCTTTTTTTTTCTTTGGCAGTTACTTTATCGTGTGTACAATGAACTGTTAATAGCCACTGCAATGATCTTCATGCATTTTCCAAAAGAATAATTTCCTCCTAATAATTCTTCCTCAATTTAAGCCAATAAATAGCTTTCTCCATTATGCAAGGAAGGCTTTCTGATTTTTTTGTAAAATGCCATTTTCCATATTTTCATACTATAAATGATAAAACCTCAGCTTCCCTGTAAGAATATCTTTGTTCAGATGACTTGTAGACGAGACTGGACAGAATAACTTTGAGGATCTGGAGTGGCTTCATATGCATGACATGCTGAAGTACTGCCCTAGATTAAATTTTGCTTAACCTACACTTTAGTTTTAGAAAAACATTTGCTCTTGACCTGCTAGCAAAGTAGAATTAAATGAAAGCTTCTGTAAATTGTTATATTAAATATATCTGCTGTTAAAAATGTATGCCTTATTTCTAGCCTTATTTCCACTGATTTCAAAACTTCCACTTAAAATTATTCCTGATACAGAAGTGGTCAAAAGTTTTTGTATCGTTTAGATGTCACCATCATATGCCTGCGGGTTTGAACAGAATCCTTGGAATATCTCATTATTAGGAGACCTTTTTACTGCATTTCAGCTATTTACATTGCTGTTCTGTGAAAATTTTGGATATGTGTACCAGGATTAGACACAGAATTCCTCCTAGAAATTCCCCTATTTGCCTGCCTATCCATCCAAGAGTCCTGTTTTCTTGAGTGTGGCATCCCGCTGTGATGACAGACCAATTATCTACCAAGATTGTTTTCTTTTCTTTTTTAAAGCAACACAGCTTTCCAGAAGAGAAATTTTCCAGAAGAGAGGAATACAAAATCTATGTAGAGGTGATGTTCTCTCACTAATTGAGATCACTCTGTGCTAGCGACTTGGTTTTGTTACTTCTAATTCCTTAACCTCTGCAAGGCAAATGCCTCTATTATTTAGAAAGTAACTGTTTTTTATAAACATGTGAGTGTTTTTCTTCAACAGAAACTATAAATTCCAAGCAAGAGGAGTCTGGCAGGAGGTGGTTTTTCATAAATCCACGAGTGTCATTTTTCTCTTAACCCTGTCTGCTCAGTATAAGTCAAAAATCTATATCATGTGTTGTGTTTTGTGGGAGTGACTTGAGCCTGTATCAGCTCAAACTATCCTTTACAGTCTTTTAACACAGAGTGCAGTGTTAGCTCCCTTCTCGTTCCTTTGAAGTTCTTTGGCGGTCCAAGATGACAAGATTTAGGATAAACACTCACAAGGTTCTTTGGTCAGTTTGTCATAAAATTTAAAGAGAGATTTATTTAAAACAATTTGTTCTAAAATACCTAACCATCATTCTCACAGGCTTCTGCAGAAACCTATATCATTTTTGTTGGCATCTGTTTCCCCAAAACAGATTTAAGAAGTACAATAATGTTAAAGACACACTTTGTTTACACATTGTTGTTGACAATACTATTTCCTTGTAACACTTAACTGATATGGTCAGATTTCCTGAGTTCCTGATTTACCGATACATGTCTTATTGCTCTTTTTTGTCTTCCTAGAATATCAGAATATTTTAGGTGGGTAGGTTGCCTAGAATCAACCACCTTCCAGAAGTAGCCTAGAAAAAACCTTTTCCCAGAGCAGGTCTAATCACATCAGACTAGTCAAGATCTTGTTATGTTCCAAATGCTACTACCCTTCTGGTTTCCATCAACTGCTATCACTTTCTCCTTTTAGCTTTGCTTTCATTAAATATCATCTAGTATGCCCATTAGTTTTCTATTTGTTTGGATTTTATAATCATGACAACCTGTAGGTATCTGGATATGGAGCAATATTGTTAAACAACTCAAACTGTAAACTGTGCTAATTTAAACATAAGACTCTATGTTCTTTTTCTTTGTTGCTTTTGTTTGATAATTTGCTATTTCTACCATATTTAATCCAGACTGAAGTCCTCTATCGTGTATCTTCATTTTTTCCTCTATATATAGTAACTATATCCTGAGTTCCACATTTTGTTTTCTACCATGATCTAATAGTTTCCTGCAAACATCAGATAATAACTTCATACTGATTACGTGCTTCATACTTCTCTAATCTGATAGTAATCCCTAAATATTTATTTTCTTTCAAGAGGTCACAGACAAGAAATGCCATTTTTGAGTGCTCCCTCTTCAGTTTTTCCCACTTATTGTTTCTTAAAGAGGCTATGACTGTAGGATTTAACACTCCAATCATGTCAATCTTTCCAGCAGGAATCACTAACAAATCAAATTAAGTTTACAGATGAGGAATTATAGTTATTTTCATCTGAAACTCAAGTGCATCCAAGTAAAGAGAGTTTTGACCCTATGCAAAATATAATTTTGCATTAAAATGGGTACACTTTCTCTCTTCCTTATATTCCTTTTCCATTTTTAATGCAGTGATCTTCCTAAAATGTGTGATGCAACTCCCCTTGAATTTGCATGCTTGTTTTAGTGAGGAAGAAGCCATGCAATTTATTCAGTCTCTGCTCAGGACAGAAAGCAGACACTGTTCAAATACGCTATTCCTGTACATTTCTGCCTGTTCTCTTTTTTGGCTTTTGGGCTTGACAAGATTTTTTGAAAGGTCTTTTACATTTTACTGACTGTCATAATTTTTGATTGTTGGAGTTGCTTGGTAAACTACAATGAGGCCCAAGAACTTTTCCTTTAGAACAGTAGCTTTTACACTTTCCTAGCCACTAAACAGGATTATGGCAAGATGGAGCACCTTGCAAATAACTATTCTAATATCTAGAAATACACAAAGCTAAAATGAAAAGTTTTAATACTCTAGCAAATTCCAAGAATACTAGGACTTTCAGAATTATAACGCGTGAAAGGTAAACCATCTTTAGTCTTTTAAGGCTAATAGGAACCACCATGGCTCAGCAATTTCAGAATTACAGAAAAACAAATAGTCCAACTTCCTGCTCAAAGGAGGGTCAATGAATGCTGTTTGTGCTTTTAAGAATTTGGTTTTAGAAATGCATATTTATTCATCAAGTCATATTCAATTCCATATTCAGAAGGTATAGCACTCTATTTCATTGTTATTGCTTTAAAAGCCTGAAGGAGGATTTGGGGAAAAAAAACAAAAACAAACCAGTAACAATAAGTGCATACTGAATTAAACAGGATTAAAAATAAAATCTGCTCATCATTTTTAGCTGATAAGGGAACCTATAGAGATTTCAATCTGCCAGTGGAATTGCACTGCTATTACTTCAGGTGTTTTACTCTACAGTAAAACAAAAATCTAAATAAAGACTGTGGGTTACATTCCCAAAATCACAGAATAGCTGAGGTAGGAAGGTAACATGGAATTTAGCCTAGTCGGACCCCCCTGCTCAAACCAAGGTCTACTTGTGGATGTTGCTCAAGGTCTTGGTCCAGTCCCATTTGTGACTATCTCCAGGAATGGACTTTCAACAATTTATTTGGGTTTAGTCACCCCTACAATGACACAGAATTGCCTGCATTTCAGTTGGTGCCCATTTCCTCCAGTCCTGTCACCGGACACCACTGAGAAAAGTCCAGCTCTGCCTTCTTCACTTTCTCCATCAGGCATTTATACACATGGACATGATTCTCCCAAATCTTCTCCTATCCAGTAATAAGATATGCCTCCCTGAGATCAGAACATCTGAAAACTAGTTTGTGCAGAAAATTATTAAGAATTTACATGTTCATCCAAGAAAAAGTTATATAGACTAATAAAAGCACAGAATTATAAACACTGCCAGATATGAGATTTTAATTTTGAGCAATGTAATCAAATTATGTCTATTCTAATGAAAACTTAAATATTTTTAGCTCTGAGGTGCATGTTCTATCATACTTTCATAGTGCAGAATTTTAAAAAATAAAAATAAAGATACTGTCATAAACAAAAAAATCTGGAGGTTCATAATTATTTAGGCATAATTAAAGCAGGATCTAGGAATCACTACATACAGACAAGTATCTTCAAACTGAAAATACTTAGTCTTTCAATTTACTTGTAGAAAGAAAATATTAAAAAATAAATTAATTTTTATTAATGTCTTTGTTTTGAAAAAAAAAATATAGAGTATTTATTTTTAGACTGGGTACAGAATCAAAAGAGATAGAAGATTAATTGAAAAAAATTGGTTTCTCTAGAATGCTTTCATATATTATATTGTGAATCCTGATTCTCTTAGCCTCAGCTTTTGGTCAAGTATGGAAAATGTGATCTGTGTGTTGAAGTGGTGGAGAACCACTATAGTGATTCCTGGGATCTGTTCTGGGAAAACTTGCTATGAAATTCTGAAAATTGAATGTAATCAATATCTATATTGCATAATATTCTTCTCCTTTAAGAACTTCACAAAAGTTATCCAACAGTTCAAAGAAAAACTTTCAATTTCTTATACTACCTGAAAAACCCACTCCAGTCATTTGTTTCCTGTAAGCCGGACAACTTGAGTGCCCTATCCTGAATTGACCCCAGAGAACTGACAGTATTCTACATAGACATAAGTTCAGGCATACCAAATGTCACATTCTAAATTTCACAAAAAATTAAAACTGACAAGATCAGTCATACACTCTTTAAGCAGGAACAGAGATGGATTGTTCCTCTATACATATCTAGAATGCTTGAAAATTACCCCTAAGATACAATCAATAAACCAGCCATTTTTTGTTCTGTCCTCACTGTATGTTTGTGTTTTACACGGTAACTTCAGGTAGTGCAGTGAATACAAACGCAGTTATCAGTGAAATTAATTATCTCAGTACCTACAAGATAAATAATGACAAACTCAACCTGTGGGAGCTGGGTCCCAGAAGAGCACCTTGAACTGTGCACTTTTAGCTTCCTTATAACATGAACTGGAAACTACGGTGTTGCAGAAAACAAGTAATGCACTATACAGGGTATGTTTAGCACATGTAGAATGCTTGGGGTAATGAGGAGTGCCAAATCCTTGCTCTGCAAACACCAGCCACATCATTCAAGGCAGCAGATCTCTACACCCATTTATGCAGATCATAGGATGAAGAAGAGCACTGACACTTGTCCTGCCAAAGCAGCTGGCTGCAGTACAATATTTTTATCTACTCATATTGGCTGCCAGAATGTAGGAGTGCTCATATTTTAAAGTCAGTGTAAGTCTTGTCCAGAAAGAAGGAAACATAGATCACAGAACCACAGAATAAGTTGAGTTGGAAGGGACCCACAAGGATCATCAAGTCCAACTCTTGGCCCTGCACAGCACCATTCCCAAGAGTCACATCACATGTCTGAGAATCTTGTCCAAGTCATCCTCAGGTTGATGCACTGATACTGTTTTTATCACCACCCTAAGTTCAGGGTGTCAACTACATCTTCTAACTACTAACTCATGTCAGTGTGCTGTGCCTCACTGCACAGCAAAACATTGAAAAGGTTTGTGTGACCAGAAAAACAGAGGATGTGAGGGAGAGTGGCTCCACAGCTGAGTGGTTATGGAACTCAGAGGTGATTTTGACTGTCTTGGGAGAGAACAGTAAACATTCAAATTTCTGGGCAACTGTTATGGCTGTTTTATTTTCACAGTAAAACATCATCAGCCTCCTTACTACTTTATCTGCTGGAAACCTCTTAAAAGACAACCATAGAATTGTGTTAAGGCCTGTTTCTGCAACTAAGTGACAATAACCTGCATCAACTGGAGCAAGGCTATATAAAAGCAAATTCTTACATATCCAGCACCTGGAGACATCTGAGAAAAATCCAGAACTGCCTTATGCATTTAGGCATTCCTAAATCAGCCAAAATCTCCATGAAAGTGACTTTATTTTTCAATTGGTGTGTTGGTCTTCAATGTCTAGTATGATTTAAAAACCTCAATAGAGGCATACGACTTCCTCTCTACTGAGCCCATAAAGTTATTACAACTCTGAAGAGATTTCTCCAGATGACAATTAGACTTCAGAGCACAAAAAAGGATTTGGTTAATAATGTTTCATTTTGCTCATTACAACCACTTCCACAGAAGTCAATTGTGATGTTAAAATTAGAACTCCAGTTTTATATATGGTGATTCAACATAGTGAGAAGTTACAGTATGATGAAAGACAGACACAGCTTCAGAAATACCTGGCAAACATATACTCTGGGAACATCAGTGCTTTTTCAGAGTAATGGAATACAAAGTTAGGCTCTCTGTACAGCACACAGGGAGAGTTAAGTTCCTCAGGATGTGATTCAAACACATCAGGCATGCTAGGCATGGGGGTGCTTAGAGCTAGAGCAATGAGCCATTCCAAGTTGGGGAGTGCATCTGAAATCCCACCCTCCACAGGGCTTAAGCAGCAGGTCTCATAACTTGATGCTCTTGGGTCCAAAACCATGCTCTGAAAATGTGTACACTTCATTCTTTTACACTCTTCTATTTTCAGGTAAATTTGAAAGGTGGGTATGCATATTATTCCATATTAATATTGTTTAGATCACCTGAACATAAGTGGAAATCCATCTATTCTCTTCAGCGACCCAGGTACTCACACAGAGCTTGTCTTTGTATCATCAAAGAAGTAGCTGAGACAGTACCACTTCCAATCCCTAGAAATTAATTTCATGTGTGTAAGCACTGAGCCATGACCATCTGAGACAGTTCACTGCACCTTTGATGTTTTGTGGCAAGACAGAATTGCCTTCCTCAAAGGCCAAAAGCAAAGGAGGTACAAAATTAGAAATTGTAAAATTTGCCACAATAATGACAATTCAGAAAAGTGACTTTTATTTTGATCTCTCTTCAGATTTTTTTTTTTTCTTCATAGTTACTGTAGAAATTGCAGTCAAAGCTCCTGGCAAACTCAGAAGCAATCACCTGGGATGGGAGCCCTCCTGACAAAACCCAGCATGGCATGATGGTGGTTGACTACCAAGAAGAGATGCAGAATGAAAGACATTTATACTCTGAGGCAGTGTAGGATCAAGGGCAAAGACTGATGGTAAGTTCATGAGATACTGGACCTCGAGGTGTCCTCATATAGTGGGGTTACCAAAACTCATTTCATACATGGACAAGTCTGAAGCTCTATAGAATCCAAGCGACGCGCATTTCGTTATTCATCTAGGGAGCTGAGACAAAAATATTATCCTTGCTTTCTGAAAGCATACCTCTTATAAATGGAGCTTTTTGGGGAAAACATTCAGGTAGGATTTATGTAGTCTCTGGACAGGCAGCTAAGACTTCCAAAGTAGCACTCTCAATCACCTATTCTCAGTAAACATTAATTCTAAGATTTACTGCCCAGCAACCTGTTCCCTTTATGACTATGTTAAGAATGTCATATTCTGTGTGAATTCATTTGTGACTGGAGGCACAAGCTGTCTTTCCAAGGTGATTAAAATACTATAATAATCTGCCTGTAAAATGGTAGAGTATTGGGCAACAACATTTAAGGTTTCATTTTCCTTGTTCACATAATGAGTTAGACGATTGAACTTCACCAGACTCCCCTGTCTTGGTTCATGTGCGTTAATAAATGTGGACTTCTGGACATAAAAATAAATGCCTGCTGTTCAAACAAGCCGTGTTCAAGTCATGACTAATTGGCAAAGTGCTGCCTTTTAGCCCTCCTAGCTCTGCTTGTGGCAATGGGAAACAGAAAAGTTAGGAATGAGGCCAACAGAAAGAGCAAAGCAAAGAATTATTTGTGCAGATTATTACTCATTTTTGCTGTTTTCTGTTTCAAGGTTTTAAATAAAAACAAAACAAAAACAAAAAAACAAACAAAAAACCCCAAAACAAACACAAAAAAACACCAAAAACAACAACAACAAAAAACCAAAACAAAACAAACAAAAAAAAAAAACAACCAGAAACTTACCTACATACATTTTTTTAAAACAACATTAAGTGGCAGAATTCTGGATTGCTTATTATGATCCAACAACTGGACAGTGAATAGGAGACAAGTCAAGCCACTACAAGCACATTTATTATGAGGAAGATTTGTGTTATAATTGAAGATATGCCTCCTACCTTCTTGTGTACAGTCCATGTATAAGAGGACTCTAAGATTATTATAGTTTGCAAAAACTGTAGCTTGAGATCTCAATCAATAAAGGTGAGTAGTCAGGCAGTGAAACTCAAGGCCCCATAGTTGCATCATTCTGCCCTTTGCTCTAACAAAGGTAAGAGATAAGAAACCACTGTCTGCATTTTCTCACTTCCTCCCAAGCTAAAACCAGCATAAAGACAGGATCTTATCACACTGTCATACAGACTTCCAAAAGCAAGGACAAAATCACATTGGTCACAAGAGTTTTCACAATGACGACTCAAGGAACTCATAACCAACATTACTGTTAATGTCATTAAGCATTAGAAGATTTGGCAGCCACAACATTACTGAATTTTAATAGCTAAACATGAAAATTTGAAGAGACAGAATGAAATTTGCTAGGTAAAAATTTGATCTGAAACTTCTGTCTCTATAGACAAATTTCTTCCAGGCTGGTCTGATTACAGTCCCTAATATGTAATTCTCGATTCCTGCATCAAGATCCACAAAAAACATACAGGATTTTTCTATAAAAGTAAGCTCTTTTTTCAGGCCCTTCCTTCACTTTCAGATTTTCAAATCAGATTTCTTTTTAACTTGTCACAAACAAGCAGAATAAAATAAAACAAGTGAAGGGCAAAACAACAGGAGAGCAGAAAGTCACAGGAAGAAAATTTTAAAGCAGACTGCTTGTCTAGTACCCTCTTACACATGCCAAGCATAATTCTGGATGAGAATAAATCCTGATGCAATATAAGAGAATGCAACTACATTTATCTGAAACTTGCCAGCACCCCACCAGCAACAGACTGAGCCATAAAAAAGACTGAGGAGAGTTTTAGATAATTCTAAATGACACGTGTGTGTGTGTGTGTGTGTATGCATATAGAGGTAGGTACACAACTTCATTATTTAATTTTCATCTTGTTAATAAGAACTAAATGTAATACTGATCATCTCTATTGCTTGCTCAGTTACTCTGCTTTTCTCAGTAGCATTCTGAGCCTTGAAAATAGAAGCAGCTAAAATTTGCTTATGAAACTAATTTTTGACTGATTGTTCAAATTAAATGAGTGACGTGAGGAAAATAATCTCTTTGGCAGAAGTATGTCTTTATAACAAAAAGCCCTATTATCAGCAAGGATGCATGTGCATGCCCCTTTCCCAGAAGTGAACTTTTCCTTGGAGCTACAGATACTCCCAAACAGATTAGTGGATCCAGTCTGTGAGTTCGGTTGGAATTACGGAATGGTTTCATTTGGAATAGACCTTAAGGATCGCTTAGTCCCAAACCCACTTTCATGGGCAGGGACACCTTCTGCTAGACCAGATCCTCCAACCTGGCCCTGAACACTCCCAGGGATGGTGCATCCACTGCTTTTCTGGGCAACCTGCTCCAGTGTCTCATCACCTTCACAGTAAAGAATTTTTTCCTAATAATCAATCTAAAACTACCCTCTTTCAGTTTAAATCTGTTACACCTTGTCCTATCTCTCCACACTCCTGTAAAAAGTGCCTCTCCAGCTTTTCTGTAACCTCCCTTTAGGTACTGGAAGGCTCTTATAAGGACCTGGAGTTGTCCCTTCTCCAGGCTAAAAAACCCCAGCTCTCTCAGCCTGTCATCACAGGAGAGATGCTCTAGACCTCCGACCATCTTCGTGCTCACCACTGGAAAAATGCAGAAAAACATCCAGCTTTTGATTGGCACTTGTAGACTATTTCAGATTGAGACTGCCATCACTCCTCTACAAGCTTTTCAAAAGGGCTACAATGAAGAACTTTCTTGCCTTTTTTAATAGAACAAATTAACTCTTATGTTGGGAAGACTGTACTTAAAATTAATATAAAATTGCAGCTCCCAAGCTACATTTGCAATATTTGAGACTGCTGGAGACCTGCCACTCCCCAGTCACATGCATACTTATTCCCTTATCTGAATACTGAAGGACTTAAACAAACCTTCCAGAAGCTGCGCCACTAATCTTTTTACTTTCAGAAAGCAAACTGACATAATGAATCCACATCCTGATACACACTGTGCCCTCACAGTAGCTTAATTATAAATAATTATAGAATTTTACTAGCTTAGTGTTGCATCATAACACAAACAAAGCTCATAGTGGTTAAATTGTCAGTCCTGCTGTAGTTTATTAATCAGAATAATGGATAACAAAGTCTAATGGACTTCTGCAAGGTAAGGGCAGATGGGGATTACACTTCACTGGAGAAGCGCCTTCCTTTACTCTGAAAATTAGGAGAAGAAGGTGTTATGGCTTAATACAGAGATCAGAATTTTCAAGCTATATATCTCCTAAAAATGAATGAAATCAAGGCAAAACAGGAACTCAAAGTAAATCTGGATTTGCAGCGACAGTTCAGAATTAAAATCCAGAGAGTTAAGAAGAGATTCTGAAAGACTGGAAAGGTGCAACTTTTTCTAGGGATTATTTTCTAGTGCAAAAATAAGTTTAGACCCAGTTACTTAAGCTATCTATAGCTGCAAGTTTTAAATGTGATGGAAAGAAAGGGAAATGACATCTCAAGTCAATACTTAAGAGCTGTGCAATATGTTCCTGTTCTCAGTGAAATTCTAGGGCCAAACAAAGCTGCTTATTCCAGCTACCAATTGCTTCAGTCAATTTTGTATGCAAGGCTATTTTTCCAACAGAGTGTGGAGGTTCTTAAACTAAGCTGATAATTTCTATTGTCTCTGACACTGGGAATCTAGTTTTTTTTCTATGTGCAATAACTAAGGCTAAAGGAAATAAATGTGCTTCCAAATCACTTGATGTTTAATTAAAACATAACTATCACTTGTTCAATTTGCCTTATTTTTCTCTAATTGTTTCAAAACTTAACTGATGCCTGGAGAAAGCATGTAGCAAGATCTGCAAGTCCCCAGGAGCTGTTCTAGGTACACTGAGTACTGAGAATTAAAAAATTAAAAACAGATGTCATCCATATAGGTTTCAATCCTGGATGAATCACCTACCAAGAACCCCACAGTGAGTTTTACAATCATGCCCTTAGAACAGCTTCTATTATGTGAGAATTTTTACCCTACCATTTTATTTTCTAGAAACATATCGCCATTGAATTACTTCTTTAATGGAGCAATATTTTTTTTCTGTTTTTAAAGGTTAATAAATATTTTATTTAAATTTTAAAATTTCATTATGATTTATTATCCTTTTTCCAATTTCTTGGTGTATTAGTTTGTTCTTCAATTTATGCTCAGGAGCTTTTGAAGGCAAATTTTTATTAATTAGGCTATTCCTCAAAATAAGTAATTAAGTAACTGCTGCCAATGAGCATTCAGGGGAAAGCAGGTTAATTTACCACATGAAAATACTTTCCTTGCTCTGTAATAGAACAGTGACACGAAGAAAAACATTTTAATGAGAGAGAATGAAATGAAGAAGTGAATTTAGGGCTGTGGAAGCCACAGTATGAAGCAACAAAATTTATCATATCAATTTTGCCTTGACTTAGTTGTCAAGTTGTATTTGTTAGTTGTTAGTTATTATTACTTGCTGTTGTATTTTCCTTCTTACAGTGGACAGGTTTGTGAGTTTCCTAGGACAACAGCAACTATGGCAGAGGGTGCCACTCCACATAAGGCCACTCTAGCCAGGGTGGTCAAAGGGACTGGAGAAAAAACAACCCCAGGGCTTTCCAAGCAGGCTGTTGAGAAGCAGGCCAGCCAGCTGGTTTTGTAGAGCACACTAAGTGCTACTTGTTTAAGAAACAAATTACAGTAATCACTCTGACAAGTAGCATACCAAAATAACCAATTCCAGCTTTGCCAAAATCTCAGGTGTAGTGAAAATAAACAGAAGAACAACATTTGGAGATTCAAAACCATTTTCCTAGAATATTTGAAATATTTCAATGGTCAGAGAAATACAACATTATAGTCTGAACATTTTGGAATAAATTAATAATGATTGCCAAAAAGTGTTAAAGTGATTTTCGGTAAAATAAGATAGCTTTAAATCAATATAACCTTTAAAGAAGAAAGACCCCATATAGATGGGCGGCTCATTAGTATCTGATCTCTCTGAGATAGCTTTCAGTGAGAGAGAAACCAGATTTTTAGAATCAGGCATAGGAGAAAATGCAGGAGATAGCTCAAAATTCAGTGCTGTAATTGCTGTGAAACTATAAAAATGCTACCACTAAGCAATGGGAGATTGCAGACAAGACTTTGGGTCACAGAGTAATGAAACCAATAGGATTAATGAATCAAAAAGTGATTCCTTGGGCTGGCATAATTATTAATAAATCAAATATTATCATAATGAAGCATTAGTACCACACAGCTACATCACCGCAAATTTTATGACATTTCCCAGAAAAAGTCAAATGAAAACGCAATGCTAGAGCAAAATTTAGCAGCACTTTTGTCCAGTGGGTAAAACCATAAAAAAACCCAAGACATCTGACAAAGTACTAGCAAATATGTCATAAAAAATAATCTCAGATCTGGAAAAGAAATAGGTGTTTCTTTCAACATAAAGAAGATGCTGAACTACAAGTGATTTTACAAATAAGCAAGCCTTAAGTTTGCCCATCATATCAGGACAGGGAAGGGGAGAGAAGGAAGAGATGGGAACGAAAGTTGCCGCTCTACCTCCCCTCCCAAAACCCCTCCAGAAAAGGCAGCAGCAAACAGCAGCCTGAGGGAACACTAAGGGATACCTTTGTAGCAGGGAAGGAAGCTCTGCAATAGCTGCAAGGTGCAATACTGAAACATTTTGGTAAGTAAGATTCTACCTGGCAAGTCTACCCTAGCTGTGGGGTTGCAAAAGCCACATGAGAAAAGACTTCAAGCCTGTTTTATAGAAATGAACAAAATGGGAAAGAAAAAAGAATAGCTGGAAAAAAAAAAATCGAGCAATACAAGCAGTGAGACAATAAAAAATTACATGGAGGGGAAAAAATCCCTAAATACCAAAGTACACAGCCATTATTTATTCTAATTATAAACTAACCTGGACATTTTGAACACCTTAATAATAAATGTGAGTTAGCATTATAACACAAGGCTTTGTATTTGAAAAACAAAAAACATCAATGCTTATGTATTTCATTGTGTGTTTGGGATCTTTTTAATGTATTTTATTTTTGTTCAAAAAACTATTCAGATTCAGACAGAGGGAATATCTGATTTGTGCAGAATTAAATGTTTTCCCAGGCACAAATTATAATGCAAGGCAAAGTGACACCCTTGCCTTTTCAGTGTGTGTCTGCTCCTGAGACCATCATTCATTCATTTCATATTATTGATCCAACACTAAACAAAAGTGATTGAATGAATATATGTGGACAGCTAAGAAGAAAACTAATAACAAATGGTTTTGGCTTTTTTTTCTGACAGAGCATGCAAATCATGTTAGAATAAATATACAGGTTCAGTCTTGAACTGCTTTGACCTAACTCTAGAGCTGTATTAAAATACCTTTATTCATACTTTATTTCGTGAACTGAACCTTAGACATTAGATCAAAGGCAAACACTAGACAATGTAGTGTAGTTTTGATGTTTTCTGCAGGACGAACAAGATGAAAAAGAATAGCCAATCATATTTAAATAAAAGTGAACACTAGATAGAAGCCAGTTTCAAACTGATGGAAAGACAGGTTAAGCCACAGAAATCAATGTAATACATTTAGGCAGAAGGTGAAAAGAAGAGGAAAGAACATCCTATTATATCTTGCAGTGCATTTGAAATTTAGGATGTGCACTTCTTGCCATACCTCAGCCTGAAAATTTAAACTTTGTGGACCACGTTTCTGCTCTTAACAGCAAAATGATGCAAATGTCTCCCCCGGCGAGACAACTACAATAATGCACTGGGACTCGGCATCCCTGTGAAAGGACCTTTGTCACTAAAGGTCCCTAGACCAGTCTTGCCTGCTGTACTGCCACATCCATTTCTCTAAGCTGTAAGTTGAACATACAACTACTTCCAAATCAGCCCTACCTGGTGCACGCATGTATCCATCCACACACTGAGACACACAGTCTAATTAGCAGGTACAGCACTGATCATCTGTTTCAACTCCCCATGCATCCTCTTCTCCAGCACCAACTGCAAAGCTCCAGGAGGGTTCATCAATAATGGCAGGGCTCCTGCTGGCAACTTGTCTCAGGGGGAGGATTTGCAGAACAAAAAGGTCTGTCTCCCTCCAAATTCATCAAAGCTCTTAAATGAGGGGAAACTTCACATGAAATCCTGCCTGAAGGTCAGACCTACTGTGTTTTCTTCCTGTTCAGGAGCTCCTGGGCATTCCTACAGAGAAGTGAGCAAAACTTCCTTATGTGCTCAGCTAACTCCTGAAAGCAGGACCAGAATGTCCTCAGGTTTGCACTTTATGTAATAAGACCTCAAGAGGTGTCTTTCTCTCATGCACTTTGTCTATTAAAAGCACAACACAAATACAGAAAACCTATAAAATCCCTCCAATCCCAGGAGAAAAAAAATAGAAAAGCAAAGGGAAAAGAAGAAGAAGTAAAAGATTACAATAGTGAATTATGGGCCAAAAAGACAAAGATTCTAGTTTGTTGGTGTATTGGGTCATATTCCAGGGGGAAAAAAGACCTCTTCAAGAGGAGCTGCCTGCATCACATAGATAGAAGTAGCTAATCTTCTTAGCCAAAGACTAGTTTAAATGCCCTTTTCATTACTCAAACTAATAATACATGAAAATTGTGCAGTGAAGGCAAAAGTAGCACAAACTCACTGTACTGGAATAAACATGATGAAGAAGGCTAAAAAGAAAAGAAAACACCACTTTATTTTATCAAATGGCTATGTGTTCATGCTGGAGCTCCTTGTAACAAGTATAAAGATTTAGAAAAATCAGATATTAACAAGAATGAATTTGATTCAGTGGCCAGTATAGAAATCTCTCTGATGAATTGCTGTACTTGTTAAATAACATAATTTTAACCTGAACATAGCTGTGAAATTCTGTGTTAACAATAATTTTGATGAGTAACAGACACCTAGTAAAGCTTGGTTTCTTATAGATACATGTGCCCTAGGCTTCTACAAGCACACAAACACATACCTCAGCTGCTACTTCACACCCTTCTGGGTTTCACCCTTCCTCTGTGCTTCCTCATTTTCATTTTTTTCTGCTGTTTTTTTTAACAATCTTCTCAATCCAGTCAATGCTCTTTCCATAAACAGCAGCTGGACACAGAGGACAACACGGCACAGCTGGCCCTATGCTCTCTGTGCTCATGTTGCAGCCTCTTCGTCATTCATCCATATCATGGATCCCTGTCCACAGAAGCTCATTTTCACAGAAATGAAGCTAACAGTCTTTGGGAAATCCCTTGTTAAAACTGGGTTACGATTGGCCAGTGGTCAGAAATTACTAGGAGGAACTCACAGTGTAATCACATCAGCCTTGCTTCAGAAGGAAAACAAAAGCTAGAAACATCACTGATTCTCTTGAGCAGCAGCAGCCTTTCCAGTAGTTCAGAGATGGGATCTTGAATACCTATGGATCTCTGGGACAATGAAACAAATCTCAGGGTAGGCTGTTTAATATCCAATCACGTGAGCTGAGAACCAGGAATTTCCCTTTCCAACACCCCTTACTAACACACAAACTCATCCTATATTAAAATGCCCAAGAGTGAGCAGTAATACATCATGATTAGGGTACCTGTAATTTAGTTTGAAAACTTTCCAACATGAGATGCTGAATCCAAAATAAGGTTCCTCAGTTTCGAATGTCATTACGATCTAATCACTGTATTGCCTGAAGGAGCCACTTGCCTAGAAGCCAGCAGTTATGACTAGATTACATAAAATATGTAGAAACAGAGGATATTCTGAGGAAGCACAAACATTTATACTTAGTTTCTGGCAGAATCTTATTTCCAGAGTTAAATGAAATTGTAAATGAAGCAGGCTGAAAGAGAATGTCAGTGACGCAATGGAAGAAAAAGGCAAATCTCCAAAAATTGAGAATGAGGTCTACAGATTGAGAGAGATGAACAGCGTGGTCAAAATCCTCATGCTGTTTAAATGCTTATGTTAACAAAACAGTTAGGAAAAGTGAGAGATGACACCGAAAAACAGGTGAAACAGCAACCTATATAAAATAGATACTTTTGCCAGTGTAAGAAATTCACATGGAGATCACAGTTGATGGATATACTGAAATAGAAGAGAAAGACTGAATAGCTAACTACCTCCTCCACTTTACACTAACTGGATACTAGCAGGAATGTTTCAATGTACAGGATAAAAATATATAACTTGTCTTCTGCAAGATATTAAGAGATACTATTCACGATTCTTCTTCAATCTTGAATTGCCTTGAATGCACATTGAAAGAGAATGGGAATAAGATTAGTATGGAAGAATTTGACATTGATGTATTCCCCCTACAGAATACCAACTGCCCAGTATTATGCCTTCATGCCTTTAAGACCCACTCTCAAAGGCACAGGATATTATTGGCACTTTTAAACTGAAACACCAAAGGTTCAAACTGATTCCACTCCACAGCCTGGAGATCAAAGACGCACATGCAGCCTTCAGCCCATATTCAGACTGTCACTCAACAAAGGACAGCTGGCACACAGAGATTACCCACGGAGAGCCTTTTAATTTGAGAGGCTAAGGAATTGGTGCCTGAATTTTTCTTACTAAGAATCTGTTCAAAAACATTTTCCAAGTTGTTTCACCTAGCATGTCTCAGTGAAAGTCCTTTAGGATGACATAAGGTTTTGCAGACTAAAACAACTTGCTCTTTTCACAGATAAAAAGCGCTCCATTAAAAATAATTAATTTTATTACAGTAAGAGATAATTAAATCAGCCAGCAGTTGAAGGCAGCTAATTGAGAACACAAATTCCCTTTCTGCAGCTGATCATGACTAAATCAGAATTTGTCAAGATGGAGAAGGAAAAGTACCTGTTTTTTGATATGACACAGAAATAAGACATCACCTTCAGACTGAGTCTTTTCTCAACCTCTGTAATCTCCTCTATTTCACATTGTTGCAGGCCATCAGTGACCTGATTTAACCAGTTAAGTAAAAAAGACACTATCATTATCAAAATCATACAGTAAGGAGAGTAGAGACTGAAACCGCCTTGCAAGAATTTATTTCTTTCCCCTCCCTCATCATTACTGTAACTGCCTGAGTAGAAAATGTAATATGAAAATTTCCAGCACATTTATACCCTTAGCCTTTTGTTTCATTGTTTGGTTTTGGCAACTTCTTATTGCAGAGAATGGAGAAGAGGCAGAAAAGAAAGATTCACCCAAACAGAGGAAAAGCAGTCACCCAGTAACTTGGAAATCAGGACTAAAGGCTTCAGAATGGTTCTGCAGTCAGGAAGCCTCATATTGTATTTACTCGGGAAAGTAATTTTTGTTTTAGTTTTTATATTCTGTTATTCTTTTTCCATCCCTATTTTTCCCAAGACTATCAGTGTCATCCTGCGTTTCTCTTGTTGGTAAGAGAGTCATCACTTTGCTGAACCTCATGACACCTGTGTAAATCAAATCAAATGTTCTTGCTAGGGTTATGAGCTTTGTTTTCATGACTGCAGGCACAAGGACAGGGACAAAGCTTTGGAGTCAGACATCCAAATGAAAATCCTCAATTCAATAATACAATGTCAGGTTAGTTTTTGTCTCTATGCTGTTTTCCCTCTTCCTGATTGCAACATGAAATGACTTCATCATCATCATGATTTCATAAAACAATTTATGTGAGTTCACTCTGATTCCTTGAGGTGAAGTTTCAAGTTTTGAGGGAGGACAGCCTTGTATTTATCAGGTTGAATATTATTGCTCCACTTCTGAGAACTACAGGTCTCTATCTTCTCCATCTATTCAAGTTATGCTTTTAATCAGAGACACTTATGACAGTGGAACCTGAGGAGCAGAAGGATTTGTACTCTGTTTCCCTGCTATCTCATACATGCTACCTCTGCTGATTTGTAGATACACATATTGGTGTCACAATATAACATAACACTTCCATAAACAATATTTAGATTGTTTCCATTGCTGCATTTACTAAGCCTTGCCACACTTCCCAACCATACTGCTATTTTTGGGGTTTTTTTCGTGATTCAGCCAACCAAGATATAAAAACCTGACTTAAAGAGCAGTTTTGCCACATGAGGATTTATCTGGTGCCCACAGGATACTAAGCCCAAGCAGTCAAGAATACCCTGATGAACTGATATCAAAAATAATGTTTGAGACATAGCCATAGCATGGCCATGGTTAAGCATAGAAAAATAAATGCTCTCTGGTAACAATACTTCATATCATTCTATAATTGAGCATATATATTGACAAATTCAGGAATTTAAAAGCTTTCTAATCACCCTTCCTCAGACTGAGCAACTTCATAAACGAATTGATTTCCAGATTGTATCAGGCAGAACTTGACTAGAAATGAAAAGATTTTTAGCAGAATGAAATCTAGCTGTTTAAAACACCCTACACCATACAGAAATTCCATGTGACAAATTCAAAAAGCCAGAGCTCTAGACATGTACTTCCTTATAGGCCATGAACTAGGCCAATTTTAAGACAGAGTGTTAAAGGCTAGTTTCATTCTTTGTTATTTTCTCCATTCTCCCCAGAGACACACTATTATTTGTTTTCCACAGAGGAATTGTTTTTTACATCAGAAAAAAAATCCCAAAGCAGAAGAAAAAAGATCTCATCTGACAAGTATTGCAAACACAGTTAACAAGCTACTTTAATTATCCTCCTAAGATTTTCCCATTTGTACTCCGATCATCATCTTCTTCACAAACTTAATTATGCCTCATTTGTTCTTGCTGCACCACTCTCAGTGAATATTCCAGGTGGAAAAGAGGAGCCTGTTTGTAACTGTAACCACAGGTAATTGTTATATATTTTTCATTTTGCTATAGAATAATTTGGAGTTTTTTTAAAAAAATAAAAATACAGGAGTATCTTTGGGCAATAGGAATACTGAGTAGAAAGTCAGGGTATTTCCACATCAGAAAAGCAAAACTCCATGGCTATGTGATCAGCCATCCATCTGAAAATTTTCACTAGTCAGATGATTGAATAAATGAAGAAAATCATGCTGTTATCATCTGCGTTTTAGTATTAATAAATTCTGATTCCTCGGCAGAGGAAACCTTTCCATAAACTTGACCTTTGAGAAAGTCAGAAGAAGAACAACTGGGAATAAATGTGCTTCGTGAGTTAAATACTGAGACACGAACCCAGTCACTATTCAGAATTTATGCACTTCCAGCATTTTTAAAGTGCATAGGAATTCCTGCGTTCTGTCTGAGTACAGACTGAGTAAACACCCTGAAGTAGCATAATTTAAAGTCTGATGAGCTGTTTCTTCTAACTTTTCATAAGTCCTAGGTCTGCCCTCCTACC
Source organism: Cinclus cinclus (assembly GCF_963662255.1). Taxonomy (NCBI): domain Eukaryota; kingdom Metazoa; phylum Chordata; class Aves; order Passeriformes; family Cinclidae; genus Cinclus; species Cinclus cinclus. Next base: position 90,613,074 of record NC_085046.1, on the reverse strand, counting down.
ATGTCTGAACTTGATTTCACCTAAATTACTTTTTAAGAGATGTTATTTTCATTTAATAAACACATTGAGACACATGACTGCTGCCCCGAACTCATAAGTATTTTAGAGTACAATGAAATGCCAAGCATTAAAATCCAGCACTACATACAAGTAACTAATCTTTACATATAACTTCACCACCTTTCAAAACTGAAACATAAAAATTACACAAAATATTAAGCTTTAAAAGCACCAAACCTAAGTTTCCAATTTTTTTTTTTAAATCCAGAGACACAAATCAGTCAACATTACAATATATATTGTATTCCATGCCTTACCTGAACCAAATTCCATCCCTTTAGAGATTCAGCAATGATAGAAGTAACTGTTGCACATACACCACCAAAAACCATCAGATGATTAGGTCCGTATTTTATTGCATCGTAGAAGGCTTTGAGTCCTTTTGCATTGTCACACTGGGGAAAAAAAAAAAGAGAGAGACAGAATATTCAATGTCACAAATTAATTAACTAAGAAATAAACTGTTGAGCAATTGGGCAGGGGAAAAAAAATTAGGGGTTCCTCAGACATAAACAAAAGACCTGAACATAAAAAATTAAAGTACTCTTTTCTGGATTCCTAATGAGCCATAGTAAAAGAATAGCAAAACGCCTTGTTAAATTCCACAAAACCAGAATTTTGGTACCACCATTTGACAAATAACAAAAAATTCCAGTTACAAATGCTTGATCAAAACATTTTCTACATTTAGAGCTACCATTTCCCAAAGCAAAATTTGGAATGCAACACCAGATAGTCAGCAGGGCTTTCATAGTTGAAGGAAAGTTTGACACTACTGATTGTCTCTGTAAAAAAGGTTCTGTCTATAAAGAAAACTCCTAAGGAGCTTCTACTTAAGCTTCTACTTAAAGTCCAACCTCAGTATTCTGTGCAAAAATATATAGCAGAGAGCCTGTCATTTAGAAGAATTACACAAAGTTTTCAAAAGATAACAAAATATTCATTTGAAGTGCTAAGAATTAATGGTTCTACTCTCATAGCTCACAGAGCTTTGAGTTGAAGGCTGGGCTAGATGACATTCTGAGGTCTCCTTCTAACCTGACCTGTTCTTGGCTTCCCTGATAATTAGTTTGATCATTATTTCAGGTGTCAAGAATTTTACTGTAAACTGAGACCAGGACTGAAAGTTCAGGAAAAAAAAAAAAAAAGACTCATGCTAGTCAGTATTGCAAGAGTTTTACCAGTCCTTGTATAAAGTAGTATTAATCATTCCTAATGATAACCCTAATTCCTAAGCTTGCAACAGAGTGTTAATAAATTATGTGCCTGAAGGTGAGAATTTGATTCCAAAGCATACTGGAAGTCAGAAGTAGCAACAGACAATTATAGCAGCTGCCACTGGTCCACTAATGGCCACTCCTTTCTCTTTTCGAAACAGAAATCTTCTACTCTCTTTTCCCTCTTCTACAAAGTCTTCCTTGAATGTACTCTTTATAAGAACTATCAAACACAAGCCTCCAATATTTCATTATGACTATTCAATGAAACAGTTTATTTACTATCAGCATCCAAGTAGTAATTGTATTGCATTCTGCAGAGAAAATAAAGGTTTTGACTAAGAAGTTTGGAAGCTTATATTAATCTCCTGACTGAATTAATATGCTAAAAGGAAAATTATAATATTTGCACTCTATCTTCAAGAATATAATTATTGCTCCCCCTTATTCAAAAGGATGCAGATATTTAATGCATAAACTCTCTTAAATTGCATAATATAGCCCAATGCTTTCCTTCTTAATGCAGGAAAAAAACCCCAAAACCCCTCAGTATAGCAAAAGCTCCCCTGTGAGTTTAATGTGCTGCTGACAAGCTCACATTGTGAGGGAATTAAGACTGTGATAAATGGAAAGAGAAGCATTTGCCATTCTTACTCCTTCACTCCCTACTTGAAGACCAGTTTATTCCAAGTGCAACCAGAAGACTCAGCTACTTCTGAATTTACCAGCAGACAAGAACACTAGAGCTTTAGGTATCTGCGCTTAATTGACATTTAGCCAAGTCTTTCCCCTCATCCACCTTATCATAGGAAGCTGCAGCAGAAGAGATTGCTGAACTGGTTTTCAGAACAACCTAAAACCAGTTATTTTTTTTATTAGGTCACATTTGAAATGTATCACAAAGTAGCAGTTTGAGAAGAATACAAGCCATGTATAAAACAAAAATTATGTTAATAGTAAAATAACTGTCTGAAGTTGCAGCCTGTGAAGGGCAATGTACATGAAGAGTTATGAATAAATTATAATGACTTATGGCATATTATCTGAATTAAAATTCGCACTAAAACCCACCCTTACATTACAGAAAACTGATGCATTTTTAACTACTATTTCCTACAAAATGCTTCTCACCACAGTAAACTTAAGAAATTATGGGTTGCAGTAGGTCAGTTTGCTGGGAGGTCCAGAATTGGTATAAGGTCTTTCTTTCTTATTTGATTTTTCATGGCTATGAATATACTAGCATGACAACAACACTTTTTCAACCACACAGCAATTCTCTTAGGAAGGTATGCCAAAATATTTGTTCATCTCTCCCAAAGTGAAAGGTTCACATTGTCGAGATATATAACAGATCGATCAAAAGTACCTACAATAACACCTGGGCTTCTCTTCGATGTGATCCAGTTAAAAGCCTACCATGTTTTCATCTTTGTACTTTCCTCCTGACTAGTCTCAGCTCTCTCTCCTAAGCCACCATGAATAATTAGAGTAGACTCTGCCTATTCCTTGAGCAAAACTGTCCCAGTTGTCTAAAGTCTGTCTCAGAGATAAAGAACAAGAACTTAATATCGTGGCTGGCCACAACTGGACAGAAATGAAAGGAAAAATGAGAAAGATGGGAGAAAGCAGATTTCACATTTGTTTAATGTCACATTTCACAACATACACTGCATATAACATTCTTCCCTGCAAGCAACAGAACAGTCTGTCACAAGCATTAAAAAACAAACATTCAGATAAAAATAATAGCCCTACCAAGCCAGACAGACAGGCAAGAGAAGAGGCTTCTTCCTGCCTCTAGTCTGACAAACATATCCTCAATGAGCTCCTGAAGTCCTGTGAACAACTGGAGTTTTTCAGGAATCCCAGGTGGCCACTGCCGCTGCCCATGATCTTCAATTTCCAAACCCTACATGCGTAACCATAAAAGAGGGCAGAGCTGTTGAAAGACAGCAACCACTGAAATTCTCAACAAATCACCACCAAACTACTTCCTGAATTGTCATCTCCAAGTGACTCCAGCTAGGTCCAGGAAATACCCTTTGCATCGATCTATTTACAGGACTCCAGAAAACTGCAGAAGAACCAAAATCCACATTAAAGAGCAAAAACAAGAAAGTCCTGGCCACCTGTGGATGACAAGCAGCTGTCTTACTAATTGTAGCATGACTGACAGCAATGAAGGGGAAAGAATCCCTTTGCAAACCTATATCATAAAAAACATAATCTAAAGGAGCCAATACTGCTTTTACTACCAAGTTTTGATATTTTGCCTGAATTGTCAACAACATGTCTACATCACTGAGCTGAACTGCAGTTCACTGTCAACCTATATATAAAACCAGGCAGCTATGCTGTGCCCCTGAACTTGACTGCACAATGAAACACTGACCATGGCTGCAATATGTTTAACAAAACTAGAATTTCAAATATATGTGGTTTGCCACTTATCACAATTTTCTTCAGGAGAAAGGGCTGAGAACTACCTACCCCAAACACATTAATTGCTATGCTTAGTCTCAGCCAAAAGCCAGCAATTAGCAAAATATAAGTAGCAAACATACATATTAATGAAATAATTACACGAAGTGTATCTCTTAACACACTGACTTGATACAGATTACCTGGGATATTCACAAGGAAAAATAAAAGCAAATCACTAAGCAAAGTTTTGTGAAGTGACCTGCCTCTTGCTGTGACAGAGACAGCTTAATATCACAGCTGGCATCTGACAAAGTGTGCACAGAACCACCTGTTTTAATTAGGAAAAATAGCCAGATGAACTGCTGCATAGGACATGAGTCAAAGGAATTTGTGGATTGAAGTATTAACCTTCCTGAATTCTCTTCAGAGGAGTGGCTGGAAAATAAAAACTATAATCCTCCACTGAGAAAAGGATCTGAACACACAAGGAAGAAGAGCTGCCTGAGGCATTAGGGATGCACATGGACTAGAAAGATTGCTGGAGAGAATGGCACAGCAGCTGAATACACGGGAGAGACTCCAATCTTCCCAAAGGCCCTCGGCAGCTGGGAGAAAGGATGTACCATGTGAAGGCCACACATCACTGAAGTCAGGACAAGCAGCAGGACTGGCCTGTGAGGGTTGCTCACTGCCAGGAAAGCTGTCTGGCAGACAGTGAAAGAGACACTGGGTGTGCACTGAAATCCTCTTGGCCATAAGCATTACATACTACGAGTCCTTGGTGTGCAGAACAGAAATTCTTATGGCTCTCATACAACCAAAAAATTTGCCAACTCCGTAACAATGACAGTTTTGAGTAATTCCAGGGCTAGAACAGCAGCAGATACTTGCAGTTTAACTGATCTTGTTAGAGTTGCACAGCAATGAGCATTGTAGGGGTGGATACTCTGGTCACATGTGTGATTATGTTTAGATTTCTCGCTGTTGGATAGCTATGCTGAACTGTTTCTCAGCAAGCTGTATTCTGGCACAACTATATTTTTCTGAGTAAAAGTAAACATGAGGAACTATTTTGGTGTCTATTGAGCTACTGACAATTGATGTTAGAGAGCCTTTATGAAAAGAGGGACTAACAAACAGCTGTCATCTGTGCAATAAAATATCCAACTTTATCAAGTGATAACAGAACTTTCAGCAGCACTCTGTCCTAAATGCTCATAAATATATAAAGAAACTTCTTTGAACAGAGAGAACAAAGGTAGAAAGACTTATTCCTATCCTCTGCAAAATCTTGCTTAGAAACTAGCTCTGTGTTACATCAGCTCAAATAGAGTTAAGAGATGAGGAACACCAACAATTACTTTAATTCAATTTTCATTGACTTCTTTAAAGTCATCGATAAATACGCACAATTCAGTGAAGAACATATAGACAACTGCTTGGAGCTACAAAAAAATGTCAATAAAGTTAGCAAACTCTGCCTTCTTTATATGGGCAGGGCATGCTTCCCCTGAGGTTTCTCTCTGTTTTCAAGTATCTCCAATTTAGGTACTTCAAAAGCCAGCAATTATATTTCAGCATTTAATTGCGGTAGCTGGATTTTCTTTCCATGATTTTGGACGACTGCTCTTGGAAACTCCACTTTGACAACCACAGCATCTGGTGACAACATAATTATCCATTGAAAGAAAAAGCATTACTTTTCAATTGTTCTAGAATACTTCGTGCTGTGCAAAGTAGGTGTAAGATGTCTTGCCAGGGCATGTTATGAATGCTAAAAGTTCAAAAATACATGAAATTAAATTGGACTTGTTCATAGATCAAAAAAAAAAATTCAAAACTTCTTAACAGAGAGATGGCAATATTCTCAAGAAACACCTGAATCACAGATTTTGATGGCCAGGATACTATTCTAGGCAAGCAAGACCAAAATCTCACCCTTTCCTGTTGATCAACCGAGAATGCCAAGTACTTGCATCAAGTCTGGTCTGAACTGCTATAGCCATTCCTACGTTCTGCATTTGAAAAACAAAAGCAACCACTTCCAGCGAGTATAGTAAACTTCTCTGTGTTAAAACTTAAGCTAATTCAACCCAAACAGTGGGCTTTTCTGTATGTGATTTCTCTATCATATCTTAATTTAACTAAAACATGCAATCATATTTGGTTTTGCTTTAGAAGGACTGGACACAGCAGAGGAGGACCTAATCTATTCCATTAAATACTTCCCAGTAAATTAACTGTCTTACCTTGGCACCTTTTGACATACTTCTAAACTTCATCTAGCAACTTCTTTATCTGATTCTGCCTGCTGCACAGCTCACAGAGTGCTACTTCTAAGGTACTGGTGCTTGGCATCCCATTTAGCATCTTAAGGGGGACCACTCACTGCTCTGTCCCCTCATTTCTTAAGAGCCTGTCTAAACACCTTGTGAAGGCTCAGTCTCTTGCTCAATGACATTTTCTTTTTACTCATTTCACTGTTTGGAACTGAGTCCACCAAGCAAAATAAACAAAGATTTCCTGTCTCTCCTTATAAGAGAAGTATATTTACTTTTCCCAATAATACTCTTTTTTATTATATGACTTATATTTTCAGTCTTGTTACTATTTCTTAGAGCATATAACATTTACACTGAATGATTCCAATGTAAGAACTCCAATATTAAATGGAATTGGAATGTAGCAAATAGATAAATCCTCTGCAATCAAAATTGACTCTATGTTTCCATCCTGATTAAATATGCAGTAGTAGCAGAGCTCAATTTGACTTCCTCTTTGCAGAGTAAACTTGCATTCCGCTTGAAAGGTGAAGTCTTCCCTCAAAGGTAAAGCTTTTCCCTGATGTGTAACTGTTAACACACACACAAGATCAGAAGATCATCAAGAAACATTTTGTATATTTGTGATATGAAGATCACTCCCTTTTAATAATGCAACTGTTGGATTGATATGGCAAGGTTTTGGTAGCAGAGGGGCAAGCAGGGGTGACCTCTGTGAGAAGACAGAGAAGACACCAGGAGTTGCCTCCACTTTTGTCCCTAGAACAGGCAGCTAGTTCTGGCCAGCTCCAAAACTTCCCACTGCCCAAAGCTGAGCCCATCAGTGTTGCTGTTGAAACTGTGATAACGCATTTAATATCAGGCAAAGTAAAAAAAAAAAAAAAACAAACAAACAAAAAAAAAACCAACAACAACAACAAAAAAAAAAAAACCCAGAAATATCTGCATAGCAGCTGTGAAAGAGGAACAAGAAAAAAAAAAGTCAAAGCAACAGTCCTTCAGGCAAGAAGGTCAGTGAGGAAGGAGGAGCAGGAGATGCTCCAGGTGCTACAGCCTGTGGTGAGACAGCCTGCTGCCCTGTAGCCTATGGAGGTCCACGGTGAAGCAGAGATCTGCTGTATTGTTTTTTAATTTTTTTTTTCCTGGCTATACCAGTAATCCTGTGCAGGAGTTATTCAAGGACTATACAGCAATGGAGCTTACAATTAAGGTAACACTGACCAGGATGTCTGCAAGAAGTTGAACAGGAATTCAAATCATTCATATTTTCTTGAGAATTTCTAACAGAAAGCTAACATTTGGGCCTTAGAGAAGTCCTATTGTGCAAAATGAACAATTAGTCACATCCCACAGTACAAGTCACTGAGTTTTGTTGGACTGTTCTGCAGTTGGACCTGTCATCTTTCCTGAATCAAACTAGTTCAAATACTCCTGGACATTTTATTTTATAGCACCATATTGTATTGGCTCACTCACAACATACAGTCCATTTTATTTCACTTACTTCTGCATCAGTCTAACAAAATATTGCACAAGAAAGTTTCGCAGATGTTTTTTAATTAGCAGCATTTATTGAAATGGCTACATGTTCCCAAAACCAACCAAATTCCTCCTGAATTAGAATTTTTTGCAAGTAATTGTAAAGATGCTTGTGTATGTTCTCATTCACAGTTTTATGGCATAAATATATAAAGAACAAAACGAAGTCTTGGTACTGTATTGGTTTTTTCTGACCTTCTGGTGCTCAAACACCTATCAGATATTTTTGAAAATTCAGTATTAACAGGGAGACCTTGCTTACTTCTTCCTCAACCTAATCTATACTACTCCATTGCCATTATGTTTTATGGAAATAAGTGGAATTATGGAAAAGCAGAGAATTCCAAAGGAACAGTAAAATAATATTTCCATACATATTTAGAAAACAAATAATATATGCTGGCTTTGAGAATTAGCTGACTTGGCTTTCTCCAGGTATCCCAATTTTTACCAAGAAGTTCAACATTATAATGGTTTCTAACAAAATAAATAATTATTTTAATTATTCAATAATTGAGGAAAATATCTTTACACTTTTAGATCAAAATACATTTTAAAATGCCTCTATGAAAGCAGTCATGTTTTTTGTATTTAAGCAACCTCAAAAGAGGTTAATTGTTTCAGACACTTGAACACCAAGATCATTATCACTTGAATTTATTGTTGCAATCTACTGACTATTTTGTTGTCTCTCAGACATGTGCTGTAGTAGATTTACAAGGTGTTTGCCAGCTGCTGCCCAAGGACCAAATGGAGAGCTAAGGGAGACAATACTGGCAGGTTCAACACAGAGTCACTAATGTCAATTCTTCAATTTTGCACTTGTCTCTTTTTTAAAAAAATTCCCTTCATTGCTACCACTTATTATTTATCATTACACTGCCATAAATAGCCTATGTTTTCATAGTCACATTTTGTTGAAATATTTCTTTTAGATTTCCTTTCCTTCCCTCCCTTTTAGAATATTTTTAGAATACAGGCAAGAATTCAGAAAAGTTAAAAGATGTGTCATTTAAATATGACATTGGATTTTGTTTTCCACATCTAGAGTATGCAAAACATACAACTTTCTACAAGAACAAACAATAACAATAAATCATACTTCATTCTATGTTTTGTAAATAAACTTTCTGAAATCACCTTTAAAGGTATAATTTCAGCCATTTCCTTATGTTTGCTACTGACTAGGTACGCAGTTTTAATAGGATTGAGGTTTTTCCCCCAGGTAATATTGGGAATAGGAAAATCACCTCGTGCAGGGAAGAATACCATCTCTGAACACTCAGTGTGTCTTTTCAGTACACTGAAAATTGTTACATACTAAAAATGTGCAACTCCTTTTAACTACAGCAGTGCTTTTTGCACTAAAGAAAGGCCTGAAATAAGAGAACAAAAAAGGAGAAAAATACAAATTCATAAATAAAAATCAAGAAGTTCTTGTAGGTGGAAGAAAATACAGGTGTACTAGAGCAAAACATGTAAAGTATTGTGGTATAGATGATAGAATGCCTGGCACCCCTCTCTGCAGTAATAATCTGCAACAGAAACCAAGTTAGGAGTGCAAACATATTTTGAAAAATCACTTGACTCTCAGCAAGCAGCAAGAAGCAAGAAGCACTTGCAAAGAAAGTCTGCTATATGAATTCTTTTTTACCATGACCTACTTACTCATGGAAAAGGCTTTATTTTTATAAAAGGGGTAAGGGTGCAGGGGAAAAAAAAAAAGGAAAAAAAAAATCTTCCTTGATATTTCAACTTCATGTCAGAAAAGTATTATTCTGAGGGTAAAGAGATATAGGGGGAAAAAAAACCCCAATTCAGCACCCTTCTGGTCAAGGGTCATGTCAAAATAAAGTCTCCCTCCTGTGCCTCTGTCACATGGCAACAGGGCTCATGTCTCAGTGCCCACAACCACGGAAATTTCTAAATAAACATTCACCAGGGATGACAAGAGGCACAGATGACTCCAAGGCCCTTCAGAATTGTTCTTATAACTTCTGAAAGTCATTTACCTGGAAAATGTGAGACAATCTCTTAAGCTATCACAAGAATGCCTGTAGCATCCTTGAGAATATATTTGATTTTTAATAAAAGGTCCAAAAGCACCTGGCATTTTGGGAAATATGATGAAACTCTTCTACTTTAGAGGATGATATATAGCATCAAGAGTACTTAGTGGTACATGTAGCTCCCAGCATGACTTTTCTGAAGCAATATTGTTTGAAAGGGGTTGTATTTTTTTGTTTGTTTGGGTTTTTGGGTTTTTCTGTTTGTTTTTTGGGGGGGTTGTTTTCTTTTTCTTGTTTTCTTTTGTTTTTTTAATATTTTTGTTAAAATTCCCCAACAAGAACTTCAGAAACACAGACAAAGATTGGAATTAAAATACAGTTGACAAAGAGGTTAGAAAGGGTGTAATGAATTAAGAATAGCAAAAAAAAATTTTTTTTTACTCAAAGGTCAAGAAAATCTGGTATAATAACCTCCATCACAAGTCCTTTATTTTTAATTAAAATCTTTCTGTGATGTAAAATGGTTGAACTTTGTTCACAGCAAATGAAACTCTGCTAAGTTAATTTATCTAATGAGGAATAACATGTGATCCTTTGGATAAACTACCACTAAGTTAGCTCATAAAAGCCAAATTAAATTCATGGTATGCTTTAATTTGGCTTGAATTAACATAGCATGAGAATACAATAATTCACCATTTTATGGAAGTCTTAGGCTGGAAATGGATAGAGTACATATCAGCACAGGTAGCATCATATTCTTTTTCCCCCTTGACACCTGGCTAGAGAGACAACATGGAGAGAATAAAGTTTTATTTCAGCAGCTACTCCTATGGGATGATATTCAGCCTGTGAGTAGGCACAATGCTTCACAGTCAGCAGGTATGATAAACCCCCAAAATCCCCGTTTCAGTTAAGAAAATCACTAACAAAAACCTGAAGTTCCACGGATTTATCTGCAGTGGGCAGTTGCCTCAAAGTTGAGCCTGAGAGGCAGAAGAAAGAAAAGGGTCAGCCCTGGAAGCATGGAAAGATACTGGAGTGGAAACCAGTTCAAAAAGGTTTGCAATTTCATTAGCTCTATAGGCAAGGTTGTCTCAGGTATTGCTTCAAGCCAAACTTAATTTGTTGTTTCCCTAGAGATTAGGAACCACTTAAAAAACTTGATGTGGTGGATCTCTCTGATATGCAGTCCTGCCACATTCACGCATGAACACTAAATTTCAATAGCTTTGAAGCTATAGAAACAATATACTGCCTCCACGCTGCAAATTGCAACATGATTAACAAACACCTGTTCCTTTGCAAGATCAAGAAAGGGCAGCAGACCAACAAATAAATCCTCACCACTCGCATTCAGCAGCATAATACAGGATTTCTACAAGCAGACTGACCAATGCTCTTTCTTTTTTCTTACAGCCCTTACAGAAAACCTTAATTAAGCTTGCCAAGACCAGGCTATTACTCACCTTGAAGTATTGACCCTTGTGGGTCTGCTCCTTATGCTCGCCCCTACAAAAAAGGCCATGTGACATAAAAGTGAAATAGGGCTGAGCTGTGTGCAGGTGACACGCCCACAGAGAGCACAGTTCAAACTTGCAGTTGTCCCCAGATCAACCACCCAGATGTTTAAAAGCAAATCTATTCAAAGCAAGTCTGGAAACTGAAAACAAAGCCCATACTAGAGGCTAAGGTCTGCTAGCCTGCACATCTTACTGTAATATTAGGTCACCCTAAGTCTCTTCCTTTAGTTTCTTAAATGTGTACATACTTGTGACACACTCACAACAAAATTTGTTCCTCAGCTCCTTGCCAGCTTGCCACCCAAGATGACTGTAGGAGCCCAAGAACTGTTTTGTCTCTGTGCACATTATCCTCCTTCATGGCAAATCCCAACACGAACTCCCTCAGATGTCTCTCACTGAACTTAGTAATTCCTACTGGCTGTAAACCAAGCTCTACAGAAATCCCACTGACACACCACGAAGAAGTTCCAAACTGAATCCAAATCCTCTGTCATTTGTCCAGTTGCCTTCACATTGGTTATATTTGAAACCTCCCTGACTGCTGCTGTTACTTTGGCACATAATGCTCTGCTAGGCACTGCTACCCCACAAGCAAAGCTCATATGCATGAATAGAATTCATGTCTATGCAAATTGACTTTTTAAACTTGCCTAAACACCACTAAAAATGGCTTGACTAAACTCTAATAAAGTGTAAATGACTATACTCCCTGAATCATCATAGTAGAAAATTCACTTACTAATTCAGTAACTGGATAGAGAAACGTGTAAGTTTTTCCATCTGCCTATGAAGATAACCCTGCCTTAAAATCTCCACAATTTTGTCAGACTCATTCAGTCCTAAACTGCCCAGAGATAAAAAATAAATTTAAAAATCATGCAAATATCAAGTTCCTCAAGACAGCCTGCTTCCTCTTATGCCATGTACTCCAACAGAGATAAATTGCTTTAAGCTTGTACAGGGAACAGTGCAAATTCTTGACATTCTTTTGCCAAACATGTACTGACTGTCACCCAGAATCTTAACAGGCTGAAATGGTATAAAATGCTAATAGAATGATTCTAATCATTCTGTCAAGCATGGCTGACACTACACTGTCAAGTGAAGAAAAATACTTTGTACAGCTCTGGATCAGTTTTAATTTTTTACTCCGGCATCATATAGGTAGAGGAAGCAGTGTGGATGCATTAAAATCTTCTTAAATATTTTTAGGAGACAAACTGAGGGAAAATGTGCAAGTCCTGAAAGGTGAAATATTAAATTGACAATGACCTTGTCCAAGGAAACCATTTTCAAAATGAACCAGAACTATGAACACCTCACGAGATTTCAAATGTCTTACTTGATATGACATTCAGAGTGTCTCAAGGGGAGGAAGAAAGGGGGTTCTGTCACTAAATCTTCTAGTACAAAGTAGTGGTGCAGAAAAAGAGGCCTAAAAAGGTTTTCTGTTGGTTACTGGAAAGTGCATAAAAATTGGCAGCTGTGGAAAACATTGGTGCAGGAGGGAGGCACAATATCTAGTTCAAAACCCCAGCAGTGAGAATGCATACTAGCAAGACTAGGATTTCAAAGCTTTGATGAAACGAAAGCAGAGGCACTCCAGTGCCACACACCAGTAAAGATACAGTAAAGCCAAGGAAAACATTCTTTACTTAGGTAATGGTCAGGAACATATCACCTGGCTGCCACCTTTCCACAGCCCAATTAGAATTTATTCTAGTGGTTCCCAATTCTGGTAAATCAAGTTGACAAATTACTACTAATAATATTTACATTTGTTATATGCCTGCTGACCTCACTCTGAAATGGATGAGTTCATCTTTTCCACTTTGTCAAAGCAGGATGTGTACGTACATGTTTGTGCCAGCATGTGCATGCAGGGGCAAGGACAGAGGGAGGACAAAAGCCTTGCTGGTTGCCACAGATCTTCCTGCAGCTCTGATTTGACTGTTCTGCTTTGAGGGTGAAGGACAGCACAACACTTAAAAGGGAATGCTCTTTTCAAACACCTCATATCTCAGCTTCAAGAATAGGACAGTTTGCCAGCAGAGTTCCACGTACTAATCTTAAAAAAAAGAAATCCATAAGCAAGCAAGCAAACAAACAAGCAAACTAAAACAACAACAACTTACAAGCCCTCACCATAAACAAACTAATAAAGGGAAAACAAATCCGCTCCAGCAAATGGAGCTGGAAGCACAAGTCAACTTGCTAAGCTGAGAAGAATGTGGTGACAAAATCACCAGTGCCAGTTCATGAAAACGTAGAACAGCCCATTCCTCAGGTGCCGTGGAGCCTGTATTCCCTAGAAACTGTAAAACCAGCGGAACAAAAGAGGGGTAATTTCTGCCACTGCCTCCTACTTACAATGCTATATGCAAACTGATGGGAGACTGTGTGAGTACCCTCTTCCAATGTGTTCAAAATGTAGTTTAAGCTACTGTAGGAGTTGGAAGACAGGACTCACACCCACAGCAAAGAAAAGGAGAGAGAGGCATGGATATGAATGAATCACAAATATTAACATGGATTTGGGTGGCATGTGATGTGTTAGCATGTAAACATGACAGAGTTGGAAGGGGGAGGGGGAAAGTGTCATGTTTCCCCTAACCACAAAGGCTTATTGACTTCTTTAAGCTCAGAATATTTCCACAGATATGCAGATGTGACAAAACAAGTACACCTCCAGATTTCAGAACTCCTCATGATTTAAATCAATCATGATAACATTACTGGAAGGAAAACAGAAATTTTGTCCACTGCTTCCTCAATTGTGTTGCAACAATTTCTGTGAATTTCCTTTATTCATAAACTATGAACAGTGTGTGTTCAACCATAAACATTAGGAAAAAAAATGAACATAATTAATTAATTGAGCTCACAAAAGAAAAATTTAGGAAAATTGGACTACAAGAGTTATTTGCAGTGTTACTCAGATAAATTGTTTCCCAAGTTTGCATTTTAATGTTCAAATCAAAAAACAAAAGGCTTTTCAGCACTTAATATTGAGTACACAGCCTACTGACAATCAGCTTCTGAGAGCTACATACTTCTGCTCTGTGCCACAACATTTGGAGAACAGATTAGCTTATACTAACAAAGTGCTAGTTTTTCTTTTGACTAGTTCCGACAGTTGAAGAAAATCTTCATAATCTTGTTTGTGATGGGTTTTCAACTTGTTTAAGCATTAATTCCACCAGATGTATTAGGAGCAACTTATACTGGTCAGCCCTGTATTCCTCACTGAGTAGAAAGAATTTACCTTCTAATCCATTATTTATCATTGCTGATAAATTTGCATATGCACCTTGAAATGTCATTTGACAGTCCAGCTTGGCCTTTTCAAAAACATTTAGCAGCATTAGTTCCTGTACCTTCTCATGTCCAGAAAATATTGGGTAAGTTCTTAATTACAAATTCTTAGTGTCCAACAAATAGGTTGCTATGATTCTAAATGCCATTTAATCAAAAATATGTAAAACAATATAACTAAGTTATATAAGACCTATATAAATTAGGCTGATATGAAGTTTTAGTGCAGCATAAAAGCAGCCTTTAAAACAAAAAAAAAGATCACACTTTTAATCAGCTATCTGCACTAAAAGTGGCACAATGCAAATAGCACCTCTTTCTATTTAGAAATAATAAATCAGAAGTGATTTTGGCACAGTTTTAATCTGTTATAAATAATTTAACTGCCTTCCATTTGGAAATAAACCCATTTAAAATCTCACAGAGTTTCTGTAAGTGTTCCTATTAACATTACTCACTCCATGGCTTCAAACTTTTAGAAAATATTTAGAAAATAGTATAGTTAAATCTTCAAAAAGGTATTCCTTCTGCTTAAAGCAAAATATTTATTTTTCATGGGATGGTTCTTTTCTTTTTACTACAAGCCATCAAAACATCAAGGACCTGAGAAGAATATACCCTTTTTTTCCCACTTGATGATCTAGACAGAGGAACGCTTCTAATTTAACCCAAATTCTTTCAGGACACCTTTAGCCAGAAAAGAGAAGTGTGCTTTGTCCTGTCTATCTTGAGCCTGGCAGTTAAAAAAAGAACAACCTCTTCTGAGTGGCAAGACTGGTCTAGTTCAAGCTGAGAAGAGACACAAACAAGAGGTTCTGTATATCAGCTAATGCTATAAACACAAAGGTCAAAGACAGCTAACCCTCTTGTTATATGTTGAGTCCAACTCCTGCCAGATAGTGTTTGTCAGACCTACCTTTTTAGGCTTGAATCTAAAGGCACTTAACTCCTTGATTCCACTGATTTCTGAACAAAAGAGTTTGGTGATATACAAACATAAACCCCTCCTTCAGAGTAATTTATTAACTTCTATTTATAACCTTCTATAGGAAGTCAGCAAAATGCAAAATATTAGCTTGGAAAACCACAACTGGTTACATTGATGATTCAGGAACTTCTTGCAAAGTACAGAAAAAAATACAGAAGCTGAATGAGCTAAAGAGAACATCATGGCAATCCCAGAAACTGTGTGGGGCCAAGTAGAACAGGACAGAGGCCAAGATTTCCCTTGCCCAGATCCCCAAAGGATGCAGCTTTCTGCTTCAGGGAAGCTGCTGGAGCAGCAAACTGAAGTCCTTTGCTCATGACTCATTTACCTGAGCTCAGCCAAGTCAAAGTCTTGTTTGTACACAGGAGGGCTGTGCTGCCCTTCACTGACAAGCCAAAAGTACGCGTTAACAGCACCCTCATAAATGTCATCAAGGCAAATCCAAAGCGTCATCTGTAGGAGCAGAGAGCCCCGTGCTACAGTTCAGGCTGGGGACTGACAAGAAAAGCGGCGCCCCGAGACAGGGAAGGGGAGCCTGGTGAGCAAGAAGTCCAAAGTGTGTCAGCAGTGGGGCTATGCAGCAGTGAATGCAGACTGTTCTGCACTGGCGAAAACACAGCCAGCGGTTCCATGGGACAGACTATTCCCTTTTAGTCATCACTGTCAAAGCTGCATTTCAAGCAGCCTGCTCATTTTTGAGCCTTTGGATACAGAGGAAATTCTGATAAACAGGAGAGAAACGGAGCAGAAACATCAAAAGTGTGATGGAGCATGTGATGTATGAGGAACAGCTGGAGAAGCTGGGTTCCTTCAGCCTCAGGAAGGGAAGGCTACTGGGGCAGCCTTCTAGTCCCTAGTTGGGAATACAGATAGAGGCAGGTTCTCCTCACAGACATGCAATCAAAGAACAAGAGTTCACAATCTTAAGTTTCAGCAAGACTGATTCTGACTTAAGAGATAAAAGGCAAGTTGAGTGATCAAGGATTAGAATGGGCTAACTAGAGAGCTTGGGAAAACCTCCATCCTTGGAAATTTTCAACATCTGACAGTCCAGTGCCCTGAGACACCTGAGATAGCTTCAAGATCAGCCACTTTGAGCAGGATGTTGGACCAAATGGTCCCCAGAGGTCCTTTTCAAGCAAAATTAATTGTGCTATTTCAATACTGAGTTGCCACAAGAGCTGAAGCAAAGCAAGAAAGGCAAAATCAGCCTCACAACACCATGTCTATTCACAGCAGTCTCCGATGCAACACTAATTCTCACCAACCCAACAGCAATTCCAGCAATGATTTAATAAGGTCTTTTTTTTCAAGCTTATTTTCATAAGCACTGAAAATACAGGCTCTTCACCTCATTTTTGGAATGAAGCTCTGCAGACAAAACTTTTGAGCCTAAAGTTTGTATCACATCTTTCCACCTCCAATAAGAATCACTTTGCGATAGGAAAGCAGAAAATTGTTTTGGCTAGCAATTACTTAAGACAACAACAGGAATATATATATAGAAAATGATTGAGAAAGAACAGCATCATTAATCTTCATATAACAACAGTGTGCTCTCTGGCTCTCATGAAAGATTTTATTTGAAACCTTTTTTTTTTTTTCTTTTTAAATTACATTTCAATCATGGTTTGTTCTCAGTCACTATAAAGAATATTATTTACAGATTGTTATGGATAAGTGGACAGCTGTTTTCCTTATACTAATATCACACTGTTTTGCCACAATTTTTCTAACTAGATGAAATTCAACTTGTCTAAAACCTTTTTTTTTTTGAATATCATTTAATCAAGCAAGCGATACAATCTTTCATTTTTACATACTTATGTTCACCCAGCAACTCCCAAAGGCTGGGGAGAAATACTATGACAATATTTATTAACCCACAAACACCTTTTGCCAAGGTCCCAGAATAATTCCTGGCAAATCAGAATTTATGAAAGCTCAGTGAAAGCTGTGATGGTAATATTCCATGTAATAACTTAAATATCAAAATAGTATAATGATGTAAGTTATTTATAACTTATTGTAATTACAGCTTCTCCTAGAAAACACCAGATTGTTTAGGCTATATTCCTGGAAAGAAGGCATCTGCTAATCTTGGTAAACAGAGCAGAAAAGTGGGATCTCATTTAGAATAGACATTCTGAATAACCATTCATTTCTTTTCTCAGGACTGATCCTTGAACAGGGACCAGCCCCAGAAGTTGCCAACATATGCTGCATCCTGTGGAACCAAACCCTGGATCCCCATCACTCCCCAGCTGTGGGTTGCACAGTGTTTCACACTGGAGCTACTGCTAGTCAGGAGACAAGAGAAAAGCCCTTAAATGCAATTCCCATTTAATTCTTAGGATCTTGTATTTTAGATAAGTACCATACATTATAGATCTGTGAAAATAGTTTTGGAAAGACTTAGGCTGGAGATAATAAAGTGGTTAGGAACAGAGAGATGGTAAAATTAGATAAGGTAAAAGACCCTGAAGCAATCCTGACAGACAAAAGTGTCACTGAGTAAATCTGTGCTAAAACATTCCTCATCTAAATTGAGATTGTGAGCCCTTTAAGGACACATATTTGAATGACTCACTTTAGGTAATCAAATAAAAAATTATTTTTATTTCCTACCATCTGTTAAAAAAAAGGAAGGGAAATATCAGTTATCAGTTGTGTGCACGAGAATGTGCTATCATGTAGTGTTCCCATTTCTTCCCCAAGTATTCCTTAACCCTAGCACCACTTCTGCCCTGAGACATCCCAATTACTTTCACTCCAGTCCTCCTTCACACTCTGTTGAAAATCTTCCTCCATTCCTGCCTTCTGCACACTCATTCCCCAGGGCCAGGCTTACAGAGCCCAACTGAAAAAAAGCATAAACATAATATTTTGTGATAAAGAGCAACAGACAAAAGTCTCTGCCCATACAGCTTCTACATGCTTTCCTGTGCATCCTTCAGTCTCCTGTATATCCCAGCTCCCCTAATACTGGATCCTGAGCTCACACCTGTGTCTAAACCAGAACTCTTGGCACTTTATCAATACTTCTATCCTGCTTTCCCAGTGACTACTGCCATCCCTCTTCAAAGGGTACAACCTGAGACATCAAAATAAGTAGAAGCTATTCGTGCTACTGCGGCAGATGTACATGCAGGAAATATCCTCTAAGAAACTATATCTGTGATGGAATTTTGAGAACTTGTGAAATATTTTTATAAGACAGCCTTGTCACGTTGCTAATTTGGATTTCTAACAGACATCCAAATTTCTTTTACTGAGTGTTCTGTATCATTTTCACTTGGGAGAACATCATGTATGTTGCCTCATTACCGTATGCTCTGTTATTCAATGCAGTTTACACAAGGCTTTTTCAGATCTAGCATTCTCAAATGTTGGCATTCAAACAAAAAGGAAGTGGTCCAACATACTGCAGTATCTGTATGGAACATATATTTTTAAAGATATTTGAATTTGAAATTTTTAATATAAGGAAATTAAAAACGGGACATGCTACCTCCATATTTATATATAACTACCAGTTTGAGCTTACACCCTCTTTTGTTTTCTACTAAACATGATTGAGATGTAGGTCCCAAATATTCAGGACATTCACATACTCTTGAGTGTCACACATCTGTATTGATTTGACTGATAAATTAGCAATACAAGGATCCCTAGGTTTGTTCCCAGACAAGTAACTTGAAAGAGAATGACAGCATGCAGCAGCTAGCTTCTGTTCAACTCTTCTCCATAGCCCATGGTGTTCAGCAAACAATATAAGACCAGAGAGGGAGAGGAGAGAATTAGTAACTAGCACTTTTTTGTGTTTCAGGAATAACTAGCTTCCTATCACCCACCAGGTAATAAAAGCTAAAAATTTAGTCATTCTTTAACAAAATGTTTTAAAGTTCTTAAGGAGTATGGCCAGTCATCAGATGTGCAGCAGAAGACTGGTAAGACCAGCATGAAAACCTAGACTGACAAGCTGCAGTATGTGCATTCATTTACCTGAATTATTTCCTGCAGGAGACATGGGGATATTGTTGCATTCCTGATCCTCATATTGACCTGCAGCTTGTCATTAGGCCATTCATTTTATTTCTATATAGGCTCTGAACTGGTAAAAAGTCCTTGCTTGTGAGGTGGATATGGTGGATTCAAAGTCCACAAAAGTTATGTATGGGATCCTAACTCATTGCTCGACCCAACATTGTGATCAGCAAACTCTAGAACAAACATTTTACTGGGACCAGAGTAGAAGATAAGTTACCACAATTCCCAGGATTTTTAGTTCATTGTAGTGATTAATCACTGTCAAAGTTAATTTCTCTTCACACACACACACAAGAAAACAGTTTAGTTCTCTACCAGTTACTCTTAGTTCAGGTGGTAATGATTTGTACTGGGCATTTAAAGACTCTCCCTTCTAAAGATGATGTTGTCTTGTCAGGAGTTTGCACTCTGAGCTAAGATAGCAAAAAAAATCCATTTCAACATATTGCATAGCATCATTTATGAACACACAACAAACATTGGGAAGATTGGATGCATCTAGACCAATAAATCTACTGATACTATTCAAAGCCTATGCTAAAATCTCTTCTGGTAAAACAAAAGAGTGAATGCAAGGGGCAATCACACAATTACTGATGCTTGACATCGAAGTGATGAACAGACAATGAGAAGGTTGAACTGCTGTCAGTCTTTGTTCCATTTGGCTACCTTTAGGAAGGATGCTGTGAGGACACACTGAACAGCCTAAGGAACACAAGAAAACTGAATCTCACTGTCAGAGGTACCACTCTGCCACCTCTGTACACACCAGGAGTCAGCTGGGGCTGGGACTGCCTGCCCAGGCTGGGGATGAACCAGATAGCACCACCACAGGAAACAGAGGATACTGCCCCCTTATCTGCCTTTCCTTGAATCTCTGGGCTGAAAGTCAGCAGTGTGCACTCACAGATCAGAGGGTCAAACACATCCTGTGGTTCACCAAAAGGAGTGTGGCCATCAGGCTGAGGGAAGTGACCCTCTGCTCTCCTAGCACCCCACCTGGTGGTCCTCTGCACAGAAAAGACACCTCTCCTTTGAAGACAAGCTGAGGGAGTTGGGGTTTTTAAGCCTGGAGAAGAAAAGGCCCCAGGGAGACCTCTAGCAATCTTCCAGTACTTTAAAGGGATCTTATAAGGAGGACGGGGAGAGATTTTTACACAGCAGTTAGTGATAGAAAAAAGGGGAATGGTTTTAAACAGAAAGAGTAGAGATTTAGATTAACTGTTAGGGAAAAAATTTGTTACTCAGAGAGTGGTGAGGCACTAGAACAGGTTGCCCAGTAAAGCTGAGGATGCCCCTGCCCTTCAAGTGTTCAAGACCAGGTTGGATGGAGACCTGAGAAACCTGGCGTAGGTGAGAGGTGTCCCTTCTCATGGCAGGGAGTTTGGAACTAGATGACCTTTAAGGTCCATTCCAATCCAATCCCTTCTATGATTCTCCTCACAAGCACAAGGCCTTCAATAAAACCACCATGAGCCTGAGCCTGTGCTCAAGGGGGCAAACCAGAGTCAGTTTTCCATGTAACCACTATCGCCCCTTAGGACAGGCTAAATGACCATACTTTTCAGGGTGAAATTTGTCATACATGTAGGTAGAGATTTTGATGTTTTGTTGAGTCTTTCTTTAGAGTCTTGGCACTTGCTGAAAAATGTAAAGGTAGAACAAGCAGAAAAAGCCTAAAACAGAGTTGTTATAGCAATCCACATGCACTCTCTCCACCCCTGCCCTTAACGCAGCTGAGCATAGAGCTTATCCCCATGACTGAAGCTGAACTAGCACCTCACTGCTGATGAGAGCGAGAGGTGCTGACCTTCTGCTCCTGCCACCCTCTCACTAAGGCTGGTTTTGACAGCCATTTGATCCCACAGTGAGCAGACTGAAACAATAAAAGAGCAGGAAAGTACTCAGGTGATTTCTTTCCCCTGATCAGTGAGTTAAACCATCCTACCATGAAATCAGGAGCAAGCAGGCAGGGTAGGGGGTGCACGCAGGGAAGGCACCAGAAATCTCCCTTTTCTGCAGCAGCAAGGCCCTGGCTGGGCTGGCTGTGCTGTGAGCTCACTCTTGATCATAGCTGCAGAGCTGTCTCCCCAGGGTGCTTTTTAACAAAGGACATGTCTTTGCATTTTCTGAGGCCTTACTCACCTCTTCTCTTGCTCGGTTGCTGATTTTCCATTCTTCCTGTCCTAGTTTCTTGGTTTGTGTGCTCACGCACATGCGCAGCCTTCAGCTTAAATTTGTAATAAAATAATAATTATCATCATCTGACTTTCCTAGGTATCCATGTAACTTCTCACCATGCCTAGGTATCACCGTGAAGAAGGACATTGAATTCTGCTTACTTCCACTCTTTTAGCTTGACTAAGAGATGATTTAGCCTGTGGCTTTAACTAGCCCCATGACTGTGTACACGTCAAACGTGGAGTGGGTGGTAGCCATTAACACTACCAACAGGAACAAGGATTTCTTCTTCTGACAGTATTTTCAAAAATCTCATCTTGTGGCTTAGTTTGACATTTTTTAATAGCTTGTTATGAAAGCAGTTTCACTAAGAATGTTTTTAATATTACATATACATGCCAGAGCCTCTTCTTCCTTACAGCAGTTATTTGCTACAGTTATTTCATTATCTTCAGGAGACTTGGTTCTAACTGTATTAGTTTAAGTAAGTTCAAAAGTAGGCCATGCAAACAAAATGAAAAATGGGCAAAGTGCAAAAACTCTTTAATAGTCTCATTTCATTTGACATATAAAATAAATATGGATTTTATTCAGAGGTGTATTGTCATCTTTAAAAGACTGCTAAATCCCAGAAGTAATTTTACTGAGTCTTTGGTTGGTGATTTTTAAGCAATAATTTATTTCAATTAAATGACAGCATCTTTTAATCACGGGAAGTGTCTTGGCAGACAAGCAATTCTGTCTTTGGAGCTTTCATACATTTATTCATCTGCCTAAATTTCCTAACACTTTGGAGTTCAGCTGAAGTTTCAACCTGAATTAATGAATTGGGGAAAGAAAACTGTTTTGCTACAACACACAAAAAATGAAACCAGGTGAATGTTAGGGGAAGCAAGAGTAACATGATCACTTCAGGCTTGAAAAAAAAAAAAAGCAAGTGCAAACCCTCTGTAATCATTGACCATTCACCTTCATGTGCCAGAGTTTTAATTAGCCCACAATAGCTATGATTTTTATTTCAGTGAAACCATAGATTTCCCTGAAAATTATACAGATGTCATACAAAGCTGCTAGAGTCTTTCAAGCAAGCGGAGGTTTTAAACGCTGCCGATGCAGTTAAGAAGTATTTCTGTGCCCAGAGATAATGTTTAATGTCACTTAGTCGTCCAATCAGGCAAAATAATTAAACCCTTACCTCGGCACCCACAGTGGTCTGACCATTCCTAACAGGGCTGGTGAAAAGGCCAAGCCCCATTCCCTGACACCAGGCTGCTGCCAATGGCTGGGCCCTGCTGTAATACTCCATTTTTGAAATTTCTCTACTCGCATAATGTTGGGAAAGCAACAACAACAATGCCTGAAGCTTTCTGATAATACAGTTTTCCCTGTTGTATTTTTCAACTTGGAAAGATCCCTAATAGCTCCACTTTCTATAAATGGATGTTTCCATTTGGCAGAGGAGCAGCTCTTAGACACTGGGGCACACTTTTTCTTTTTGTTCTGATGGAGTGCATCAGAAACCGTTGAAACCTCCTTACAGAGTTTATCACATTTGCTTTCTTCAGCCGGGAATTAAAAGAAGTTGTAAGTTAAAAAACTATACCAGCCACTTAATAAGAAGTTTCACATTATTAGACCACATTACTGTAATTATAAATATTCCTCACAAACCCCGAGTTCCTGGCCTTATTAAAAATCCTCTTTTCATATACTACACCTACAAATTATTGATCCAAACTAAGTAGCTGCTGTCTTATCTTACCACCTCCCCAGAACGTAGTTAGGAGATGTAAATAAAAGGATTTCAAAACACGCAAAAAATCCATTATATTGTTAAGCCCACCATAGGATAAAAGCATTTAACAAGGCTCTCTGACCACACTGCTTGCATTCAATCCACAAAGACACCTCCTACTACTTAGCCTAACAGTCCAGTTTCTATTCTGATCCACACATCTGTCATAAAAAAAAAAAAAGCCAATCTACCATGAATTTTGTCTCCTCCCTGAAGCTAGGATTTAACTCCAAGGTATGTACAAATGTGAGCAATGTACAGCACTAAAATCCTGAAATGTGTCAGGTTCATTATACACAAAATAAGAGGAGCAAGAAATAGATGCCTAAATTGCTTGATACCTTGATGTCGTGGTTTATAAATGAGCTATTTTAATAATGGAAAGAAGCTGGTACCATATCACCTGGAACCCTTACACATAAATAAGCAATGGAAAATTATCTTCAGGGGAAGACTAGATTTTAAAATATAATGTTCATCCAGTAGATAGTCCAATAAAATTTTACTTTAGAAAATACATTTTATGCTATGAAACACAGAGTGGGGGAGGGGGAAGGTAAGAAAAGGGAAAAGAAGGCAAAAAAAAGAACAAAAACCAGCCATCACCTTGAGAAACTGCTACAGAGTCTGAAATTTAGACAAATTTAGATTTTTTTTCTTGCATCAAAAAGCCATAATAAAGAGATAAAATATTAGACTGGTAATTGGTATTCTCACTTTGGTACACTTGTATCGGTCTGAACTAGAAACTGCAATGCTGAATAACTCACCCAGAGGGTGGTTGGGCACTGCAACAGGCTTCCCCAGGGAAGTGGTCACAGAAAACAGTCTCAAAGAGTTCAAGAAGCATTTGGACAATACTCTCAGGCACAGGGTCTGACCCTTGATGTGTCCTGTGCAGAGCCAGGAGTTTGACTCGATGATCTTGTTGAGTCCCATCAAACTCAACATTGCCTGTGCACATACTTTTTTTGGGGAAACACCTCAAAATGGTACATTACAGCATTTATAATAAAATTTATGCAGTATTGCATGCATTTGATCTGCATAATTCTGTGTAGTAAAGCATTATTAGATGAAAAGATTAATAATTGGTAATAGGAAGATCTCTTCCTCTTTACAGTGTAAAACTGGCAATATTTCAAGTTTCTTGTTTTCCTAACAGTTACATAGTTTGAATGGCTATCTTATGCAATATTTTCTGAATATATTAATACACATAAAACTGCAGATTATGAGGTTACATTTACTCATGTATCATGACATTTAGAAATTCTTATGCATTCTAATTAGTTTTCCCTCCGTACAACATTTAAAACTTCTCCAGAGATATCACTAAGATTATTTTCTTGTATATCAGGTCACATTTAACAAATCTCATTAATACCAAAAAGATTCAACAATCAAACAACCAACAACAAGCCCCACCCCCGCATAACATAAAAAACCCACCACAATCTGTGAGTAGACTGAAATGCACAGTTACAAACTTGCTTAAACTGCAGCAAAAACACATCTCCTGGTTCTTTCATAACAAAAAATTACATTTGTTTTTAGACTGCTTTAGCCTAATACTAAATATGGATGACATCTTAAGGAATAATTCCTTCACGAACACTCCATCTCTCACTTCTGTCACTATGTAAGTCAATCCTACTCCCAGAGAGAATCAGGGAATCACTTGGTTCCTCATCTGCTACTGCACAGTACCCATGGGGAAATCACAGAAAAGGTTTATTTATACATTAGTGGAAGATTCGATTACTTCATCTGTGCTTTGGAGAGGCATTTCTGTCAGGGTGTTCTCTTCATTTTTCTTGCATCCTTCCTAGCTGCTTAGTTTCCTGCAGAGAGAAAAAAAACCTACAAACCAGCACCACAGCACTGTTTCATACAAAGCCCGTGGGTGGTGGATGTTCCAGATCACAGGTACTGCCACAAAGCACATAAGCAAAGTGTTGGTATAAAATAAATTCGCTGGAATTAGGCCTGTAGGGACCAATCCTCAACCACTGTCAGTGCTTTTTTATCTCAATGAAGTCAGCTCACACTAACGGTTTGGTCTACCCTTTAGCCACCCTAAACACCTTTAATTATGTAGTGAAAGGTCACAGAATGATAACTGCCACTGATACTTTGCTATCTTCCTTGAAGTCAATAATTCTCAGCCTACTTTGCAGCTAGATGACAACTCCTCATTAAGCAAAAAAACCTCAACATCACTTACTTCTCTCAATCTCTTTAGAAAAATTTCTATTTCTTGAGTACTTCAGGCAATAATTTTTTCTTGATAATTAATTTACCTTTATAATTTAAGCTATTTGCATCCCCCAATTACATTATAAGATGTTAAAATAATAATACCATGCAATATTTTTTTTATTTTTATTAAAACTGCAGAATACACAGGATAGAGTGGTACTCATTAAAAAGCATTTAAGGTGGCTTGTTTCAAAAATGCAACAGATTGTGTCCATGGCAGTATTGTGCACACATTGCTACTGTACAGACCAAGACTTTTGCTGTCCAGAAGGCAAGAGAACTGTGCACCGGCAGACACAACTGCCCCGTGGCACAGGAATGCATGCCACACTGGCTAACAAAACAAGGAAGCAAAGTACCGCACCTCCACAACCTTCCACAATAAATCCATGCCTTTTTAGCCTTATTTATGTGGCAAGATTTCACAAGTATTGGTCTACCATAGTATTGGCTCTTTGCACTTCACCCTAACCACGCAAATTATTTTGTCCTTTACTACCACCAAAAGAAACCTATCTAGAAAAAAAGTTTAAAACCAAACCAACCCCCACACTATTTGCCATTTAATCCTGTAAGATATTTAGCAAGTTACCTTATGATAGATACTATACAAAACAAGGATACAGTATTACAACTTGCTGAAGTTGGTGGTCAGTATTTTACAAAATTAAACCTAATTTTGTACTGATTAACCTTATACATGTGTGATACATTAATTCTACATTAATCTTTTGAGCAGACCTAGACATCTATCCCTTAATCCTTAAAGACAGTAACAACACCCTGTTAAGGATTGTGCATTCCTCCCTGGCAGCAGACCCCTCAAACATATTCCTTCGCAGAGCAGTTCTCAAAGTTGAACTGAGAAACACAGAATATTTTCAGTGAACAACTCCCAGCCTGGGAGAACAAGAAGCGCCAGAATTACCTGTCAAAAGGGCTGTCTCAAAAACATTTGTATTTTGGATCTAAATAAAACAGAAAATGAGACCATGTTCCTCCAAATGCCTACTCACCCCTTTTCCCGAGGCTGCTTTGGCCTCGTTACCAACCACTCCCTCTCCCACCCGGCTGATGCCTCAGCATTACCACATGGCTCTGGAACATATGGTCCCAGCACTTGGCTCTGGAGCTGCCAGGCACACACAAGGAAACCAAAGTAGGTTAACTCTAGGAGACTGCTGCAAACAAATTATAATATCAAATAGATTTAAGTGAGTGAAACTGATGAACAGTTTTACTGATGAACTGATGAACTATTTCTATTAATGGCATTGCTCTGATCTTGTTTAAGCACTGAATGGATGCACTGACCTCTGTGTGTTTGTTCACCCTGAAGGGCAACCAGTGAATATATCCCGCAGTGGAACTCTGGCCTATTTGCACACAAGTGGCAATACTTTCTCTAATAGAAGAAAAAAGATACTTTGTTGATGAATTCAATTTATGAAAATCTTAACTACATTGCCATTATCTCCATTTACTCAAACAAGTTATTTCTATTCGTAAATATCAATGTGAAACTCACTTCCCCTGAGCCAGATATAGGCAGGCCATTACAAAGGTTAGGAAAACGGAGTAGGAAATGTAGAAGTCTCTTTTGTCAGCCAAGCTCTGTCTAGAAATTCGTCAAAACTGTGTCTCATCTCCTTCAGCTTGTAGCGACACTGGGATCCACTGGCACCCCAGTGCAGGACAGCAACCAACACAGAACAGAAGGTGAATATGTTTGACACATTTCAGTCTCCAACACTCTCAGAGGACTGCGTTACACAGAAACTGTGTTTCGCTGTCACAATTAACATGTTCAAATTATATTAAGGTCCATAAGTACATAGTAAGCACTTTATGTAACACTAAACTAGAGGTTAGAACTTGGTATAGCACTACCAGTAGGAGGTCAGGCAGGGAACCTGGGTGGCAAGGAAACTGCATGTCAAACATCTACCAAATGGAGCAAAACCTCTACTTGTATCCTCCATCTACAGTTAAAGGTGGAACCATTTAGCTGAAAAACAGCTGGTTTTTGTTTTGTTGTGTTTGAGTCATGCCTGCTACTTCTGATTTGTGACTGCTGTCCCACTGCAATCCTCAGTTCCAAGTTCTACACTAAGGTATGCTCACTCCTGTTGTCATTCCCTCACCAAAATTGATCACAAGCTTATCAGTAATGCATACCGATATCAGTTATTTCACTTAAAAATGTCCAAAATGTCTCTCTTCATTATCTTCACAAAAGCATCTGTTTTTGTTGGTTTGTTGTTTTTTTTTTTTAATGTTAGGAATGACATTTTAAATTTGCTTTGAAAGTGCCAAGACAGAAACTTACTTTTGACTTTTACATGAAGCTTACACTCTACAAAATTTAAACACACACACTTCTGATGCTATTCATCTAACAGCATAGATCTGTCCCATAACTCAAGATTAGTATTTATATGATGGAAAATAAGAATAACTAGAGAACCCAGGTATCAAAACAACTTAAAAGACATAAATCTATTGCAGCTGAATCAAGCAGAGCTGCTTCAGAAAGAAAGGGGCAAAGACATCTCCCATTCTTGTCACTTGTCAGAAAAAAAGGAATGCTTAATGAACAGATTTTTTTTAGAAAAACAATTTTTACCTTGTATTGTGTTATGCAAGATAACACAATTAAACTGCTTCATTATAGCTGAAGATGTAAATGTATTTACATGTCTTCTCAATAAGATTAAACCATCTCATTAGTCATTTAGATTAAAACATCCTGATTTACAAACTGAAAAAATGGTTTTCAGTGTGCTCACAGAAAGCAGTTCTGAGATTATTTTATGACAAAAGACCACAGCCATACCAATGAATTGGCATTAGGTAGCAAAATGGAACAGAATTCTTTTGTACATTAAAACTATAGTGCCCAGTTAGAAATTGACAAACGTACAAAAGGACATGATAATTAACACTTCTTAGTTTGCTTTTTTGGTCTCTAAATTACAACCTTCTTCCTCATCCTGGCACACTATTAAGACTCATTTTGTTCCTTCAGTAAGTAGATCTGAAGCAGCACTTCTGACTATGTCATTTATAAAACTGGAAACACTTCAGATGCAAAAAGGCCCAGGTCAGTCCCTGTCAGTTAATACGTGACAGAACACATTTGCAACACAGAAGTAGTTGCTACAATCTTAAAAATAACTGGACCAATGCATGAACCTAAAGGCTTTCACATAGTGGAAATGAGAAATTGCAGCTAGGCATTTTTAAAGTATAAAATCCACGTTTTCAGAAGTATTAGAGATATTTGCTGCCTCTACATCTCTAAATTGATATATTTGAGGACCCTGATCATAATTTGGCTAGGCCTCCATATGTTATTAAAAAAAAAAAAAAAGGACAAAAAAGTCCTTCACAATCCCTGAAAATGTCCAAACCACCAGAAACCAAAAACAATTCTTAGAAATACAAGGTTCACATTTCTAAGTCACACTTCTTTCCCAGTCCCTATGCTCAACATTTGCAATCAGCAAGTCTCTAGTTCCACACTCAACAAGAATTTTGGTCTCCATCTGCCTCTAGTTCTAGTTTTCTTTTTCCCCTATGACATTTCTGTTATGAATAATGGGAATTCTAGTTTCTTGAAGATGTACTACAATGGAAAAATATCCTTAAAGCAGAGGTCCTGTTTGAGGCAGACACTAAGAGCACAGAACACATTAGATATTAGACACTTGTAAATATTAATATTTAAGATTAGACAGACTTCTGCTTACGGTTGCACTGGCAGATGTGAATTTGTCCTTCTTAATGTATTAAGTTATGCTGCAAAGCTTAAATCTGATTTTAGGGTTTTGCGTCTTGCAACTACTTCTTCCTCTTGGTGAAGCAAAATTAGCTAGAGGACTCTATTGGGCTTCTTGAAAAATTCTAGGAAATCTGGTATTTCCTCCTCCTCTTCCACTCTTCCCCCTAAATGACTGCAAGAAAGCTGACTTAGCACAAAAAAGATCCTAGGGGACGAGATCTGTTGATCTCTTGAGACAATTTGATTCTCCCATTGCCCTGACAGAAGAAATGGGCCGCTGGGGGCAGACCACCCGGGCAAGGGACTCCTTTGGGATTGATGGTAAGGATTCCCTTCCTTTGACGGGAAACAAGTGCTCTGCAGCAAAGGGCTGCAGGGCACAAGAGCAGGCTGGTTATTATCAATTAGCTGGCATAACAGCAGCCTGTCTCCTGCAGCCTCACCTTTGTGCTGGGACACGAACTCTGGCTCAGCAGCTCACGCTTTTTGCCCCAGAGCACCCCTGGTTTGTACCAGGGCTATGCAAACCTGCTCAAACCTGGCTTCACACGATGCAAACACATCCCTGAGTGCAGCAGGCACTGACACAACATTTTTATAGCTCAGAGCTGACAACTGGACTATAACACACCTGTATGTGTTGCATGTTTAAGTGAGCAGTAATTTACAAAGTCTTCAGACTCTACAGCGGGGGGATTACAACAAAATGGTTTTTAAGGTCCCTTCCAACCCAAACCATTCCATTGACGAATCAGTAAAGCAGAAGTACATGTCAAGTTGGGAGTTCACTGGTTGGAAACTGAGGGGTAAATACTTAAACATCACATTTAAATGCAAAACCATCAAATGTAATATTAAAAATTACCTATCAAAATGTTTCTAGACACAGCAAATAACCCAAAAAGGGTCATGTGCATCTTGAATCATAACATTTGGGAATGATTAATTCATTGTGCAACAGATGCAGAGAAAGACTTTCCATTCCCATTACTTCTGCTATTTTAGAAGCCTGTCTTAGGAGAAGGCTAAATATTAGCTTGGACTTATTTATCTCACAAAACAGAAGGTGCAGAGAATAGTCTTGTTTCCTTACCCACTATGTCTAGAGGGAATTAAATGACATAAGGAACTTAAACTCCTGAAAAATTTTATTTCCACATTCAGTTTTGAGCATCTGGAATATTTGGACTATTCAGTGTTTGAAAAGAAGATTTTTCTATCACAGCTAATGACTTTAATTGCAACCCTGGAGATGGGAAATTACTTTCTTTTTTAAGCAATCATTCTAAATTATCTTTCAGACTGTATAGATATACCAAGCAGATCAGAACTGACCCAGTATGAGAAGAATGTCACACATTCACATATATTAATAATATTTCTGAATCATGTCAAGCTGAAATGTGAATTCAAAGACATTCAGGGTGACAAATATGCCTGACACAAGAAGAGGGCATGAAATGGAAGAGAAGAATGTAATTTTTTTATAGACTGATAGCAATAAAATGCTATGTAAATGCTAAAGTTTGAACTGATTCATTTAATTTTAAGGCACCCCTTATTAGACTGAGTTCATTATCTGTAAAAGCAATTTGCATCCTTAAATGATTTGTGTGATTCAAGTATATGAAGGTTTAAGCACAATTCTTTTATCTCCCCATAAACAGAAGTACAATATACCACAAACAAGAAAACCACCCAAATTATTCATGCTTCCCTTCTGTGCAAAAATGTCAGTATTATTAATTGAGTATTTTTATGGAATGTTTTCCATATGGAGATCATATAGATGAATTAGATATGTACAACATTAGCATTTTTTTCATTTTACACTTACTATATCTGTCATATTACTCTTTCCACAAGATGTGTCCTTATGGACACTGAAATCTCATTGATGGAGAAAATGCACCTCTTCTTTTGTCTCCTGGTAATAATCTATTTCTAGAAATATCTCATTTATAAGACCAGTTATAATCACAGAATTCATTGGCTGAATAGATGTCATTATATATAGTGCACATTCTTCCTGCAAAGCAAGTTATTATTTATTAATAATTTCAGAAGTATTTGTAAATGGAGAGGGGTCTTTCCCTAATGCTTCATCCTGGGGAACAATATACACATGTTCAGTACCACAAAGCAGCTTCATAGAAGTATATATTAATGAAGTGTTGACATGGTAATTATTGCAGAAGCAAACTCGTGTTTGTAAATGCAAGGTTACCTGATATACATGTGATACTGGTCTTTACATATACAGAGAAAAAAAAAATTAAAAACCCCAACCAGAAAATATTTCACTATCGTATAAAAATAGAACTACAATTAAAAAACACAGAAGCAAATTCCACTTACTGTAAAATTAATTTTAAAAAATCCCTGTAATTGTCGTAGCTTATAGCCTAATAAATTGGTTCTCTTCCTGTAATTTAAAATAGAGCATGAGATACATAACAAAATGGAGACAGTTATACATTTTATTACTATATTAAGGTTAAGAAATAAATATGCAAATATGGAATTTCAAATTACTTTAGAGACCACGCAAGTAGGCAAGGTTTATAAATATGAAAGGAAGTCAGCCCTGGTAAAAACTAATGCAGATCCACTGACATTCTTCATAAATGTATATTTTTAGAAATGCATTTATACCACTTTTGTTAACACTTTGGATACTATACAGTACAAATTCCCACTACTTTTTCCCTAAATGTCCAGTTTTCAACAGGTTAATTATTTTCAAAAATTACTTTTAACTGTTGGTTGTAATTTTTCGTTTCACTTTAAGATGAATTTAAAATTTACCACTATTTCCTTGTGATGGATTTTCCTTTCAGTACTATCTCTCCCTCCTCTGTACTGTTCCTTGCTTCTGTTATTGTTTACAAATTCACAGTTTGTGCTGACTGTGACTGAAATCCATAAAGGATTATTCTCTTCCCGAAACTAGTAAGTCCAAATCCTTCCCTGAGGATCAAATCTGTCAATCCCCACCAGCACTGGTTTTCCCCTAGACTGAATGCATTACAGCATTACACCCAGGGAGGGATTTTTTTACCTACAGCAAAAAAAACCACGAAGAGGAAAAGCTTCTTTTTAGCGCCCAGGCATTAAAGAAACAAGAAACATCGCATCTTGCTCTTTGCTTTTCAATTCTTGAGCAACTTCCAGAAGGTATCACTTGTTTTCTGTCTATCCATCATTGCCTTCACAACCCCTCACCCTTTTGAACTCCTAAAGGATTATTTTTATGTTGGATGAAATCCAGTGACCAGGAATGAGGAGCAGGCAAACTAGAGAGCTCCAGCATGTAAGGTGAGACAGCTCCTCAAGCTCAGCCACCTGCCAAGTGGGCAGCACCTGGGCACTGTCTGGCCACACACAAACTCCACACGAGCTGCAGCTGCCTCTTCCCAAGGCACCAGGGAACACGAGGTAGCTGGCAGCACTCTAAAAGCCAAACAGGGATAAATTCCCAATGGATGTGAAGAAAGCTTGAAATTATGTTTTTCACAGTGCATACAGAGGCCAGGCAGAGGGACAGAAGGCTCAAATCTCCAGGACACCCAGCTTAATGAAGTTTGTTTTTTTTTTCCCACAAACTTCTAATTAGATTGTACACATTTAATGACAAGTTCACTGTAGCTACTCCTTTTCTCTCCAATTACATTACCAGTTACTGAATACCACAGACATTTCTTTCATGGGAAAAAAAAAAATCCAGTAAAATTAAGATATCTTTGAGCACTTGCAGAGCTTTTCCCATTATTTGTCCTACCACTAAGCTACTAGCACCACAATCCTGAACAGCCCTTTTTGTAAAACAATAAAATAGCAAAATTATAGCTTTGCACTTTTGAGCAGACACACTGATACAGTGTGAAAGTCAACTTCCCTCCTAAGTGATTCTGTGCAATTTCTTAAAACAGAAATAGAGGAAAATAACCATGGTGGGAGGTCTCATTAAACTTTCCAAGGAGCTTCCTTACTGTGAACTAGCAAAAGGTAAGAACCTACAAAGCTAATACACCATCTGAAAAAAAAACCCTGCTGATCATTGGGATCCACTGTGGAATTCTTTCTAGTTGCATTATAAACTCTTCCCCTTGTAATTCTGCAGAGAGCAAACAAACAATCCTTCACACTACCCCCAAGATAGCCTGGCCATTCTGTGCCAGTCAAACCACAACACTGAGTAAGCTCAGAGTTTTTCCACCACATCTTAACTCTTAATTTATGACTTTCTGGAAAACAAAATTGAAATCTTAACTCTTGTCAACCCCTATTTGCAGAAATAAATGACGAAAACCTCACCTGAAATGCTATCATACCCTGAGAGAGTTACAGTTATTCAGAAGTGGCATGCCAATTCACTGTGTTTGTCAAGACTGTTGGACAGGAGGTCACTAAGTATTTCCTCCCTTCCTGCCTCCCACCCTTACAGTTTTAATTCTCAAAATGCTCCAAGTCTTTCAAAATCCAGATCTCTTTGAGAACACATGTATCAACTGAGATTGAGCAACAAAGAAACAGGACCATTTGGTGACAGATTATCACACTGCTGAACATCACAACAAAATATGCAAGACAAACACAGCCTTAGCTCTAAGATTTACTGATTGCAGTTAGGAGGCAGTATATTTACTCCAGAGCATAACACCTACATTCTTTTCTCATAAACTCTGTAGTGGTAATAGTGAAGGCTGGAAGGAACACCTGTCTTACACCTCAATTGCCATTTTTCATGAATCTTGTGGACTATTTGATGGCTTAAAGCAGGGAAGTCAAAAGGGAGTAACAGGACTTGCAGCAAGAGAGATTGAAAAACTGGAGACAGCCATTGCCACTGCAAGATTTAAAGCAGTAAGACATCCAAGTGCTTTGGACTCAGAGCAAGGAGCTTTCCTCCTTTCCAGAGCTCTCTAAAGCAGGTTGTAATTTAGGTGCAACAAAGAAATTCCTGGGGACCAACCAATGAACCACCTATGCTCCTCTTCATGTATGAAAATTATTCACAAGTCTTCTACTCCCCCATTTTTGCCCAAAGTCCTTAGGTGTGTCACAGCATGGGCTGTTTTCTGTTCATCACTTGATTTTAAATAGTACCTTAATTCTGCATTTTCAGATCTTCCGTCGATTGAGCTAGGGAGGCAAGAGGGTGTATGTAGATATGAATATCTCCTCGGAACTTCCCAGCTACCACCTTCTGTGCCCAGAAAGTACCTAGGAGCCAGACAAGCAGATCTAACCCTCCAGTTTTGAGTAATGAACACACCTTGGGTACACCATCAATCAAGTCATGCTTTGACACAAACAGTCTGCCAAATCTCAAACTTCTCTGTTTTGATTAAGGTCATCAGGAAAGCAGAACCATTCCTGAAAGCAAATTTAAAAAAAAAAATTCTGCTGATAAAGTTTGCAGCTGACAGGAAAAAAAGATGAAAAACAGGTGAAATGCTAATGATAACAGCTCCACATGGCTTTCTTTAGCATAGTGGTGGGCTGAAAAATATTAATTTCAGTACTTTTAGATCAGCTTACTTGCAACACAGACAGTAATACACCTTTTGCTCAAGGAGAAGGACTGCACTCAGTCAGGATCAAACTTTGGGACCCATAGGGAGAACTCAGGCAACTGGTATCAGCTGCTGCAGAAGACAGGACCTGCTGGGGGAAGATTCACAACACACATGCAAACAATGCGTCGGTGCCATTTCCCACAAGGACAGCAGTGGAGTTCCTCACAAGCAAAATGAGCAGCAGGCAGGTGCACTCAGTCTTGGGAGAGGCAGCCTGCTCTGGAGTGCAGAGAAGAAACCTACATCCCAAATCCTGCTGCCAGAGGAAGGTGTGCACAGGAACCCAGGAATGCCACTCAAGCTTCTGAATGTTGTGGGTGTCTATAGGATACAGAATGCATGTACCACATCCCACCAAAGTGAGGAAGTTGATGAAGACTTCTTTAAACAAAGTCAAGAAGTCTCTGGATTCAGGCCCTTGCTCTCATAGGAGTCTATAGATCCCTGACATCTTCAGCAAAGGTGACATGGACATGCAGGACACAAGCAGTTGAGAGAGATTTTTGGAGAGTGTGAGAGATAACTCCTTGATATTGGTACAGGATGGGCCAACCAGATGTGATGCACAGGTGGACCTACAGTTCACTAACACAGGAACAACCAGGTGGACACGAAATAATCAGTTGGAGCATTGATAGTCACAACCCTGGAACAGACTCATAATATTTCCATTATATTACAAATAAATGCTGGGCTTTACATAAATAAAGTGATGCTTATTTGCTTAGTTACAATGCATCTTCCTCATCCATAACGTGATTTTTTGGAGTAACAGAAGGTTAAAGCGTTTCAGCTCCAGTCAACACTGGACAAAGAGTCCATGGTACTTGAGTTGCTGGAGCTGCAGGTTCTTGTTTGCCTTAGCTTTGTAGGAAGCACAAGTGAAGCATTACCTTTGAGTTTGCCTTTAAAAGGCAAAAATTTACCAGTTCTGTACAGAATATATTAGATAGAGTACAGATAAGTCTTGCAGATGCAGGTGATAAATATGCACAGAGTATTTATGTATGTATAATATAATTTCATGTTATTTAAACCCAGCCTTTCACACATTCCCAGAGTGTCCTTTTAGGTTCCCAGCTGAATAGGCATGTCTTGTGCCCAGGAACTGGGCCACCTGAGCTGCCACCTGCAAGGGCAAGCCAGGACAGAGAGTAACCGAAGTCAAGTAAAGCAAGAACAAACTGAAAAATCTCATGACATAAGGTTTAGTCATACCCCCTCACCCCTCCCACCTCTAACTGCAAGAAGAAAGGGACAAAGAGACAGGATTGCAAAGGAATTGAAATAACAGGGTCACAGTAAAGTGACTGAAGCCAATTTGAGGTCCTAAGGTGAAAACCCCCATGTCCAGTCTGCTCTGGCCTGCTTCTGTGAGCAAAGCTCCTTGATCACCATGCATGACTCCATTTTCTCTCACCAGGCTCCCCTGGAGATTTCCTAGTTGCACCCCTTTCCTTGATAAGTGCAGAGTGTGAAGCCTGCCCTTCCAGCAGAAGGATCTCCTCCACAGCTCAGAGCACCTAGGCAGTGCTGGTCTATCCCATCAGTACAAAATACCATTTTTCCTTGCTTTTTTTACCTCCTCCACCCCCCACTTTTTTTAGTTTGTTTTCCCCTCTCTTTTCATCCTCTGAAACACAAAACTGAAGCAAACAACACTACAGGATACTTGATCTACATGAAAGAGTTGGGTATCTTTTGAGTATACACCACCAACAAAAAGTTCCGAGAAGCCCTCCAGCGCAGGTGGTTCACAGTCACCCAGTTTCGGGATATGCATGGACTACACTAAAACCTGAAAGGATGTAATGTGCAGATTAGCTTTTTATCCAGGTGTCACAAGCCTCTAAATAACTCCCCCTGCTGCGAAAGAGGCTTACTTCTCATACACAGCTTTTTGAATAGCTGACAGCCTCATCAACAGAGCCACTGTCATTCTGAGATTACACAAATGCAAGCACAGATGCAGTTCTACAAAAAAATTAAAAAAAAAAAAAACCAGGAAAAAAACCCCCCACCCTCATCTATTTGCTTTTTGAGCAAAACAATTTCTCATAAGAATATGCTGGTTTATATATTTCAAGACTCTGAGCATTCTTCGCCTCCTGCCTGTTACCCAGGGAGACTATATGATGGCATGGTCACCATGGAAACAGTGGACAAACTTAAGATGTTTTCATTGCTGTAGATAAAAGCCATCTGCATTATTTTTTTCATTTCTGTTTCTCACACCACCAGCTCAGGCTCCCAAGCCAAACTGTGGCAGCTGTGGTGCCACCCTACAGCCAAGAACCATGTAGCATTCCCAAAGCAGCATCCCCATGACATCCCTGGGCTCACAGATGGGGGACAGGGCAAACCTCCTACAGGTAATAACAACATGTGTTTGTTGCAGCAGCCACCTGCCCTCCTTCCTCCCCCACCTCATAGCAGCCCACTTAGAAGATGTTTCTGAAACTTTTTTGAATACATTCCAGCAAGAAAAAGTACACAGTTTGCCTAAAAAAAAAAAAAAAAAAAAAAAAGGGGGCTGAAGAGCATTTTGTAGGTTTTTATCCAGGTGTCACAAGCCTCTGAATAATTCTGGATGTGACAAGGCCTTATTTCTCATGCACAGCTTTTTGACTGGCTGAAAGTCCTTGACTGTGGATACTTGACACTAGTGGTATCCTCTCTCTGTTTATTCAGGAATAGTTGATCAGAACTGTATAAATAATTATGTTAATAACATATGAGATCAAAGTTCAGTAAGCAGTCTTGAAGCTGGGTTGTTTCTCTGTGTCTAACAAATAAAAACACATTTTCCTCTGCAGTAGGCCAAGATGACTGAATACATCCAGAAATATCTAGCATCAAATTAGGTTTCTGCAGTGTTTTCCAGACAAAAAAACTGGATGTTCTATCACACATAATCAATTTGCTGGGGGTTGAGTTTTGGATCACTGTTCTTGCCGGTTTTGGCTTTTTAAGAAACTTTAGGATGTTTCTGTTTTCTCATAATTGAGCCAAATTTGTGGCACTGCTACATGAATGTACTTTTTCCAAAGGGTATATTTACTAAAAAAAATATTATAAAAAGCCAATTTCTTCACAATGCCACTTCAGTCAAATTGACAGACATCTCAGAGAATGCTTCCCAGTTTCAATAGTCACTTGCAATTATGTTTTAATCTTTCAGTGGGTAGAAATGCACTGTTTAAAGTTACATGCCTTCTAGGTGCTGATGCTCTCTGTTGCCTATAAATCCTCTGACTCCTATCAAAACAACACCAAAAAAAGTTATTATCAGATTTTGTTAAAGTTGGGAGCTTCCTACCAAATTAAAGACCTGCCTATAAGTTAGACAGTCACTGAGGAGGCAGCTGGTGTTTTGACAAGCCAGTTTCTTGCCTGTTTGTTTACAGCCAATTCTACCCTGCACAACAGTCTCCAACAAAATCCTGCCCCAGGCTGTGATCAGGACATTTCCGAAGCAACTCTAATAAAATAGACTTTCTTTTTCTCTTATGCTAAGATTATTTTTCCAAATGTCACATCACTCATTATTTTTACTTTGAATCCTTTCCAGCTTCTTTGCTGAATGCATAAATCAGAACGGAGTATACTCTTGAAGTAAAGGTCTCAATGTTCAATTCAGAAAAAACTATAAAAACCTCCTACACATTTGAGAATTACAGATGTTTTTTCAGCCTGCCTAGTATACCCCAAATCCTTCTTTACTACTGTCATTATACCAAATATCCCACTAATAATGTACACAAAGCAGGAATACAATCAGAGGTGATAGCTCAGCACTCTGAATTAAGAGTGCAAGTAAATTGCTAATTGTTTTCACATCCCAACTTCAAAACACAACTGGTTTCTTTTACGCTTAAAATGTATTACTTTAAATCAGTGAGACAGTCCAAAATTACCTGATAGACAAAACTGTCTAACTTCAAGGTAAGTTAGTATAAGCTATAGACAAAAGATCATCAAGATTGAAAAAAAAAATATGGTTTGCAATCATTCTGCCAAGATTTGCTATTTCCACACCCTATTGTTTAAATAAATAAATAATGAATAAACAAAAGAAGAATTAAAGCTCTAGTAAGATGCAGTATTTTGAACCACGTGAAGTATCCTTCACTGGCAGAAACAAGACACAATGTTTTGTGTTTCACTATCTCCATCATAAGGATGCCGCATTCAAAAAAATTGAGCAGAAAGAAAAGAGTGGCAAGGCATGAGTAGGCTTTGGTTGGTCTGTGACTTTAATCTCAATAGGCTACTTAAAGAATGTGTCTTTCTTAAGCAGGAAGGGATCAAAAACATGAAAATTAGATTCTCCACTGATTTTAAGAGTCTTTCCTCCTGAAAGACTCCTAAAGCAAAGGCTGTTCTTAAGAAGAAATCAGCTGTCCTGCAACGTTACTCATCCAATGTTTTTTGATTTTTTACTCTTTCTCCAGTGCAGTAGTTGAAAGCAGGGACATTTATCATCATTTTTGTGGACAAGATGCAATAATGATGACCATCCTCATTAATCCAACCTATAAACTTACTAAGTGAAGGAAACCTATACAGGCCACAGTAGGCACTCACACCTAACAAGTTGCAAGATCTCCTTCCATTTATCTTATCAAAGATTAAATCGGGAGGCATTTTGTCACAATTTGTAAGTGTCCATAGGCCAGAAAGGATTTATTTTTAGAGACAAATCTACTAGACAAAGTTTAATGAAATCTAATGGCTGCATGTTGCATGATAATATCATATGGTGTTTTTACAGGTTCCTTTATGTACTGTATAGAGCTGTAGCAGACAGCACACAAGCTGATGACTCCCCCAGCACAGCAGAAGCAATAAGAAGATTTTAAATGCAAGCACTTATGATCAGATTTAGTTTGTGATTTGAAATTCTACCTGTCATTTGAAGTATAATAATCTCTTGCTCTTCAATAAAACCTATCAGTGTAGAGAGGAGAAATTATTTGCTTTACAGAAATTCTTTGGGATGTAGACTTAATCAAGGCAGCTAAATGCTTTCTCTGCAAATTTGTTTTGCTGTAAGTCAAAGCTATATCTGGAAGGCCAGCTGTGGAAAAGCAGTGTATGAGAGGACTTGATGCTGCGTTTTGGAAGTTTGGCAAGGTGCAGAATGTCAGCAGCTGAGCAGGACGGGACAAGCACAGAAGCCAGGGACAGGAGGTGACAACAGGCCAGGAAGAAGAAGGGCAGTCTAAGGAAGTATCTTTAAAAAAATAAGAGGTTAACCAGGCAAATGTAAAAGTCAAGGACCCTGTCAGTGACACTTGGGCACTTTAATCCAAGTAAGATGATGTGTACAGAAAGCAAGATACTGTGCTGGAGGGTCTTGCAGCAAGGTGCTTAAAAGGAACTGTTGCAAATAAGTGACTGGATAGCTTTCTTTAACAGACCTCTGCCTCATTTTGTAACTACAGATGCTCTTGCATCCAAAAATATATCCATCTATACCACAACTAATACTGAGAAAGCAAAGGCAAGAATGAGATAACACTAAAGCATACTATCCCATACAATGTTAGAAACTAGTGAGAGATACATAAAAATCAATACTACTTTGAGGACAATACTACTTCGGCCTGCATATGATAGTATTGGTACTGCTCTGTACTTCAGTGCATATATTAAATAGCTCTGGGGAGGAAAACAAATTAACCAAAAAAACCCAAAGCTATTTTTGAGCGCTCTTTTTCACCTGAGATATACAGAAGTTTGTTGTCACTGTACTCTGATTGCCAGGCTGAGAGCTTTAAGCAAACCAACAGGGTCTTTTCTGTTATCAGAATGTGTTTATAGTGGTACCTCAGACCAAACAAGCCCTGAAACTATCTCCTCCATTCTTCCCAAAGAGTTGGAGTTTCTGTGTTTATCTGCTACTACACCCGAGAAACTGCTCAAGTAGTGTTAACAGTGTACCTCTGCAAACCACGCTCCCGGAGCTGCCTATGTCTCCACATCCATCCCCATTCTCAGGATGATCTTTACATCTATCTAGTTTATGAGCAAGTTTTCAGAAGTCTTCTAAAGATAGACAGCTCTGTGTGTCGTGAAATACAGTGCCATTACTCCCAGTGATAATGCTGGCTTGTGACTTTAAAGGACAGTCAAGCCTTTAATCCGTCAAAATTACAAGATGAAAGAAAGGATTGAAGCAATATTTTCAAAAATGTCAAAGTGATTCACATGTCTAGTTCTCTCCTGAAATTTTGAGAATGTAGGCTTTAAAGTTGCTTAACAA
Organism: Cinclus cinclus; assembly: GCF_963662255.1. Lineage (NCBI taxonomy): Eukaryota > Metazoa > Chordata > Aves > Passeriformes > Cinclidae > Cinclus > Cinclus cinclus. Next base: position 90,571,789 of record NC_085046.1, on the reverse strand, counting down.
CTTTTTTTAAGGGACCCAAATCCCTAAATAATGATAAGTATGCTCAATTTATGTAAAAATGAAGTGAGAGCATGCTCAGAACAGATTCTTGCAAATATTGAGATTAAAGGAATCAGAAGATAGAGGAGCAGAATTGTTCAGGTTTTTCCAGCATGTCAGTACAGAACAGCCTGTATGCATTTCTATAATTAGATCTCTCACATCTGATAGAAATGCAAATTGTTTAGAAGCAAAAAGGGTTTGCTTTTTATATTTGTTGTATACATATCTTTATTTATATTTAGAAAAAGATATAATGCTACAGTTAGAATCAATTTAGCCCATAGCTGACTACTTGAACACCAGGGAGATGGAGATTTCTGAAGAAATTAAAAGAAAAAATAGAGACACCAAAAACAACTTTTTAATTTTTTTTTTTAAAGAAGCTTTATATTAATTTACTGGTCTGTCCTGACAGCAATCAAGATTACAGAACATACAGCCTTCCCTTCTACCATCTACAAGCTCCTATAGACTAGCTCTCTTTTAAACAGTTATACAGGACTCTCATCCTTTGCTTCAACACTCCTGTTTCTGCCTGATGTGGAAGACAGCCTGGATGGTCTTTTAGAGATTTTCCCTTCCAATACCCATGCAAGTGTTTCTTTATTACACTAAATGCTATGCTGGGCTAGTTACTAAATAAATCCTTGCGGTAATGAAAGTTTGAGTTTTCTACTTCCCTTTGGCCGCTGTTTGGCTTTATGCAGCAGCAGGGAATGTGTCTGTCCCTGAACCTTACGCTTTGTATCACTATAATTTTATTTATTTTTTTTTAACAGACATTTTAGCAGAACTGTGTGTAGCTTATCACTGGCTCTTGATGAGACCAGATGTGATGGATGATAATAGGGAACGTCAGGGTGCCAGCAGCACAGGGGCAATGGTAGACCTACAGAAGACAGGAGCTACCCAAATCTCATTACTTGTCTACAGTCCACATAAATACAAGGCTGAGGAGAAAGCAGTTATTTTACAGTTACCCTACATACTGCATTTTCTTTCTATGTCTCAAAGGCAATCTGTTCTTTCATACACAAAAGCAAAAAGTGTGTGTACAGATCTTTTCTCCCATGCATTTCTAACTAGTCTAAGTGCTTGGTTGGATCCTATCAGTTTATCATCCGGGCTACATCTCTAGATGCCATAAAGCTTTTGTCTATTCACTTCTGCAGCTTACCTTTACCAGATCAACAAAAATTTACTAGGTCTACAGGCTGGCTACTAGAAGACAATGTCATCTTAATATTATGTGAAAGCCAAATGTGTTGAAATGACATTTGCTTTTTATCTCTCACAGGAAATCAAAGATAATTAGGCAATCAACATTGTTATTTGAACAAATGGAAAACAAAATAAAGCCCATCAATACCATCCACTCTCCAGAACTCTTAAATTCTACTTTATGACAGAATAGTGAGTTTTAACACATTTTATATTCAGCTGATTTCTATCATCAACAGGAGTCTTAAAATAGATAAATTCCAAACTGTCACTCAGAATAAAAGGAGCCTTATTTCATATATACATAAGTAAGCATGCGACAAGTCTGTGGTAGTTTGTTTTGTCTTTTTTCCCACCCATCTCTGCAGTGCAATTTAAAGCTTTTTGTCAGAGCTATTTTTTAATATTTTGCTTCATTACTTCCACTTATTTCCATTAAGCATTTTTTTCTTTACTCTGCTCAATCCAGTTATTAAGCACACGCTAAATTAAAAGGTTATTCAAGGGATGAGGATGGCAGAAAAAAAAAGACTGATCAGAACTTTGTTTCCTGTCTAAATTTCCATTTGTACCACATTTCTATTTACTAATAACACTGATTGCCAATCGTGATAGGTCTAAATAAGGTACGATTTCTGCTTCTTAGGACAAACAGGTAGGCAAGGACTTCGTTTTTATTTCATTCCAAAAGCTACTCTGCTCATGTGGGTGGAAGAGGCATCCCTTCTCTTTGTAAGGTAATATGTCAGCTGCCAGACTTTATATAGTGATGCTGAACTCTTTAAGCTGGACTATAGAGGCTGGATCATGCCTGTCCCTAATCACTTGCACTCAAGGAGCAAGACTTCCCCCACAGGCTAGACCTCAGCTTGTACAAAGGAGCAAAGGGAGGGAGGAGAAATTCTGCTTGTGAACACACCAGGCAGCAAGTCATGCCAAGGCTAAAGGACTGGAGGGGCAGCTGCTTATTTCTGAAGAAGGGACATTACAAAATGGAAAGCCACTACTGGAAACTGGAGTGGATTATGTATTCTTATGGATCTTTTGGAGAAATATACAACTCCATTCTACCTGTAGTTTACTGCATAGGCTCAATTCAGCCTTGCACAAATTACCATCTGCAAGATGCTCCTAAATATTTATTTTTTTTTTCTCTTGAGTTTGCAGCTTTCCACATCTAGCTCGTTCTGGGCAATGTTAGCCAGGAGAACATTTTCCCACCATGTTTATTAGCTGGCATTGTTTCAGAATCAGTGCTAGTTTGTGTTCTGAGTACAACACTGCACCACAGACTGATTTAAGAGCTAAATTGTCGCACTCCAGACCAAGATTTTAAATGTAATTTAAAAACCTCATGTAGTACATTGGAATCATCATGAGTAAAATCACTAAAGAAAATTATAGACACAAAAAGCTTCAAGGTGTTTTGCATCTTCTATTTTTCTTCGCTTATGTAGGGGCTCAGTGGAATGAAAGATGTCACTTAGCAAATGGAAACAAATAATTGCTCACAGTTCATCTTCTAGACACAAACAACCCAAAACAGTGGAAAAAAAACCTAATGTAATTTTAAACAGTGTCACTGAATATATGAAATTGCATTCTATGTAAAAAAAGTTCTATCAAGAAAAATGAAGTAAAAGAGCCACTATTTTGAAAGACAGGTATTCAAGCTGGATTTTTAAGTATTCCATAAATTGCTAGTCTGAACTGCAAATAGTTATTGCTAAGATCCCAGTACTGACAGCTTAAAGTCAGCATTTGGAGATGAATCCTTGAATACCACATCCCAAATGTCACTGAGTAACTGACAATATGCAGCAACTCAGAGGCAGGGCTTCTCTAGTGACTTTCAAAATGTAAAAATGCTACAAAAGATTTAGCTTCCCAGCATTTAACAGAGATGATTTCTGGTCTGAAATAATATAGCCACTGTTCATGCATTGCTTTTAAGTAGCAGAAGAACACATACATCTTCTCACTATGAATGGCACGACTGGATTTCAGAAAAAAAATGAGAAGTATATTCTCTGCTTATTACCATAAACACATCAAAAATACACATCCACTCTTACAGGTCTATGAATGCCATTTGTTCCACTGGGAAACCCTCTGACAGCAGAGTTTCTCCTAAGCCTTCACCTGAAGCACAGGCTCCAGTCAAATAAATTTTTAGTTGATTTTCTCATATTTCGTCTTTAATAAGATAAAAAAATAGCACACAGGTCTAACACAAACAATATCCAACTGATTGGAAACTAGAATATTTTCATTTGTTTTATTTAGGAAAAAGAAAAGAAGAAAAAAATTGAAAAGTAGTCCTCCTCATCAACTTGCTTAGTTTGGCTAACTAGGGCTCCTACTGAAATCATGGACCTCTATTTTAATCCAGTAAGAACAAATGCAAATTCTACATTTTCAGATCTCTAGACACAGGATAAATTATTATGCCATGAAAAAACAAATGAACAAACAAAAGGGCAGGAGGCAAGTGTTGATCTCAGCTGATAATGCATTTTATGCTTAATTTAAAAAAAAAAAACAAAAACACCATACCAATAATATAAAAGGTAGAGTATTGTCCATAAGACTACCAAAGAAGCACTTTTGCCCTGTTTGGCACTAGACAGGTCTTCACCAGCATGCCTAGTTGTGGCTGCTAAAACTAAAGTAGTATCCAGGCTCTTCACAGTTAACCATTGGGTAAATAATGGGACCAAGCAGAAGACTAGAAAGTATAGCTTGTAAGGAAGGGTTAAATGAGTCAGGACAGATTGCCCTGGAAACTGAAAATTGTTAATCATTCAGAGTCATCAAGCATCTAAGTGGCAAATTAAAGCAGCTTAAGGTATCATTTTCTCCTTCACATCTTCTAGCAGTAAAGTATGGGCTTGCATCACAAATTTAAGGTAGAAAACATTTCCTGTGTCCAACACTGCAAGCTGGAACATATGACTAGGAAAGCATTTGAATCTCCATCACAGGAGTTTTTTAGGAATAGGTTAGACAGTGGCTTGCAAGAAGTGACAGTTACAGTCGAGCCATTTATATTTGGATGGATATATGGAAGACACAGTCTCTCAAAGTCTTTTCAGTTCTCTCCAATTTACCTGTCAAGGATTTGCAGAGTTTACATCATGAGTGTAACTTGAATGTCTCAGATTTTTCCCACGCTGGAACCAGTTTAATGGCAAAGTGTACACAGCTTTCAAAAAAATATTACCCAGGCAAATTGGGATAAGAGACAAAGGCAAAACTAAAATTTGCCAACCAAAGGAGCAGACAGCAGTCTTGTTTCACCATCCAGTTTACAGCCTACAGCAAAACAGCTTATGCACCCAACAGCAACAAAAAGGTGAAGGAAAAACATTTCAGATCTGTAAAGATGAACCAGGGTATTAAAAAGGTCCTTTCCCCATTGCATCCCAGCTGCCTACTAACAGCAGTACAGGCAGATGCAGAGAAACTTTGCTGCAATGCTACAGAACACCAGTATTTGTTCTGAGTACAGACCAGGGCTGAAACCTGTGAAAACTATGAAGCTCAGTTTGCCAGTGGCTGACCTTCAAATCTTGATGGATTTGGGAAGGACAAAAAATCTTTCAGGCACAACCATGAACAGAAGGAAGAGATAACAAGAATAAGAGCAGCCAGGAGTTTAAGAAATTTTAAAGGAAGAGTGTGACAAGGATTCTTTATATTTGAAAAACCAACATGTAAAAAAATGCCATATGCTGACATAGTATTACACTCATTCCTGAGCAAGGCTGTAGGTGTAATAAAATATTTTTGTTAATCACTGTATGTATTTTCCTTTCCACAATCATTATAGCTACCAACAAGCTGTGTAGATTCTGATCAGATCAGGGCAGATGAAGCTCTACTTTAAGTTGAACTGGGTCAACCCAAATGAATTGATGATGACTCATTTCAGAGCACACAGCTTAGCAAAGTAAAAAGCTGGCTGAATTTATTCTCCCATCTGAGATAGTATTGTTATTATTACTAGGAGTTAGGAAGTCTCCTTCATTTGTACTCTGCTGAAAGTATGCAATCTTTCTTGTGGCTCTGCTGTCCCAGTTTCCAGGTATTGTCATCCTGCTGCATGGTGTGATGCTTGGAATAATTTCAAATCTGAAATTTGGGGAAGCAAAAATCCTGTGTATAAAAACTGAGTTGTAGGAGGACTCCAAAACAGTTTTCCAGGGTTTATGATGGGCTCTGCAGAAAATTGCTGAAACATACTCAGTTTGCTGCTAATTAAAAAAGCTTTTTGGAGACACATAGAGTCAGTGTTGAAAATAGTTTTCTTCACTGGTATAAAGATATCCATATGTGCTTGCATACTCTTTTTGCTTTATGTATTGTGATAGACAATGATGAATTTGACTTCTTAAACTGCAAAATCCTGCTGATATTAAATATTTGAATCGTTTTGTCAGCAACATGAAAAATTGTTCTGCTTTAGTAAATATTCTCTAGACATCGCATTTTATTGTGCACTGGGTTCATAGGAGAACTAAAACTACAGTGACTTTTACATTGATAAGGTGTATGGACCTAAAAAAGTCACTACATCAATATGCAGACTGACACCACAGTATTGTAGAATCATAGAATTTTTGTATTGGAAGTGACCTTAAATATTTTATAATTACAATCTCCCTGCTGTGATTAGGGACACCTTTTACCAGAGGCCCATCCAACCCAGCCTTGGATACTTCCAGGGATGGGGAATCTGCAGCTTCTCTGGTCTAAGTGTTCCAGTGCCTCACCACCCTCATAGCAGGTGATTAGCAATTTTTCCTAATATCTAGTCTAAAACTGTTCTCTTCCTGTTTGAAGACATTCTCCCTTGTCCTGTCACTACACGCTCCAACAAAAAGTCCCTCTCCAGCTCTTTTGTAAGTCCACTTTAAGCACTGAAAGGCCACAATTAGGTCACCTTGGAGCCTTGTCTTTTCCAGGCTAAGCAAATCCAGTTGTCTCAGCCTTTCCTTATGGAAGAGGTGCTCCATCCCCTTAATCAACTTGGTGGCCCTTCCCTGGACTCACTCCAACAAGTCCATGTCCTTCCTTCACTGGGATCCCAGAGCTGGATGCAGTGTTCTAGGTGGGGTCTTGCAACAGCAGAGCAGAGGGGCAGCATCCCCTCTCTGGCCCTGCTGGTCACACTGCTTTGGACACATTTGGCTTTCTGGGCTGCAAACAGCACCTTGCCAGCTCATGTCCTGTTTTTCATCCACCAGCAGCTCCAAGTCCTCCTCAGCAGGGTAAAAGAGTTTCATAAGCAGGTAGGGGAGAGCAGACAAGAGCTTTAAAATTTCACACTAGAGTCTGGCGCTTGAGTACCAGCACAACAAAACAAACATTGTTGCTCTGCCCCAAGCTGGGCCTCAGCAAATGCCCAAAGGAGCAAGAGAAGGTGCACCTCAGCTCTTCCCATTAAAAGTCTGGTTTCCTGTAGAAACCCACTCTTATCAGCAATTCAGTCCTCACAGGTTAAGAAATGGAAAAATGGAACCACAGGTACACATCTCACTTCTACTATAATGACGATGGTAATTTCCGACAGCCTGGGAAATCTTAAATCAGTACAAGCAAATACATCAAAACTCACCTTCCAGTTTCTAAACTAATTGCAATGCAAAACTGCTGTAACATCCTAAGTAAAATCAATCATAAGCAGGCAGACTGCAATTAAGTACATGGATATTAATCAGAACCAGCTGCAACAATTCTTACATCAGCCTCAGCTATACAGAAAAAAAAAGTGTAAAACTTTAGGGATTCCTTATCCTTTCCTAGGTCACTGTTTCCTCTCTAACATTTTAAGAAATAGAGAAACCCAACAGCTCATGTTTCTCCTCCTGTCATTGGAGGTGACCTTATTCGACTATCACATCAATGAGTCTTTGATGTATCTCTGCCCTTAGTCTGTCCCAATAATAAAGCAAAAACATCAGTAACTACAGAAGCTAGGGAAAACCATTATGCCATGTTTTATATACTTACAGAACTGTTATTTATAAGCTACCACTGACTTTTGAAGCTCAGTCTTTGACTGTGCTGCTCACCCGGAGCTACCACAGGCCCCTTGCAAGAGAGCTCATTGCTCAGAATATTCTGTGTGCACTTAAAGGCAGTTTGGGCCCTCGACAGCACAAGACCTCTCTTTGCATTGTCATGAAAGGCTTCTTTCCTTCAAGATTCACTCCTTCTGATTGACACCACAATAAGGCCATAGTAATAGAAGTGAAGCGAGTTACACAGCATGGAGAGACTGTGTTTGACCTTACAGCTCCCAGTATATATTTAAACCATTTCATGCAATTCTGAGAGCAAGACACAGAGAAGATGATAACTACTCTGCTCTATTCTACTTGATTCAGCACACAGCCCTACCATATTCTACTTCCATTTATTATCTTCCTGTAAACTCAACATGAGTTCGGACTAAAAGCAATTCATTTCTTTCGTGATTCCTCCATAAGTTCATTATTACAACATCGACATTCATAACCCATTCTAATAAATTTGTTTTCACAGCATACATACAGCAAGAAAAACTTATTTTAAAAAGGCCTAGAGAAAAAAAAATAAAGAAAAAAGAGAAAAACCAAAAACCACCACACACTTACTAATTTCGGATACTCAGTCTGAAAACTGCTGAAAATTGCTTTTCAGAAGACTTGTTTCATGATGCTCTTCCACGTACAAAGCCCAGCTACTATTAACTCCAGCTGCAGCTGCAAGTACTCAGTGCTTCTGCAAATCAAACAGTGAGGTCGCAAGTCAGCAACCCAGAAAATGAGAGCCACCTGTGAAAAGCTCTGTTCCTCTGCCGTGACTGACACAGCAATAGCTAAAATGTTTCTTCACAGCTGTTCAGCTGTGCCTAAGGCTAGGAAAGATAGCTGTTTTATGAAGGGGTTTTTTTTTATTATTTTATTTTTAAAGAAAATAATAAACTATTTGCAAACTCAGGTTAAATTCAGTTAATGAAGAACTTGACAAGAGGGAAAGCTCTACAGATGTCTTCCCTCTGAAGGACACCTGCCTGAGGGGTGGAGAAAGACCTGGCCTAGCCAGCCCTGCTCTGGTGTGGGTATCAACATTACAGAGATTTTGGCTGGTTCTCTTTCTGTCACCTGCCATATGACCTTCCTTTCAACATGGAAGCATGTTGTTAAAGAGTTAATTCAAGCCTATGGAAGTAACTAATATTTCCTGCCTGTGAACAACTTCCCATTCCATTGCAGAGCAGCAGTAGTCTGAACTGGGGGGAGCCCAGGAGCAGGAGCTTGGATGGCTCTGCTGGCCCCTTGTCTGCAGCATCTAGGATCTGCCGTATACCCAGCAGGATCTGTGACAGCTTCTAGGTGCGTGGCTTTGTTTCAACACAAAAATTGCACCTGGGCCACCTGAGAGTTGTGAACTTCAAGAATTCAAGAGCCACAGAAGTTAGTGTTCAGGATAAAGCAATGACAAAAACTAGTCTTTTCCAGACAGCTGCTCACTGAGGGAACTCCTGTGATAATTCTTTCTTTCTACAAGGATAAAAAAAAAGGACAACATTTGTTGGATGTAATGCCAGTAGAGGTTTTTAGATCTTTTTACAATTCACCCATTATTTTTTTCTGGGTGATCTTCTTCATTTCATGATTGCCTTCAAGGACATCCATGCTTTGACTCTCATTTTCATGCATCATTTTTGCCAAGCCTCAAGCCTTAGAGCAAGTAGCTATCCTCACAACCAGGCCATAGGCGTAATTCAAATTGCTCCCTAAGGAAATCAGTTTAGTGTTTATTCTTTCAGAATTATGGTTGTAGAGGAACATGACTTGCACTTCCATTATATATAGCCTTTCTGCTACTCACTGTATTTATGTCTCAGCTATAAATCTCTCATCACTGTCATTAAGTGCTGGCCATTACCTCTGGCCACACACAGTAAGGAGACACAGTAGTAAAATTGAACTTACTTCTGGCAGCATGTTGAAAGCAAAATTTTCAGAGGAATTTTTTTGGCTCAAGTAATTATTTGAAGCTTAAATAAAACCATGTGATGCTGTGTTACCTTTCTCCCTTCTAGTTCCAATCTCTTTATTAATTCCCTTTTTATTCGTAGTTAGATATAACAAAAATTGTAAATACCAGTTGCATAAACCACTAAGACTAATGAACAGGAAAGCATTATTTAATGCTAGGAGGCTTCTGTCCTCTACATTAATCGCTTTCATAAAGGACATATTTATTACTTTTTGCATTGTTTTTACTGAAATACTTTTAATGACATGCTGCTTTTTTTTTCATTTGTAAATAAAAAGTTTCCTTTATTCAGCTCTTTTAATTATTTTTTCTTACTTTTGTAACAGTTTTCTGACTATATCTGTCTTGGTAATTTGTCTTCTATGATTGCCTTACCTTGTTCATCTTTTCTCAATCCATATTTCTAGGTAGGTGTTGAACCAGTCACCAATGCATTTGAATATGCCACTTGTTCTTTGCTAGACACCAGCCTTGCATGCGTGTCTTGTGTGTGTCATTCATGCCTTTCCTCTGGTTTTAGATGCCAGTTCCATCCTTGGTTAGCCAGAATATACAAGTCCCAGGAATCTGGCTATCTGCACAGCAATAATTGATTAGTTACCACTGGCTTGATGGTTTTCAGCTGCTGCTGGCTTAAAATCTTCATTTGCTATAAACAGGATAGTCCATACGTGGTCTGACATGAGCTGTACTGGAAGACTGCCTTTGCCTTCTGTGGGTGTTTTTCTCTAGTCGAGTAATTCTTTCTATGCGCTTTGTTATTCAGATATGCTCCCACTTACCTATCCCTCTCCATCTAGATATGTGGGGATGCAGGTAGGGATGGAAAAACAATAAAACCCAAAGCCCAAGTTTTTGGCAGTCCTGACAATTTTTTTCTGCTTTATCATGGTGGAAGCTGTGCTGCAAAGAGGATTAGATGTGCTCAAGCTCATGACAAGAAAACTGAGGCCCATTAACTGTAATAACACTTGACGCCTTCTGTTGTTCATTATGCTATCAGGTTACAATCAAGAACTTCCTCAGCCAAACATTATAGTGTCATCTGTGTTTGTATCTAAACCCCTGAGGCCTCATACAACAGAACTGTCACTGGCACTATTGCGGCACTAGGAAGAAAGCAAAACGTCCTTCAAAGCTACTTATACCAGCCAAAAGGCAACGTGAAGGTAAAAAAAAGTTGTTTTCTTTGTAAACTGATGCTTGAAAAAGTTCTGAAGGGAAGTATCTAACACTGAGGCTCTTGCCTGTGTGATTCCTAGCTTTTTTAAAAATTTCAATTAGGAATAATTTAATACGCAGTGAAAGATCAGTGAGTCAGTAGCTATGAATTTACCTATGTTTCTGTTATAGTTATTACACTGCTTATTCCCTCTGATGATCATATGGTCTTATTTTAAAGTTTCTCCTACCCCCCAGCCTATCTGTTTAGTTTGAGCTCTTCTTCCAAAGACACTGCTGTTGCAATATTTCACAGGGATGATCTCCAAATTATCTTTTCAATCAAATCACTTCAAACTTTTGCCCAATGTGTGCATTTTCTTTTTTATAAAGGACACCTAAATTACAGCATGAGGTCATAAATGTTTCTATATACAGCAGACATACTTCATTATTAAAGTCATAGGCCTGAGTATGCCTGTAGTACTGACATTGGACTAGTACCCTACTCTCCCTACATTCTGACAGATATTTATCTCATAACTCTGATGTGCAGATCTTTATTTGTAGAATTACTTTTTCTTCTTTGTTTCACAGCTCCACCCCTAGGAGCAAGAAGCTCGTGCAAGATGAATTCATTCGCCATGTAACAAACACTTTGTGTTTGCTTCTGCTGGTGAGGGAATCACTGCTTAATCCAGACACTGCACAAGCAGAGTTACAGAGATGTCATCCAAGGTCCAGCCTGCTGAACAATAGGATTACCAGCAAGCAAATTGTTTTCCTATTGCATTTGCACAGATTAGCCACATTGGATAGATAAAATAGCATTGCAAAGCAAAAACAAGTTGTCCAAAATAGTTGAGTGGCTTTCATGACAGTAATTGCTTCAAAGATCAGTTATTTTTGTCAAGGTAAAAAGAAATACTTATAAAACTCTTTTAATAACTGTAACTTGACCTCAAAATTTGCATACACGATACTGCAAATATAATTATTTATTGACTTATAAACCCTCATTTGCATGACATGTATATTCATATATTTACAAAAAGATGCTGAAATGATAAGGAGGAAAACAACAGGCAGTATAGCAGTGTTTTGCACGCCAAGAATGTAAACATTACATTATCCTAGAAGATAAACATTTGCAAATAAACACTTGCTTGCCTTTCGGGGAAAAGAAAAATTAACAAAAAAATCTCAAACCAAAATCACAACATAAAAACTCCCACATTTACCTTAGTAAACTTGGTTCATCTATCCCTCCTCCCACCAGCAGCTTGTTAAGAGCCATTCTGCTCAGGTGAGCAACCATTAAGCAGTGGCCATGATAACCTGGCATGACAAATGTAGCTTGCCTTTGGCTCATTTCCAGCTGGAAGGTGACAATTTTCCACAAGTTTCAAAACCAAGTAAGATTTGACTAGGCTTTTAATCTCATTAGCAGAAAAATTTTAGAAAGCCAAAGCAAGGTTGGCTGAATCTGTGTAGTAAAACATTTTTCCACGCAGGAAGAAGCACTGAAACCATGTCGTTTTAAGGTGGGGTGGTGCTCAAGGTGCATTATCTTCTCAATCCTCTTGCGCTACGGGTTCTGGTGGAAGGAGAGCTGGGCAAATGGCTCTGTGTACTTTACCAGGCTATCCCATCTGTGCAAATGCAGTGCCAGTGCTGGAGCCCAAAGCAAACACCCTCGTTGGCTAACACACAGCCTGGGAGCGTGTTACTGCTACGAGGGTCCTTTCCAAGAGGCGTGAGCTGCTTCTTAAATGAATAGATGTGCTACTGTGTCACTTATTTTTCTCCAGCATCTAGAGTTAGCTGCACTTTCCATGGCCTCTGAAAACAGTCAATCAAAAAATAGAAGGCCTGAATGGAGAATTCATGGAATAAATTGAAAAAGCAATATTTTTTAAAAACCAGCCCTGCCCCTCCCCCCCCCAAAAAAATGAGGCGCATAAGCAAAACATACAAATATAATGTTTTAAAATATCAGTAGTTGATATTGAATTTGCAAGCATGCAAACTTTGAATGTGAAGATATTCTTCCGATATTGTTTTTTTTTTTTGCTGATATATTCAAATTCATCCAGCTGAGCTGCATTGTCTGTCTCCTGGGCAGGGAAAGGGGAACATTAGCCTGAAAGATACAGGGAGTGTGTGTGCTACGTCTCAGGTGGAATCTATATCAGCATCCAAAATTTGAGTAATTATATATGGCAGAGAAAACAACGATAGATGCAATTTTCTGACTACATATTTAAACTATTTTATTTTCATAACTGGCATTGGAAGTGTTAATACAACATATTGATCTTAGAATCACATTCTGGAAAGAAATAACAGCCTGACACTGATGCCCTCAATTGCTGGAAATCATCAAGATAATTGAGAGACACAGCTTCTGAGTCTGCTTCAAATTTATTTTTCTCACAGCAGCAAACATAGGCTGATCCTTGCTTCACAGCCTAGTTTTGGCCTACTGAGTGGCTTTCTGAGTTGAAGCAAACTGTGCCCGGCCTCCTCTGCCTGTAGGGAATTTTTTCTGTCATTTGTGTCACTGGCACATTGGTCCCTACTCTTTCCCACTGTCTCTAAAATGCTCCTGGCAGGATCCCTGCTTCCTGCTGCTGCCACCTTCCCTCTGAGCAGATATCTGTTCACCTACCCCAGCAGGAGCAGCTTCCCACTTCCACCTAGGTCCCACCCAAACAAGTCTTAACCAGACGAAAGAGATAAAAAAATAAACAAGAACACCTAAAACAGCCCTCCCAGCACTCTAAACAAAAGATACCTTCAGCCATGCCTCTCAATCAGGTTTTATCCCATCCCTGTTTTAGTCTGTCTGTGTAAGAGAGATAGTTATTTTTCTTTACTGAACCTTCCACCTCATCCACCCGACCCAGAAATTCAACCTTAATTTACCCCTTCACTTCTTCTTTTCCTACTCTTAAATTTCCTATTTCTGGTCCTTTCTTACCCTGCAGTTTGTTCTACAGAGTATTACGCTAAACTCAGTCTTCTTTTTAATCAAACTCTTGATTATACTTGCCAATTCAGTTACTTCTTTCTGTACGTAAGGGTTTTTTGTCACAATTCTTGCAGGAAGTGAGAATTACAAGTAAATAATAAAATTTCAGCAATGTAAAAACAAAACCTTCCAGAAAATTATGGGTTTCATGCGTACAGGGAGAAATTGTTCCATGTAAAACTAAAGTTTTTAATTTTTGGCTTCAAATCCAAAAGGGTAAAAAAGTGTTAGGTAGAGTTTCTGCTTCCACCCTTCTCTCATCGAGTATATTATTATATTTTTATACTATTATGTCTAGCTCCTGTTTTTCACTCCTCAAATAATTCAGTGCACAGTTAATGCACCAAGTCCTGCATTCCCTCTGTCAGCAACAGAGGCTTTTTATCCCCAGTTGTCATTTTCCCTAAAAAACTCCTCTTATGTCCACACATTGTGTTACAAAAAAAAATTATCTGTGCACAAAAATACTCTCTTTCAAGCACATCCTTTGACTCTATCCCAACAGGACACTTACAAATCCTTATGCACCTGTCAATCTGTTTAACTTGTTTCCTTAGGCTAATTGCTTGTGCTTTTCTACCAGATTGTCTGCCTGCCACAGCAATCATACATCTTGCAGCAAGAGAATGGGATTTTTGGAATATCTTTGGTTACTGAAGTTATATCACATGAAAACATACTCTTTCAGGAGGCCTCTTGATATGATAACAAAAAAAAAGAGAAAAAACAAACAACAACAAAAAAGCATTTTGCACACCAAATTCTAAACTGTGTTCTAATTACAAGCATATTTGAGCCTGCCTCTTTGTGTCAAGCTGCATTTCATTAAGCCCCAATTCTGATACATTTGTTCACAACAAATACATTTCTAAGGGAAACCAATATCCTTTAAAGTTGAATTGGAAGAAAAGGACAATCAAACAAAAAATATGTTTCCATATTTTTATTGAAATGAGAGTTGTTGGAAATGTCAAACTGGACAAAGAACTACTAAGAAAATAAGAGATTAAAAGCAGTTACAGAAGAGATAATGCTCAAATAAAAATTGTATATAGAAGCTTGAGTATTACTTGCAAAAGTTTGGAATTGGGTGCACCTTTTTTCTTAATATTCTTAAAAATTATAACTTTCACTTTATTAAATTAAGGTGAGCTCCACATTTACCATTTTTTGTGTAATTTCAAGTAATTAAAATACATTTTAAAAATAATAGTCACATTTATTTAGACAACTAAAAATGGATGTCCAAAGTAGAAGGGAAGTAAATCTCTCATACCATCTTCAATATCTATGTGAAGACTCCCAACAAGAATTTTGTGAGAGATGGAAGGCATTCCACCCTCACATATCTCCCCTGTGCTGTTCTCCCTTCAAAAAGCAGTGCAAAGATGTGTATGGGGTGGGTACTAGTCCTTCTGAGTCCACTGCCAGAAAGCAAAGATTAAACTAGCCCGCAATAATTTTCCTTGTTGCTTTGCTTCTCCATCTTAATCAAGTGCAAACTTCATCTTGAATTTAAGAAAAACAGGCTTTGCATTTTAAAGTCATTTGTTATTATTTTGATAAAGAAGATTCATGCACTGATTTCTCAGATCCACGTAGTACTGTTTATGCTGGCAAGCCATCTTGGAAGCATACCTTAATTTTGGTAGAACTTGTAAGAACAGCATTATTTTAGAAAAATTATCTTTCCATATTTCTCAAACATTTCTCAAACACTATGACATGACACAATTAGCGTATAATATAAGAAAATGTAATTAGACAGCAGGGGGGAAGATATTATTTTCTTCTTTTTGGCACTATATCTGGAATACTATATCTAGCTCTGGTTCTGCAGCAAAAGTCCAGTTGCCAGGTTGGTCACCAGCCTGGAGCACATAACCCAGCACAGGGAGGCTGAGGAAGCTGGATTTGTTGAGCTTGGCTGAGGGACAACATAACAGTACTTGAAAAGAGGCTACAGAGGTGATGGTCCCGGCAGATAACATTAACAGTGGGCGGTAAAACAGCTGCAAACTGCAGCCTGGGAAGTACATCAGGACATCAGGAGTAACATTTTGGCCAGAGCAGTAATGGTCAGGTGGCCCAGTGAAGCTGCAGTCTGCACCCTGGAGGTGTATGAGGTTTGGCCAACTGAGCCATGACAGACCCTCTGTAGCATGGGCAGAAGCACTGCTTGGAGCAGGAAGTTAGCCTAAATGACTTTGTCATCTAGTGGCACAAAGGTAGGAAGGTACTCGAGAGAATATTTAGATCCATAAGAGGTGCTTATAGAGCTTGACTAACACACCTGAAATATAGATGCTCCTCACCTTCGACCAGTCCTAAATATAACTCATAATGTGAGTGCTATTTAATTTTAATAACTCTGTTTAAAATCAAAATAGAATAAATTTCTTTCTCGACTGAAACTGGAGTTAGACACCTCCTCACACTGATCCTCATTCAGAAAGAATTAAAAAATATTTATAGCTTTGAACAGTAGTACTTTCCGTGAAGACTGATTCAGAGATTTACACAAGTGGCTCTACTCACACAAAATCAGTTCCCCTTTGTGTATTCTACCTTCAGCTGCTTTAATGTTCATTCTTCTTTTTAAACATAGGTGCATGCATGTGAAGGAGGCAGGAACTGTATTTCATTCCAGGTGCATCATGGCTTTGCCATCTATTTGCTATTCAGATTTTAAAGAAAAATGAAACAACAGAACAACCCACTGGCATAAATCCAAAGAGCATACCTTTGCTATTTATAAAAAAGGGTGGAAAAAATTAAGAAGCATGTGTACTGCCCCTGGATAGGCAAGGAAAAGTCCATAATTGTCACACTTACTATGAATTTTCTACCCTCTCAAACAAAACAAAGCGTAAGTACACAACAAAATCCTTCGTGACAGCAGTACTAAAGGTGGAAGAAAGTATACTTCAGAACTGTCTCTGTCTCCCCCACTAGTCCTGAACTCTATTTTTTCATCTCACAGAGCCTCTGTAAAAATTACTTAATGATCCAGACTATCCAGAGGTTTTCATACTGCAGTGTATCTAAACGAGCGTTAATAATACACATAAAATACCTTTTTTGAGGAGGAGAAGGAAAACTGTTCATCTACGGAGATCCAGAAAGGTCACCATTTCAAAGGATCTAAAGCTATCATTTCCATACCTGATAGAAACTTTTTTATAATTTTTGTACTTTTTTTTTTCTTTCCAGTACCATTACATTTGAGATCCAGAAAACAAATTCTGAGGGAGATGACTGTTGTCTAAGAAGCACAGTAAAACTTAGCAAAAAGTGATGCTAGGAGATGGAGCTCATGCTGTGTGTACCAAGCAATTCACAATTGGTTAGGCAGTCACAAACTGTAAGTTATGATGATGTAATAGATTCTTCCTGAGAGAAGACTGAGCTTCATTACCATGGATACAGAAAGATATAAATTAAATTTCTGAGCTTTGGGTTTTTTTAATTATTATTTTACCGGTAATGTGCTTGCTCTGCTTCACTGCTGAAATAACATCAAGTTCTAAAACCATGTGGCAGTGAAGCTGACAGACATAATGATGAAGTCTGATGCAGTGCAGTTTAGATGGACACTGTCAATGAACAAACAAGGAAAAAAAAATATTGCTATATTTGCAGATACTCACACAAGTGCATGTAAATGGCTCCTTTTCCATACATTTCTATAATTCATTTTTCAAATACTGTAATTTTAATCAACACTATTTCAAGGGCAAGCTTGATGTTCCTTGTCAGGAAGCAACGTTTCAATACTTCTGGAGGCATGCATTAATTAAAACTTTATAAAAAGGGTTTGTATATAAGATATTATTGCTATGTTATATATATAATTATTTTAAATATCTTTTGTAATTATCTGGAACCTTATGTCCCCAAGATAAACCTTTGTCGGTGAGAAACAAGGATCAGCTCTTCTGTGAGTGCTTACATACACATATTTTAGCAAAAATGAGAACAGTTTTATATTGTATATATTGCTTCAGAAATGCAAAATGAGACATCCACTTGTATGATGCAGAAGCTGGAGTACACTCCACTTAGTGCTACTGTTTATCACAGTGTAATTTTTTTTCCCAAAATTAATCTGATGGGCAATTCCAGCATGGAACAGGAATGCAGTAAATTATCCCACCTCCATCTTATATAATGGAGCAAATCATTAGCCACTGTAAGTGAGTTTTAATTTGTCACAGTGGAAGAAGAGAATTACAGGTCAATCTGTCAATGGAGTAATTTGAGGAACCAAAACTAGTTGACCTTTCTGGTATGCTCTTCCACGACCAGAATTGCTCTCCTGCTAAGCAGCAACAGATGGCCAAAGATGAGTGGTTCTGCTTCCTAGTGAAAACTAATTTGTTTTTTGGGGTTATTAGATATGTAAAGAAAGAAGACACAAGCAAACCCTTACTTAAGAATCCCAGCCCAGTGCCCAAGCACTTCTGCAAAAGGGGAAAGTAAAGGGGCAAATAAAATGCCTGGGCTTCATTGAGGTCACATGTGGCTGCTCCAAGGTCACCTGCAGCTTCTTGAACTCCAGCTTGATCCTGGAGCATCTGTGCCAACGGAGCTACAGACCTCCTCTTGGCACACTGCACACCCGAAATGGCACGCCCCAGTGTTACAGTGCAAGAACAAAAATGGTGGAAGAGAACGTAGTGATCCAAAATGTAAAAAATCTAAAAGCAGGAAAACATGAAAAAGTAAAAAAATAAATAATAAATAACCTTCTCTTACACATAATGTAAATAGAACAAAAATAGGGGATCTGGAAGAAAACCCTACAGTAAAAGTGTTACTAGTCAGTTCCCAGAAGCCAAGAAACAACAAAAAAGTTACTTCTGTCCTCATATATAAAAATACAGACTCTGTTGATTTTAATCTGCTCAAATTTATTTTATTCATGAAAAAGGAATAACGCTGGTGCAATAGAGGAAGGTTTTGCACAGGAACACTTATGCTACCCCAAAAACATTATCTTGTTTTCACCTCTAATATTCTTCAATATGAGCAAATCACTTCACTAAGCTTGTACATACCTTAGATACAAATTTTATGAAATGTTTATGTAGTATATTGTATACATAATTCAAGTGCATGATAGTATGTACTTGCATTTTAGGTTGTCCAAAAAGTACCCCATGCTAAGAAAGTAGGAATTTTTTTAAAAAATCTACAGTTACTAATAATCTAAACTTTTTTATTCTTTAAGCATGCTGCAATTTTTTCATGTTAGATGAAGTTATGTGGCCACTTGGGCAAATAGCATTTTGTTAATATGGTTGTTGAATACATTTTGATGTCAAGCAGAGAAGGTTCCCTAAAATGACTTGTTTAACAATAATTTATATTCAACAGTGCTCATAAATAAACAGAGCTTAAAAAAAATCCACTCATTAGTGGTGAGTGGGAAGCCACTAATTCCCTATTGTAGGTCCTAAGCCAACAATTCTGGCTAGTTTTGGGCTTTCATTTTTTAAGCTATTAAGATTAATCCTTTTGAAGTAAATAAAACATTTCAAATGAATGCATGAAAACCAAAAGAGTGATTCCTTCATTCTGCAAAGTGCTTATTCACTACTCACAGTTTTACCAAGAAATTAAAATTTCTGATCAATTTTGATGATATTCAGTTGAAAATGTCCAAAGAAGAAACTAATTACCAGCATTCCTAGTATTCTTTGGACACACACCCCTGATGTAAGCACAACAAAAAATTAGTAAGGAAAGAGGCAAAGAAATTAATGTCTTGTACTTGAACGGCTTAGCTCTGATGCATGACTTACAGACTACCATTAAGTCCCTTGTTTACACTTAGCCATTCATGTAAGAGGCTAATCTGACTATACGCACTCTTGGCAAACTCTTTCCAGGCAGATGAATGGATTTTCCAGTAGGGATTGTTCCCATTCATAATCTGCTGGCAATACTTTCTGGGTCAAAGTCCAAAAAAGTTTTGCTTGTTGGAATGATGCATCACCTTAAATTAATGCTAAGGATTCTCACTACTATTGACTTTATAAGGCATTGTGATGCAAATTACGACTCTGCAGAGTGCTCACAGACTCTAATCTCAATAATTCCTCTTGTGTATCCCTAAGACTTTAATAGTGTAGATCAAAAAAGCATATCCGTATTAAATTAAATTTATACGGCAAAGGTCCAAGATAAAATTATCAAGCCTAATGTACATTACATCTGGTCTTGATAATAAAAACCAGAAATGGGTTACAACATAAACTTAACCCATTATATAATTAGCAAATGTGGCTTTTGGGCAAAAATTATTGTCAAACACATGGAAAGTTTGTAAGCATACATATGTGTGAGTATACATACATGTATATGCTTACACATACACAAGTGGATGAAGTACTCAGTCTGAAAATTATGCAAGAATTATGCAGCCAGTTCATGTTACTTTAAGTAAAAGCTTTTGCCACACAGGTAGGAATTGGAAGTGTCTATTTCAGGTCTTCACTTTCATAAAACTCAGAGATACCGCAATTGTGCAACATTAAGGCAATATGCACAGTCCTTGTTCTCTGACTTAGTTTTCTTTGCACATATGAGACATCTGCTTGGAGGAAAATGGGGAAAATGTCACTTTTAATAAATATACAATGCCTGGGCAAATTAAGATTGTATTTGACAATGTACAAAAGTACATAGGAGGCAAGTTTGTTAATACTGATTATCTTACAGATCTTCAATAGATTTTCAGCTGCCATTAAAACAGTCATCTGCAAAAAACTTGTAAGGGGAAAAATAAAATATTGTTATATGGAACAAATTCTTTCATACAATGATTTTTTTTACAGGATGGTCAGTCTTTTTAGAAGAAGTGAACAATGGTCTGGATCATGTTTCCTACTGCCTTTGAAAATATCATTGAGTAATTTTTTGACATTATCCTCTTAACTGTCAAACAGTGCATATAATTTTTTATTTCTTACTTCCCGAGCAAATGCACTAAATTTCATGGTTTAAATCCTGGATCTTGAAAGCAAATGTGCACATGGACTTTAAGAGACTATGCAAATACAAATGATGCCATAATCTGGTAACACATATTGAAATTGTTATTTACAGCATGATCTGAAAAAGGAAAACAAACCCAAACAACCAAAAAACCAGCACAAAGATTGCTATCGTTGTTCAATAACTTACACCTTGAGTACAGAGCATATGGCATAATGAATCTGTGGGGTCTCATTATGCTACAAATGCCTGCCCAAACCACTCCTCCATCATCTACCAAAACTCTTGATCTAAGCTTTAAAAACATTTTGACTTTATAAAAGAACTCATGTTTCCTGATTGCATTAAACAAAATTGCAGGATGAGAAAAATGTTGAAAAACAATTCTAGTTCCATATCATCTGTGTGTCTGGGCTCAGATCTCTGCAATCCAGCCAGGAACAGAAAACTACTGGAAAGAACAACTTCTGCCCACGGTTTACCTGACTTGCACTAGATTTGCTCCCAAAGCAGCAAAGAGCAACTGTGGAAAAGATTTCCATTTGGCACAGAACTTTTCTGAAAAGATTTCAATTTTAAAAACCACTCAGAGAATATTCTCAGATCAAAATAGAAACCTACATCCTCAAAAAAGGCTTCCCGGACACACCTAAAATAGAAAGAAAATGGACAAGTTTTCTGTTGCTGACAGATTAATTGTTGTAAGAACCCAGCACTGCAACCTGATGATGTAATTGCTCTTCTAGCAACTCAGTGAGCTTGTATTTCTGATGCCATCAGGTTCAACCTTTAAATGAGTCCTGAAGGAAGCCATGCAAGGGAACTGCTAAGGAGAAGCCTACTACCTCCAAGGGCAGGAATGGGTATAAAGTGTTCCTGGAAAGATTTTAACTTGTAGGAGGGTGCAACAATGTAGACACTTTTGGATGCTGCTGGTACTGTCAGACTTGCCTTCTGTTTTCTTGAGGTTTTGGCCTCAAGAATACATCCTTCCTGAAAAGTAATGGAGTATTCATGTCCTTCCCATCCTTTTTCCATCATCAGTGTATCTCTGAGTGACTGAGAAATTAGAAGTTTACCTTAGGTGGTAAAAATCCTCTTATTCTGGCTTTCTAATACATGTCATTAAAATTACAGTATTTTGGAGACCATGCCTGCTTCAAAATGCAGCAGTCCAACTGCATACATAAGTAAGCCTAGTTCTGGTCAAAAAAAGCATTGTAACCATCTCTAAGCATTCCTTCTGTGCTAACTTGCACATCCAGAAACAAAAAAAACACTCCTTAAAGGTCTGAAGCCACCTCTGACTATATAATTTTATACTACTATAAAATATATTGATATATTTATATATTAAATATATAAATCTATACATATATATAAATATATTTAATTTTATAATAAACACTATAATATAGAATGCCAAATATGGTTATGCCATACTATTATTGTATCTTCTGTTGTATCAATATATTAGTAGAGAAGACAGGCTACTAGGTGCATTATAAAAAAAAGTTGTAAGCTTTTTTACAAAAAAAAAGTTAATGAGAGCAATGTAGCAAACACCTCTGGAAAGACCTCTGGCTGTCATATCTACTCTCAATCCATTGTGGGTAAAGAAACACTTGGACCTTCTAAGCAGCTATTTGGCAAACCTCTATATCTTTCATTTAGATAATGCTTCCCATGACTTTCTGTGCTAAAAGCCATTTCTAAGGAGATGTACAAGGTGGCATTAGGTCAGAGGTTGGACTCAATAATCTCAAAGCTCTTTTCCAACCTAGATGATTCTGTGCTTCTGTAAGACTCAAAAATGAGATATAAAGTTAGCCCTTGAGGAAAAGAAGCATCCGTTTTTTTCTGTAACAATATAAATATTGATAGAGATAAGGCAATATAAGAACATCAATTTATAAAAAATATTTTGTTGCTTCACACCAAAGAAGAACCCAACACCTCCATCACCCACTAGCACAGTGAATCACAGTGATGTCTTGCATGGCTACATAAAACATAATCTTTCAGCCGGAAGCCAGTAGTCATCTCTTGCCTCTTTCAGTGAGGGAAGAGACAAGGCACAGATTACTTCTTTCTTCTTTCTTGCTGGTTTCAGGAGATTTTCCTTTTGCTTTGTTTTAACCAGTGTTTGTTGCTGTCTATTTATCAAGGACACCATGAGGACACATGCCAAGTGTCCAAGACACTGTGAAATGCTGTTCAGGAGCATCAACACAAAACAACCTCTTGAATAAGATTAGTTTGGGACAAAGCATTCATGACCTACATGGAAAAAGAAGGAAGGCCTCCTGTTTCCCCTCTACCCCAGGGATTAGGGGTTGAGAAGTAAGAAAGTAAGTTCCGGGAAGCATGCTCTGGCTTGGGGTGTTTTTGCATGACTTAAGAACAGATGACAAATCACATTTGTGGAGCATCATATGAGAGAGTAGCACATGAGAAAAGGTATGAAAAAATATGCAAAAGAGTGAATGATGACTAGAAATTTGTCCTCAGTTCTCACTCAGGATCATCTCTTATCTCCAGCTCCCACACCTCTGCTAGCCAGCTTGGACTTTTCCAGACAGAAACAGAACATCTGTCTTTTTAGTTTGAGGAGCTAGAGTTCAGTGCTTACAGCTGGGAAGCAAGAAATATGATTGCTTCACGTGCAGTAGGACCACATTTTTTATTTTATTATTTGTTGTTCTGGTCCTCCTCTTCAAAGACCATAGGGAAAAACCAATCTAGTGGGACTTTTTTACTTGACAAAGGGCTTTGTTCACATTCTCTAGAAAGATCAAAAACCTCTCTAAATGGGTGAATGCAACAGGCACTGCTTGAAAGGCATGGAATTGGCAGGTATCTGGTAACAGCAAAGATGTACAGGATAAGTGCATGTATCTATTCAAAACTTGGGAACAGAGCTGCATGCAACACAAATCAGAGCAGATGCAGAGAACCTCAGAGGAATTAAGTAGGGAGGGAAAGAGAGTAGAGATAAAAGCATTTGTATGTATTTACATAGATTAAACTGGGCAAATTGACAACAAACCAATATACACTTCTGGAAGTGGCTGGAAGCAATTGATTACAAGAAAAGAAGGGAAAGAAAATCAGAAACATGCAAGTACTTCCAGAATATGTCTATTCGTGTAACAAACCTGAATAGCTGAAGAGAAGAAGGCAATTTTCCAGAGCCGCAAAGAAAATCATATGACACGTGGCATGGCTCTACCGTGACTGGCATGCAACATCGGAAAGTTAAGAAGAATTAATTTACACTTCTTCTATTCTGGCTAAAATTTCGAGAACTTGTCCTTACAAAACAGCCCCTAACAGTGCTCCAGACATTCTTCTCTCTCATGGCAAACTCCAAAGTCATGACAGCCTTCTGTAATTGAGCTTTTCTCTCAACTTTGTACCTTCCTATGGTCTGTTTTTCTTTCAACACAATGGCAAGAATGACCAAGAACTGATTTCATGTCCATTTCCAGAGACAGCAGTCCAGAATCTTATTAACCTATGTCAGCCATGGCAAGGGTTACACACTCATTTATTTAGTGCATTTATTTCTCAAAACTGACAACTGTATTAAAGAAACAAGAAAAAAATAATCATGCTAGAGATGCTGACTTCATAATACTGAAAAAATGAACAAATTTGCTGCTCAAAATGTTATTTTGGTTCACTCCTCCCTCTGATGCATTGTCTCAATTTAAAAGTATGTTATTGATTATGCAGGCATTTATACTAGTGTCTTGTTACATATATGAAGATAAACCAGTATATTTGTCCATGTGTGTAGATGCACACATTTTCTTCCATAAAAATCTAGAAGCTGGTTACATTGCTGCAGTGCTAATGGAAACATACTGTTCTTTCCTCTTCCCAGTTTCTTAGTTCTAGGAGGAATCTCTCATTTGACCTTCAGCAAGGCATTTCAATTCTTTGTGCCTCTGTTTTCTCAACTGTAAAATTAAGGCTATAATACCTACCTTCTTCACAAGAGGGACAGTGTCAAATTTAATGCATTAATGTCTTAAAGTGTTTTCAGACAAATGGATCAAACCCACTACAGAATGTAAGTTATTATTAAATTATGCTTCACTGAGTTAATGCTGTTGCATTACAGTATCTGACTAAATAAGAAAAAATATTCAAGCGATGCCTCTTGGATACTTTTTTCCAGGAGGGTGAAATTGATGTTCACAAGCCTACAGATGGATTCAAAGTCTTATTTTGGAGTAAGAAAGAAGTGAGGAAATCTAGTAGTCAACAGAAGTGAAAGAGTCCTGGGGAGTGGAGGGTTTTGAGGGCGTTTAAAGCAATTGTGAAGTAGAGCAACTTGTGAAGCAGAAATTGTGTAGCGGAAGGGAACTGCACCTTGTGCCCTACTGTGACATATCAGTCTCTGGAAGCGATAGAGTCTTTGTACATCTCTGTGCCATGGGACAGGAACACCCCCTCTGCACCATCACGTTAACTGCTGCATTTGGCCTCCGCTCAGAGTAATGAAGATCTGTAGCCTGGAGCTGCTTTCCCAGTGGATCCAGCCACCTCTCAGGCACAGTTCAGATACACTTTGAGTCTGTTTGGGTCATGGTAGCAAATCCGTCTGTGATGAACGTGGCACATAAAAAATGTCAGTTGTTAAAAGGGGGATTTATTGCAGGAGGGTTGTTCGTACCTGATGCCTCTCCTACATCTCCTCTTGACCTGATGCGCAGATGCCTGGTCTTGTCCTGCGATCTCACATCAGGATCTTGTTGTGGGGGGAAAAGGGGAAGGAGTGTTTGGAGAAAGAGCTGCAGGAAGATGAGAAGGGTTTTTGACAGCATGTTGAGTTGGATGTTGTACTGGTGTTGATGCCGCTGGTCCCAATGCCATCAAGGCATTTCTTGTGGATGACAAGGAATCTAGGAAAGTAGTGATTAACATGCATATCAGTGTGATGGACAAGCTACGTTGCCTGCTTTGTGCTAATGCATTGCATGGATTAAATAGGATATGCACCTATTTTAGACATACCAGAACCAGCATATAGATTTAGAGCACAGATTTAAAACAGAAATATTTAGTATCTTTCCCAACAAATAAAGAGAAATTGTTTGATGGATCTATCTGCTCAGTAGACCATGGAGATCAGATTCTGTCTGGTGACAAAGTGTTTTTGCCTTGCAGGGTTCATATGGATACAAGGCAACATTCTTTCAGATTGCACTAAGACCAATTCATTTACTTTCCCATTCCTCTATCTCCAATTTATCACTCCAAAGACAAAATAAAACAAGTACAATATTAGGTTTGATAACCTTCTGATAGTAGTTTGCTATTAAATATACACAAATCAGGGAGCTTGGAAACGTTCAAGTCTTCCAAATCTGCCAAGAAGACTGAAATGGAGGTTGCAAAGTCTAAGGTTGTATATAATTTACGTCCTTTCTGACACCATGCTGCATTCATCAAAACGTCCATTCTCTTTTTCTTTTTTCTTATCAGATCTGCAGAGGCTAGGCTGCATGCTTTATTACTACACTAGTCAAAGGCCACACAGTCTTCTAAACAACAACGATGTCACTTTAATTTCTTGAGAAAAATCTTCCTTGATGTGAAAACTTACCACAAAAGCAGTGGTGCCACTTTTGTTTGTTTGAATCCCTGCAGAACTGCTGCTGTGTAAAACATATGCAGTAGCTCCCAGGATTAACTCCGTGTGATAATTCTAGTTTCTGCTGGTATTACACACAAACATTCCTTTTTAATTTTCTTCTCTTCACCAATGCACATACAAGCTTTTCACAACAGCATCGGTTTAGTTTTTAATTAATCTAATATTTTAGAGAATTAATTGCCTGAAGATGATTTCATAACATCTGCTTTATTTGTTTATTTGGCTGACTAGTAATTTTAAAGTAAGTTCCTAGTAAAATTTTAACATATGATCATCCAGAATCAGTCTTGCGCTGCCAAAAATTATCTATGTCATTTGATTGAAAGATCAGCCACTTCCTTTGGCATTTTTATGCCAAATGTTAACTCTGGATCCCCTTTTAGCAGCAAAGAAGTAACATTTCAGAGTCTGTTTCGCAGGGAACAGGCTACTTCTGCAGGTACTTTCAATCAGATGATTAAGTCAAGGATCTGAATGACCACATTTCTGAGTGGTAAGCATGCAAATGTATTGTTGGAATATCCTCAGCCAGGAGACCACTACCTGATCCCTCCTGCACCAAAAGATTTTGCTTCCACCTCTCATTTAGTGATGACATATGTTTTAGGACATACAACTCTACCTTACAGCAAGGCTGGCTGGAGGAACAATGTGATTTATATCTGAAAGCCATTTACCCAAAATAAACTATAGTAAAATAAAGTATGCTCAAAGGTATAATTGCAGACTACCATTGTCATGGGAAGATAAAGTACATGAATTTGTATTTCATTTAGGAATAGTGCAGCAATCAATGTTTCCAGTAATGTTTGAAGTGACTGATTCAGCAGGCTGTTGCAGGGAAGTGGGGCTGTTTAAGCAGCAAGCTAATTTACGGGTATTATTTTTATGCACAGAATATAATACCTTATTGATTATCATTTGGCTAATTACATGGCCAGGATGAAATGGCACTGTGTGTGAAAGAAAAGGTGTAGAGAAAGAAAGCAGGAACCAGACAGAAAAATTAAGCAGATACAGTGAAAAGTAAGGATGTCAAGTCATGAGCAGAGTGAGAATGCAGGGTTTGCTGTCAGAGGTGACAGGAACATAAGAAAGTGCAGAGAGGATGATCACCCCCTAAGCAGGTAAAAGTGTAGGTCCTTACTATGGAGGGGTTATTTAATGATCTAGAAATGATCTGATTTGAGGGCTTTCCACGTTTCACTACTCCTGACAGAAAACAAAACAAGAAAAAACAAAACCAAAACCAAAACCAAAACAAACAAAAAAACAACCCAAAACACTATATTTAATAATTTTAAGGTCTACACATTGAAAGATCTTTTCCAGAGGTTTAGATCTTCTTCCCAGCTATTTCACAAGGAGAAAGGAGAGGAGAAGTAGGGTTGCTTGGTCTGTGTGATGCTGTAAGTACATTTCTACTCCTGACATTTCTCTTCCTTTGGCAGCTCCCCCACAGATCACTCTGTGCATGGAGAATATAGAAGCAGCAGTACAGAACAGCACGGCAATCACAATCCTGGGTATCTAAAGCTGAGATAGTATCTCCAGCACTGAAACTAAGAAACTGTTTCAGTGACATCTGGCAGAATTTGCCAGATGTTAATATGAGAATTCGTACATAGTAAGACAGGAAAAAACACACATCTTTGGTGAATGAACTGTGTAATATTGAAGAACTGATAAAAAGCAGCAGAACTGAATTGCAAAGCAAATGGGAAAAAAATAGTGAGTCCCTCATATAGCCATTTTTCAAGCACATTTTGATTTAAATGAATGTATTATAGGTTTTTTTTATCCAATGACAATTTCTTATAATATTTTGATAAATTTAAGGTAAGAGATCTTGTCTATACAAATGTAAAATAAATAAATATATATATGAATGAAGGTTTAAGGATGTGTTATAGCCAATGACATGACAGCTGGTGAAGAAAGAATTTGTGGTCCTAACCCCCCTTAATCATCTTTTTCTTTACATATATGTTCTCTTGTCAGTAATGAACAAGGATATATGTAACTCTTTATGTACATCTGAGGAAAACTGTCAGATTAAGTCACACATATCAAAGACCTATAGCGAAGTAAGGAAAGTGTTTATTAACTTTGTCTATTGCTAAAGCTGGAGCTCTGCATTTGTCTGTATTGAATTGTACCTGTTTCTTCCAGACTGTTTCTCCAATCCATTGTGATCCTAGTCAATTTTAGTTCCATTCCCCAGCTAAGACCAAGGGAAAAAAAATCAACCCAAACTTACAGATCATGTCCTGAAATGCTGTGCAGATGTCAGATAGGAAGAACATACTACATTTTTAATTTTAAGTTCAGGCATAAATGTTCACAGATTGTGGCCCCAAGTTCACCTGTTTCTGGCTTCCAGGAGGATTTAAAATGTTTTCATTTAAACTACTCACTTCAATAACCATGGAAGTCCTTCTGTGAAAGCAACTTGAAGCTGTGGGATACTACCAGGAGTGAGCTACCAGACACATGCCATGTGGAGTCTTCCACAAACAAATCAAGCAGCCATTGCTCCCACAGACTCTGATCACTGGACAGGACACATCTATCAGCTTTCAGGCTCTGGTCACACTCTCAGAATTTCCTTGACATGATTTTGTATTTCTTCTCTGTCTCTTTTGATACAACCCTCACTGTCCAAACACTGCCCACACAGGTTCCTACCAGGCCTGTTGTGTAAAGCCATTGCGAAGTTCTCATCCTGAAGGGTTTCAAGGAAGAAGAGTGTCAAAACCCACCTCGTATTCTACCAGATGATGGTACCACCAGCACCAGATGCAACTTCTGTGGCCTGTGAGAAAGCCACCAAGGATATTTTTCCAGGCCATCACTTGCAGCCACATTCCTGCATTATGGCCTCCCCTGTACAGAGAAGCGAACATCTTAAGGATTTGGGATCATGGGGAATTTGACACCTGTTTCTCCTCAGGATTGCATGTTGTTTGAGAATATATTATTGCTGATACTTCTGCTAGAAGCAGTACTACTCCTACTACTGCTATTGCTGCCAGAAACATTAATAATGTAATTATTTTCTCCCTTTATATTGAAATGTCATTCTTTCAGATTTAAACCAACCATGACTTCCAGACTGGAGACTCTTTTGGAATAAACAGGAAAATTATTTTTTTTTCTTGCCCTTATTTTCAAATAATACAGATTTTTTTTCACCTTTTCTCCCTAATGTAACTTACAATTTCCTCCCTAAAATCATTTGGAGACTCATAACTGTGATTTTACCACTGTTGCTTATCTTACATATAGACTGACATTTGAGTCAGGTTTAATATAACAGATGAACCCAACTGCTGACTGGTTCCAGTGTTATGTTAAGATGTTCAGTGACTTGTAAAAATAGCAGAAAAATTACTTCTCTGGCAGGCTGAGGAATTAACACCATACTGAAATACAGACCTCTTCTCATGTCATTTTCTTTGTTGGGGAGATCTTTTCATCCATCTGTTATTAACAGTTCTCAATACAAAAATGGAATTTATGGGATGTGGAAAAAGGAACAGGCCATATGGAAGGACCATAGGAAAATCGTCAGAGTAGGCAGAGATGTGACAAAAAAGGCCGAGGCCTACTTGGAATTAAGTCTGGCAGAGGACATCAAGAACATCAAGAAGGGCTTCACAAATATATCAGAAGAAAAAAGGAAGATTAGGGGAAATGTGGGATTCAGATGGTTATTCTGGTAATGGAAGGCACAGAGAAGGAGGAAATAAATGCCTTCTTTGCCTCAGTCTTCATTGCCCAGGATGGCTCTCAGGAGTTCCAGAACTCTGGGATAAGAGAAGGCCAGAGAAAGGAAGACTTCCCTCAGGTTATAGAAGGTTGGGTTAGAGATCAGTTAGGCAGACTTCACATGCATAAGCCCATAAAACCTGATGGGATGCACCCACGAGTGCTGAGGGTGCTCACGGATGTTGATACTCTGCTGTTCTTGATCACCTTTGAAAAGTCGTGGAGAATGGGAGAAGTGCCTTATGACTGGAGGAAGGCCAATGTTACTCCCATCTTTAAATTG
Source organism: Cinclus cinclus (assembly GCF_963662255.1). Classification (NCBI taxonomy): domain Eukaryota; kingdom Metazoa; phylum Chordata; class Aves; order Passeriformes; family Cinclidae; genus Cinclus; species Cinclus cinclus. Next base: position 90,541,555 of record NC_085046.1, on the reverse strand, counting down.
GGCAAGAAGGAAGACCCACAAAGCTACCATCAAGTCAGCCAGACCTCCATCCCTGGAAAGGTGATGGAGAAGGCCATTCATTCAGGTCATCAATGAACATGTAGAAGAAAAGGTAATCAGGGGTAGTCAGCATGGATTCACCATGGGGAAATAATCCCTGAAAAATCTGATAGCCTATATCATGAGGATATAGGATAGATTCATGACAGTAGAGCAGTGGGTACTGTCCACCTAGACTTCAGCGAGGCTTTTGAGACTGTCCCATAAAATCCTTGTAGGTAAGCTCAGGAAATGTGGTTTTGATGGATGAACAGTGAGGCGCATCAAGAACGGATTGAATGACACAGCTCAGAGGGTTGCGATCAGAGGATTAGAATCCAGCTGGAGGCCTGTAGTCAATGGTGTTCCCCAAGTTCATTACTGGGTCCAGTCTTATTTAACTTGTTTATCAATGACCTGGACAAATAAAATGAATGCAAAGGATCATCAGCTAGTTTGCTGATAATGCGGAGAAGTGGCTGATATACCTGAGGACTGTACTGCCATTCAGCAGGACCTTGATAAGCTTAAGAATTGGACAGAAAGAAACCTAACAAGGGCAGGTGTAGGGTCCTGCACCTGGGGAGGACTAACCCCAGGTCCTAGCACAGACTGGGGCCTGAACTGCTGGAGAGCAGCTCCATGGAAAAGATCCTGGGAGTCTTGGTCGATGGCAGATTGACCATGGGTTGGCAGTGCCCTTATTGCCAGGAGGGCCAGTGGGGTCCTGGGGTGCATTGGGAAGAGTGTGGCCAGCAGGTGGAAGGAGCTGATCCTGTACCTCTACTTGGCCTTAGTGAGTCCACCAGGATACTATGACCAGTTCTGAACTCCTCAATACAACAAAGACAAGGAGCTACTGAAGAGGGTCCAGCAGAGGCCACAGAGATGATGAGGGATCTGGAACATCTCTGTTTTGAGGAGAGACGGCAGGAGATGGGCCTGTTTAGTCTACAGGAGAAAAGACTGAATAGGGCATCTCATTAATGCACGTAAGTATCTCAAAGGTGATGGTGCCAGACTGTTTTCAGCGACAGAATGAGGAGAAATGGCCATAAACTAAATCACAAGAAGGTTCTACCTCAATGTAAGGAAAGGTGGCAGAGCTCTGGAACAGGCTGACCAGGGAGTTCATGGAGTGTCCCTTCCTGGGGACATTCAAAAAACATCTGGACACATGTACTGGTTATGCCTTCAAGGCATAACCATGAGAACTTCCTCTGTGAATTGATGGGACCAGTTGGAGGCTGGTTTAGTTGTTGGCAGCCTGAGAAGCCAATTGGAAAAGTCGGTTTGCTCCGTGAATCACATTTGAAGCAAGTAAATCCCAGGAAAAGCTCTTTTTCATTTCTGGCTTTTCACAAGGTAACACCGACCTGGCTCAGGCCCTCTCATGCAGCCCGGGCCAGTCAGGGCTGGGCTCCAGAGGCTGCTGGGCCCCGTTTCCAACCAGGGGCCCCGATAACCAAAAAGAAGCAAAGCCCATTGCTATGACCCTTACTCTCCCCAGGTGTGGCCCTGCCCTGCCCCGGCTCGGAGCAGCCCTGGGGTGGCCGAGCCCGCCCGGCCGCCCTCACGGGCTGGGGGGAGGCAGCCGGGCCCGGTTCGGGAGAGCCCCCAGGGCTTTGTGTGCTGGGCAGGGCAGAGGGAGAACCCCCGGGCTGCGGCTGGAGCTGGGGGCGGGCAGCGCCGGGGGAAAGCCATGGACACACGGCCTTGGCACCCATTTCTCCTCTGCTTGCACTTTGCAGTTCTCGTCCTGCCCCTCCAGCATGGCCTGGGCACCCTGAGATCCTGACACAGCTCCGGCATGGCCTGGCACAGACCCTGCAACTTCTGTGGGAGATTTTAACTCTTCCAATGCTCTGATAAGACTTACAGACCTTCCATCCTTCCTTGGGTAAGAAGAAAAAGAATGGAAAGGATACACTCAAGTCAATGAAGCAGAAGCTAAGTTTTTCGATGGAAAAAGAATGAGGAGACACCGTGAAGGTTGGCTGAAAATATTTTTGAAAGTTATAGGGGTGGACTGTACGACACTAAAAAATTCCTTTAAACCATGAAAAAAGACATGGGGGTGGGGGGGGGGGGTGTGTGAGGCGTGAAGTGTTTGGAAGATCCTTTGCTCTGAGGGAAAAGGGGATGTCTGTTCCTGGGAATAAAATATGAACAGAGAGAGAAGAGAGTCGAAAAGAACTTATGCCTTTGAGTAGCTTATCCTTAAAAGTAATACCCCGTGACTTTGACATGGCCCAAAAGCACAGTTCTGGGAAGGCTGTGAAGCTGGGAGGAGTTTCATGATTGCAGATCTCTGGACAGCTGCTATTCGTGAAAAAAGTGAAGTCAGGAGAGAATTGTTTTTTGGGTTTTTTCCTCTCTTGAAAAAGATTGCTATAGCTGAACAAGAAAAAACTCCTCTCCCTAAAGGGAACTGAAAAGGAAAGTAAGGAATTAACTGAAGTGTCTCTCTGTGTTGTTAAGTTGTGAAAAAAAAGGGGAGGAGGGAGTGGTCTGAAGATCTATTCTGAATTTATTATTATTTTTCTTTGTGTTGTTAATAAAGTTCTTCTTTATCCCCATTTATGTTTTAGGCCTGCTTTGCTTTTGCTCCTAATTCTATTTCACAACAAAAGGTAAATATATTAAAACTGGCAAACCCAAACTATGGCAACACGTTCCTCTGTGACCTGCTCCAGGTGACTCTGCCTTGGCAGGCAGGCTGGACTAGATGATTTCCAGAGATCCCTTCCAACCCTAAAAATTCTGTGATTCTGTGATTTATCTGCTAGATGACTTGTGACACTGAGTGCAAGAGTTGTGAACAACTCATTCATTTATTTCCTCAAAATATTGATAGCAAATTCATGTTTGCTCATAACTGATTAACGTAAAACCATTTTAATTTCTACTGTTCTTACAGAATTCAAGTTATATACAGATTAAAGGAATATTATGTCCCTCCTTGTCTTCGCTTCACTATGCACTTTTCTCCCTTGTCTTGCCATCTGTTTAGGTGTTGGGTTTTTTAAGTTCTACTATTTCACGCTACTAAGACTTTGCAAATTTTAAGCTGAAAAGGGAGTTGAGTAACGTGTGCAATTTTGACTTTTTATTATGGTTAAGTAAAATGTTCAATCTTTAGCAATTTTAATTATCTTTGAGATTTTCTATCAAATAGTAAATCTAGTAAGCTCATACTTAGTTCTTATACAGAGGTTTTCACCATCGACAAAGCAGGAAATTATCAGTCTGCCAGTATTTCAGATATTCTTGAAATTCCTTCAGTGCTTCCCACTCAGGCTCAAGTACGGTCACCTTGCTAGACAATCACAGATCAGAGAATGAATGATTCTTGTGTTGGTTGTGCATTGAAGGCACCTGAGGGGAGGGCATACTTGGAAGTTTTTCTCCCTGAGAACTTCCTTTGTGAGTTAATGGAACCAGTTGGAGGCTGATTTGGTTGTTGACAGCCTGAGAATCCAATTGGAGAAGCTAGTTTGCCTCTGTGAATTCATATTTTGAAGCAAGTAAAAGCCTGGGAAAGCCTCGCTCGTTTCCAGCCTCTCACAAGGTAATGCCAACGTGGCCCCTTCCCATGCGGTAGGGGTGGGCTTGGGAGGCTGCCAGGTCCCATTTTCAACCAGGGGCTCCGATATCCAGGGGGAGGAGAGGCCCATTGCTAAGATCCCAGCTCCCTCTCCCAGCGTGGCTGCGGCTTGGCAAAACTCTGCTCTGCCGCCAGCTTGGAGCAGCCGTGGGGTGGCCGATGCCCACACAGCCTGTGGGGGAGGCAGCTGGGCCCCGTTCTGGCAAAGCCCTTCCACTCCTTTGCTTGCTTGGCAAGGTGGAAGGAAGACAGGCACCAGCAGGCAGCCCTCGCCCAGCTCCCCAGTATGGCCTGAACGTTCAATCCTGCCTTGAGTGAGAGGAGAAGAACAGAGAGGATGCAGCAAAGTCAGTGAAGCAGGAGCCATGTTCTAAATGGAAGGGGAATGAGGAGATGCTGTGAAGGTTGGCTGAAAATAGTTTTGTAAGCTACAGGAATGGACTGTACTACAGTAAAAATTCCTATAAACCATAGAAAAAGACATGGGGTATTGGAATGTTTGGAAGATCCTTTGCCCCAAGGGAAAAAAGGGGATCTCTGTCCTGGGGCCGAAGTATGAACAGAGAAAAAGAGAGATGAAGAGGATATTTGCTTTTGAACAATTCATTCTTAAAAGTAAATACCCCATGAGTTTAACATGGCCCATAAACACAGTTTGGGAGAGCTGTGAAGATGGGAGGAGTTAGTGAGAAGTGAAGTCATGAGAGAACTGGTTTTTTCTCCTTGTGGGAAAAACCCTATAGACAAACAAAAAGGAGACGTCTCTCTCTAAAGTGAACTGAAAAAAAAAATTAAGTTGGTAACTGACTGAAATGTTTCTGTATGTTGTTAAGGTGTGGGAGGGGAGAGGAGGGGGTGGTCTGAAGGTTTTATTCTGAATATTATTTTCTTTGTTGTTAATAAAGTTTTTTCTTTACACCCTTTTAAGTTTTAGGCCTGTCTTGTTTTTGCTCCTAATTCTATCTCAAAACAGAAAATGAGTATATTGAAATTGTCAAATCTAAACTATAACAGTCTGAAAGGGTTATATGGGGAATCATCTCATTCAACCTCCTTGCTCAAAGCAGGATCAGAAAAACTATGTTGTCCAGGACTGTGTACAGTTGTGTTTTGAGCATGTCCAAGGATGGAGACTGTACAACATGTCTAGACAGTGTTCCAGTGTGCAACCACTCTCACTGTAAAGTAAAAAATAAATTCTTATATTCTGATAGAATTTTCTGTGTTTTACTTTATGCCCATGGCCTCTAGTCTTCTCAATGGGCATGAATGAGTAGAGTCTAAATGTTTCTTCTTTATACCCTGCCATTTATAAATATGGATAATTTTCCCTTGACTTTTCTCTTCTTCAGGCTAAATAATCCCAGCTCTCTCACATATGAGAAATCCCTGCGGACTTGCTCCAGTGAGTCCATATCCCTATTGTCTCAGGGTGCTCAGAACTGGCACCCCAGATGTGGCTTTACAAATGCTGAGTAGACAAGAAGGACCGCCTCTCTGGATCTGTTGGCAACACTTCCTAATGCAGCCAGACAAGGAAGTTGTTGGCCTCCTTTGCTGCAGGGGCACATTGCTGGTTCTTGGTCAGTTTGTTATCCACCAGGACCTTTAAGGCCTTCTCTGAAAAGCTGCTTTCCAGCTGGTCAGCCCTAGTGTGTACTGGTGCCATGTGTTTCTGCTCCCTATGAGAAGGACTTTGTCCTTCCCCCTGATTAACTTCATAAGGTTCACTTCTCCAGCCCATCCAAGTCCCTCACTGTATCAAGGCACACACACCTGGTTTATCAGCCATTTCTCCTAGACTTGTCTCATCTGCAAACTTGCAGAGGATCCAGTCTGCCCCATCATCCCAATCACTAATTAAAATGTTCAGCAGTTCTGGACCCTTTATTGAGGCCTGGGGTACACCACTAGGGTCTGATCTCCCACTAGTCTTCACGCTGCTGATCACTACACTTTGAGCCTGCCAGTTCAGACAGCTTTCAGTCCACCCCCACAAGCCCCTACTTCATCAGCCTGTGAGGCCCTTGATCACTTACGTTTTCTGGAAGTTATCATCAATGCCCTCCAGAAACACACTGAGCTGCTTGTGCCCTTCTGTGCTGTCCCTCCAACAGACATGAGAGTGGGACAAGCCGCCCATGAGATGAAGAGATGATAGCTCAGTATGGTAGTTGTACTTAACCTGCATACTAGTGAGTCACCAAATACCATCTGTTTTGCTTTCCCTTGCACACAGTATTTCAAAACTAAATTTTGAACCACATTTTCTACGTAATGTGCTCCAAACCACTGAACTATCTTGGTAGACCTCTGCTGGAATCATGTCATTGTGGCAATGTCTTATACCCAAGAGCCCTTTCAACCCAACCTTGTTGAGTTCCCTCTGCCTCCAGTCATCAACTATTCCTCCAGTCCAGTGTCATTTACAAACGTGAGAAGGGTAAACTCCATCCTATCCTCCAGGTGAATAATATAATAGAGGAAATACACAAAAACAGCTCCAGTACTGGTTGATCTCTGAAGGACACTGCCCAGTCTTTTCAGTTTCTTGGGGGAATATATTTAGTTACAGGGCTAGGCTCTAAGTGACCTGCTTTAGAATTGAAAAAGAGCATTTGTCTCTCTATTTTTACTGACTCATAAAATTCAGTTAAAATATATTGTTACACTACGCTTCTGTTTTCAGAAATTTTGAGGACTCTGATCAACTTCATTCTTTAAGAATTATTTGCTCTGTTCTGTACAGAATTTTAAGTAATGTTTCTGCTTTAGCACAACCAGACCTACATGAATTGCAGTTACTGGAGGGAAATTTAAAAGCTTCTTAAGAAATACATGCTCAGTGTCCTACCATTATAAAGAAGATAGCTAAAATAAAGTTTCAGATAGATAAAACACATTCTTAAGTGTGAAGTTGTTAACAAGGCATATTTCTTCAAAGTCAAATATAAAAAAAAATCACTTCTCTGCACAGGAAAAAGTGGCAAGGAATTAAATTTTACTGCATAAGGATTGACAGGCACTATGGTCCTTCCTTGACTGCTATACATTATCAATCTCTTCACTATTTTGGTAATACCATCCATTATGGATGTTAAAAGGTAATGAGTCAGGCTCCAATATATCATGAAACAGAACCTATCCTCATAATAAATTCTTATTGCTTATTTACCTTTGGATTTCAGGATACACTCCCATTACCTTTTCAAGTTTTACTGTGTAACCACACAAGAGACTGCATGTCTATTTTTAAATGAAAGCATTAGAGTGGCTTCCTGACCATTCATCACACTACATTCCTCACCGCCCCCAGTACTCACTTCAGAGCTCTCTCCTACTTGTTGTTTCTTTTATTATTTTTCTTGTGTGCTATGGAAAGTGTCCAAGACATCAGCTTCATTTCAAGGACCCAGTGTCTTCCCACATTTCCTTATGCACCAAAAGAGCCAGATTCAAAAGAAGTGAAGGATGATCTGAGGCAAGCTTTACATGAAATAATAATGGAAACGGCCATTTAAAATATCAGTTCAAACAAATTAGAGGAACTGGTGCATGAAAGAACTGTCTGGGTGTGGCCCACCTGTGCATTATGCATTGGGCAACACAAGGGAATGGGCTGACAAGTACCACAAGCAATACCAAGAATCTGCGTGGATATCCCAGTGAAGCCAGAAACCACTGTCACGAGTTTATACTTGTGATATCTGGGCCAAGAAATATTTAATTCAAGTAAAATGCAAAAGCAAAACAAAGCTTAGGGGTTTTTCTTTAGGGGAATTAAGTTGAATAAGTCACCTGAAATGTGATACTAGGGATTGACTCCCTCTTTCAAATCATATCCCAGATGTACAAAGGCATCTGTAGGCCTTTGACGAGGTTCATCCCCCATCTCTGAATCCCTCTTATTAGACTTGTATTCATATTTATGATGGATTACAGCTCATATATAGACGTATCACTGATTCATCTAATATCTGTGTATAATATTGTATCCACAATTTTCCATTCCATTCGTTATGCATTGCACTTTGATTTTAATTTATTTGCTTTTGTGATGCATCTGCCCACTGAGAGGGAATTTTAATTGAAAACTAAGCTTGAACTTAGAATATTTGAAATTTACCATATCATTTCATATTATCTTACCATTTTAATTACATATGATTACATATGTGTGATAAGACAGTTTGAACTATGGCTGAAGTACAACAGTGATGATAAATGGCAAATTACAAAGTTTGGGGAAAGTGACTATGATTAGTCTGCCAGAGGATTAGTGTTGGAATGGTCCTGTTTAACATTTTAATTTTTATATTGAAGACATAAACAACTGGTTAATTTGCTGAAAATTTGCTGATGCTAGTAAGCTGGGTGCTACTGAGAATACTAATGAAGACAAGGAACTTAGTTTAGAAATGTGTTTGGAAAATAACAAAAGAGATTAAATTTTCAAAGACGTAAAAGCATCCATTAGCAAAAGCATCCTGCAAAATTAAAATATCACTAACAGAACTAATCTGAACACAGCTCTAGAAGAAGCACTGGAAGCAGAAAATTAGATAAATGTGAATTCTACAGTGGAAGTAAAGAGAACAGGTATTAGGTAGCACAGGCAGCTGCTGGGAGGTAGCAGTCCCTGAGGCAAAAAGATAGGTTGCCATTAGTGGGTTTACTTCTTAGATGCTAAATGGATGGATGTAAAAACCTAGGTAGTATCCAAGCATTCCATTAGGACACAGACTTGAAGGTATTTCCTAGATTAAGAGGAGATTGGTTCATTAATAGGAAGGAGTAAAAAAAACTATGGACAATTTTGCCACACAGAATTGGTCAACAAAATAGTGATCACCATGAACAGCACAAAAAACAAATCCCTTTCTATATAGCCAGATGCATAGTGTGATTCACTTGACCAAACTTAGAGTTCTGCTAAATATTATGGGTTAGTATAGAGAGCGGAAAGAAGCAGACAGCTATAGTACAGGATTCATTGCATCCTAAAGCAGACATCTAAATGTCTTGACTGTAAAGGCTGACCAACTCAGAAACACATATCTAAAAATAGATGTGATGAATCAGACATCAACTTTGCATCCATCATCACTTCTCAGTTCAGTTCAGCTTTTATGGGCCCTGTCTATACATGTGCATCTTGGTAATGGATCAGGTCTTAAGCAGGGAACTCTGTAAGGCCAAACTAGCAGTACTCGTATAAAACTAAGAATGAAAGCACTCTCCATATCAGTCAAGGCAGAAAACTCCACAAGTTAAGTGCAAATAAAAAAGTAATGGAGACAAGGTGAATAGTCTTAAGCCAAAGGAGGGTAGATTTAGATTAAGTAGCAGGAAGAAATTCTTTACTATAAGGTGGTGAGCTACCAGAAGAGGTTGGCTATAGAAGTTGTGGATACCCCATCCCTGGAATTGTTCGAGACCAGGTTGGATGGGGCTGTGGATCTAGTGAAAAGTGTCCCTGCCCATGCCCAGGGGGTTAGAACTAGATGGTTTTAAGGTCCCTTCCAACCAAAACAAAACGATTCTGTGATTCTGTGATTCTGTGATTCTGTGACTCTATGATCCTATGATTCCATGATTCTATGATTCTATGAATGAGAAAATATCACAATGCCTAATTTTATTTGTAGTTTCCTTGCAGAAATTGAAAGAAATATCTACGAATCAAAAGAGTTCTCATACAAGACAGCTGAAACACAAAGCAAGAAAAAAATCATTAGGATTTTGTATTCCTAACTAGCCACAATCTAGCACCTTCTCCTTTAGTACACATATTACATTTACATATTTATATGTATAGCTCCATAGCTACATATATTTACACATGCAGGCTTTCTAGGTAAACAAAGTCAAAGAACAAAATGTCTGCCACATTGTTTCTACTGAGAAACAATGTTGTTTCTCTCAGTTTCTACTGAGAGAAATGCATATTTATATATACAGCATTCTGTAAATAAATATTAACAATCTTGCAATGATACGTGAAACACGATAAAATCTCAAAATATCCTCCATTGCTCATGCTGAGTTTTTGTCATCAAGGGGATGGGTTTCAAACTTATTTTAAGCAGAAAAGGGCATACTGTAGTTCTGTCTATCAAAAATATTCAGATTGAGACAATTGTAGTCTAAATTGCTTATATTTTACAGGTGCAATATTTTATAATAGACACAGTCTATATATCAGCATTATGGGAAGATAGAAGAGTGTATACAGACAACTCAAAGACACAGAAAAATTTCTAGAGACACTTTTACCTTTGTATGCAATTTTTAAATAAATAAGGCTCTTCCTGTATCAGATATATATCACATTTGCTCTTTGGACCTCCACAAGTCAGTAGGAAGTGCAGAGCCAATAGGTAAGGGAGCCATGCTTCTACAATGTGAGGTTAAAGTAGGAGTCAAGCAGAGGAATGGAGAATGGTGATACTCCTCAAGTCTCTCTCCAAAAAATTAATTTGATGAATGGTGTAACTCCTGAAAATTCTGCCTTGCAGAAAGAAAATTAAAACACTTCCTCTGCTTATCACAGCCAATAGAAAGTGGTGAGATGAACATGATCCACAATAAGTATACAAAGATTACATTGTGATCTTGAATCTAGCAGAGACCATTTATATTACAACTGAAATACAAAATCAGCAAGGGTTAACCAGAAATAACATGTGAAATTGCCTATTGCTACAGCTTTGCAAAAAATGCAGTAAATTCTCTTCATCCTTGGATGACTCCAAATAAAAATTGCACATCTTTCAAAAAGATAAATTACAATTCTGAGGGAGGATGGTGAACCTGCTGCAGGAATCTTTTGATAGATAGAGCAACTGGTCCATGGAGGGCTAATGAAGTCAAGATTACCATATTTTGTAAATTAATCTACTGCTAGGTTTTTGACCCCATTGGGATAGCCAACAGTAAAAACAAAAACTAGGCAAGAAGTTCTTGTTATAAGCATCTCCTAAGACTTCTACGGCCATGACAATCACTGCCAAGATTAAAACCATTGCAGATGTACCAATATCTGCATGAAAGCATCCCTTTCAAGGCAAACATATTTTTGCATTTCATTCATCCAGTATTTCTACCAGTTCCTCCCATGGTTTACCACACAGAAAGTTCTTTGCATGACCTCTTAATAACAAGATCTTAGTCCCAGGGATAAAACCTGGCACATCACCTGGCCCTAAAGCATGTCTCTATTATAGCACCATTGTAATTGCAGCTACCAGAATATCAAAGTTAAAACAAACAACCCTCTTGACTTTTATATCTTCCCACTGCATTTCTACCTACCCCACAAGTTATATATCTTAACTTTATTAATACCAGCTTTCAGGTTTTGGGGAGAGAAGCTTCCACTGAAATCAATTACTTTGGCTGTGGTTTCTGTCTATGTTGACTTAAAGAACAGATCTTTTCAAGAGACCTTTGCCTTGTCAGTTTCAGTAAAACCATCCTTTTTGTAAATGAGAATTGCATCAAGAGTATTTTTCCCATTGTTATACAAGTACTTATATGATTGCTTCAATCAGTTAGGTTTAAATAATTTAATACATATATAAATATTATAAATCAATTACATTTGTCTGTCAGATCTTCATGTGAGTTTTCTTATGTATCAAGAAATTCTTGTTACTATTAGGTTTGGGGTTTTTTTCAGAATAAGGATATCATTTCAAACAAGATGGTAAATGCAATTCATTGTCCCTGCCTTCATAAAAAAATAAACAAATATTTATTTGGAGATAATTTTATCACAAAACTGAGAAAATAAATACAAAACTCCCACGATTTCCCTTAAATTATGCATTTAAGATAGTTTTCAGAAAATCTTCCATTCCAGCCTCAAATCTATGAAATACACTTGCTAAAGTACTGTAGCAATACTGGATCCACTCAGCAATGAGAAGCCAATTCCTAACAAAAATGTGGAAAAAAAATCATTTCTCTCTTCTTCCATTGCTCAGTACCTCTGTAGTTAACATCCCTCACTACAGCTTCAAGCCCCACTTCTTCAAACACAGCACTCTGATCACATTTGTGTCTCTAAAATTGGGGTTTAGCTGGTACAAAGCCATGCACTCCTAAAGGATTCCTGTGCTTGAAAGCTGCTCATAAGACATCAGGGTGATATTTTTCCTGATCCTTCTTGTTTCAAAACCCTGTGAAACGCCTACTTCCTCCTCACAACATTTCATCGACCTCCGGTTGATGACTCCTTTCTCTTGGATCCCTGCCTCTCTCCTTACTGTGGGCAGACGAGAAATCACAGAGCACCCAGAGTCAGTGGTCATGGCAGGAGAGAGGAGCTCTGGACAGCAGTGATGTGAGCCAAGACACAGCATATGCTAACTGAGAGTAAAAAGACCCCAGCAGTAGGAAAAGAGGGTAAGAGACACAAATGGAAGAAATGGGCAGCAGGACTGATTTCTTTGACTCTGATGGACATAGAAGGACTGGAGAATAACTAGAATTGGATATGAATACCCTCAGAGAACAGTGCCACATTCCTGTTTTTAAAAAAACTCCAGATTACTTCTCTATGTTTAAAATCCGTGCATCTCCGACAAACAAAAAAAATGTTTCTAATGGTATGGCATCAGCTGCTATCAGAGAAGTGAACAGATGATACCTGAAAATAAAAGACATTTTTAGTTTTAAAGATTGCCTATGCAAAAATATGAAGAAAGTTTAATTGTGATGCGAAGCCAAAATGTCTAATCCCTCAGTGTAGTTACTCCAATCAAGTGGTCTTGCCACCAAACCCTGGTTTACTTCTCCTGCATTAGTTGTCCAGCAGGTCACCATTCTTGGAGCAGTTTGTGAGGCTACCACACTTCAGCCAAGCTACAAATAATCCAGAACTTAACAGTCTTTGTGGGTTTTTTAAATTCTTTGCCTTCCCAAGGCCCCTACATTGTTTTATCACTGCTTTGCAGTGAAAGCTAAGGAAACTGTAAGAGGTGTCTGAGAATGACAGCAGAGTGGAGATGTCATTGGTGGTATTTCTTTAGAGACTTACTGCACAAGTGGCAAATCAAAATCAAACAAATTGCTCCAAAAGCCACAGTATTCACCAGAGACTTGGATCTATTCAGACATAATACACCAGCATAAAACCTTGAAGTTGCCCTAAATAAAGCATACTTAAATGCACCAACTTTTCCAGAATCTTATTGCTCTGGTGGATCTCCCTTTTTGTTTTTAAATTCAAAGAGAAACATTTTATGAAACTTTCACAAAAAAGATCACAAAACATTTTTGTATAGAATTGCACTGAAGGGGAACATCCATGAGGACATATGAGCAGGGAGGTGCAGAACAGGATCAAGTGATTTATGAAGTTTTGCGAGTGGTTTTCGTCCTGTTAAGAAAATCCCAAACATTGGATTTCTCCATAAAAAAGAATTCTGAAAATAATTTATTTTTCATTGATGAGAATATTTATTCTTAATAAAAACAATAATTCTAATTTTTATTTTTTTAAATCGTGAATCTAATGTGAAATATAGAGAAAAACACTGCCATCTAAATTGAAATCCATTTCAAAAAGAGAGCATGCAGTTTCAAAAATTATGTCAAGACTATATAAACTATCCTTCCTTGATATTTGAAATTAAGGTGTGGTGAGAGTAATGTGGTTTCACAGTGTTTGTGGAACCGTGCTCTGCGTGAGTAGGTCTCCTCACAATTTTCTCCTTATGCAGGACCTGAAAGCAAGACCAGAGAGCGGGACACGTTTCCACAATATTGTAACATTTCATCTGTGAAAAAGCTTTAATTGGTGAGGCCCTGGCCAGGCACAGCCCCACAGCACATGGCAGCAGCAGCCCATCCCCAGCTCAGGTGAGGGACAGCCTGCGTGTGCACAGGGCTGGCACAGAAGAGCTCCTGGCCAATGTGCTGCCACCAGCCTGCTTCCCCACACACCACAGGACACTGCTGACCTGGTTTCCAGGCTTTTCTGGCTAGACACCAGAGACCAAAGAAGAGTATTTTGTAACCAATAAATATGAAGTGGGGATGGTGGGAAGTGAGCTTTCTGGACCATCTGCTGAAACCCACGGAGAGCCAGAGGTGATGGAAATGCATTGTTACTACAGGGTTTTACATTAAAATTCCCCCAGACACCTAGGGTAGTCTCTAGCTGACGTAAAACAGACCTCCACATAGGAGACACCAGCCAGCTGAGGGTCCCTTTCTACTTCACAAAAAAACCCCACACTTTCTCTAGTATACAATTATTTTTATCTTAAAAATAGTCACCTAAAATAGGTTAGATTAATTGTTCCATGTAGAAGTGCCTACTCCTTGATGGCACAAGAACCCTGGCACACTAGCTGAAGGGAGATACCCCTAGCCCACATTTCCAAACCCAAGTCAGATGCAGATCAGAGCCCTTCTGCCCTGGACGTGCCTGGGAACAGCCCCGGCTTCACAGCGCCAAACCCCTGCCCGTGCTCTCAGCCCTCATTGGATTCATCAACCAACTCCTCTGCTCAAATTCCTTATGGCTCAGAAGCAGTAACAGGAAAACAAAAATGCCAAACCCAAGTAATTTTTCTCACACCAGATGTCTGCATGTATACCACTCATATGGGTAAGGTGCATTAAACACAGCAGTTTCAAAGGCCTGAATTAAATGAAAGGTGACACTAAGAAGATAGAGTAAAAAGACAGAATTACATCAGTGAATAAGGACTGAGTCTTTTCGTGACAAAAGTTAAAAAAAGCTACATGTCTTTCTGCTATATGAGGAGTAGCTCAAATAAAATTTAGAAAGGGTTAACATAAGGCAACTGTGCACCCTTTGTACAACTCTGAACCCCTTGTGTACTGGAAAGTGAAACATTAGAGTAAAACTGAAACTGGAAACCTTTTATGATAGTGCAAAACAACTGTTTAAAAGGAATTTAGCCAGGCTTATCATCATTTTTTTCTTAAGTATATGATTTGGAAAATAAAGAGATATTGCCAGGAATCATAATTGCAATTGTTTTGGGTTGAAGAATATAGACAACATAACACTCTTCTTAGTGCTTTCAGTCAGACTTTTCCTATAATAGGGATAGTGATATGACAATTTAGGAAAGTTAAAATTAGCATTTTGACAAATACTTTATGGTTCACAATTTCATGGCTGCAACACTGCAGTGAGAAACTGCATTCTCAGAAGCAAAATAAAATATCTTGTTCATGTCAATGTTAGATATCAAGAACTCATCTACCAAGTACAGGGTCTTTTAATGACTTCCTAGGTCACCAATTTACAGAAGTTTTCAAACTCTCAAGTTTACAAAACAGGATGCTTTTGTTTCCTGTGCCTGTCTTGGCAAACTGTTTCATGAGGCATCCCAGAATGTAGGAATGTGCAAGGTGGAGTTACACATTGCATGCAATGAGTTGCACACACAAAAACCAGTGGCTGTTCTGTCTGATTAATGGAATAATACTGGCAATGTATCCTAACATAATTGCAAAATGTTTATTCTTTTAAATAATTAATGTACATGTACAACCCAAAACTACTGTAATGCTTCAGTTCATGGCATCTTAAGCCTGAAGCAGAACCTTTTTTCTTATTTAGGTCGGATAAGTTAACCATTGTGCCTTCAAATTTTCACTTTAGAAATAAATTGCTTATCAATGTGACTTTCAGTGACTGTTCTGCTGCTGGGTTCAAGGGGAGCTGGGGGTGGGGGGGTTGCATTTGTTTAATAAGAACAAAAATATATGCCTTTAAATGAGCTGACACATAGCTATCATGCTATTGTGTCATTCCATTACAAAGGAATCCATTTAATAACAAAGAAAAGACAACCAGCTTTTAAGTCATTGGGATATGTTGTAGCATTCCTGTCAGAAATTATACACATTAGGGTAGACTCAGCCAAGTGTCAACCAGCAATCTGAGAGCAAATCAGCACTACTCAGAAAATCCCAGTGGTAAAGAATATTTATTTGCTTGGGACATGCCCAAATTACAGCACATAAAACTTTCTCACAAACATCATTGTTAATAAAGCCCTGGCTTTGCATCCCTTTAACCAGCTACTAACTCAGAAAAATAGGTAAGAATAGAAAAATAACTTTGAAGAACCAACAGAATGTTCTTTACACAACAGTAAAACTATTTTTAGACTTGCTTAAGCCTGTAAGGATCCACCAGGCTGATGACCCTGAGGACAGCATAGAAGGAGAGACTCCAGATGTCAGCCATACGGTGAAAGACAGAAATAAAATGATACTCAGACAGCTCAATTATACCTGGTTGCCCACCCCTATGGGTGAAAATCTCAAGGGCATAATTTCCCCTACTGCACTAAAAGTTGCTCTATGGCTGGATTCACAAATCTGCAGAAGGCACCTTTTCTGCCTTTCCATATCCTTTGTCCAACATTTCAAGGATTTGAGCTCTCCACACAATCCATGTTCAGCCCTCCTTCAGCTAGAAGCAGGGAAACAGACCTCTCCAAGCTGCCACTGCTTGGCCTACAAGATAATTTTAATTTGCTTTTTTTACCTTTTTTTTTTTTTTTTTTTTACATGAAAATGCTACATCATGAGTTTTCAAGGAAGTCTCACTTAAAAGAAATTGACAACACAGTAAATAGGAAATGCATATTTAATCACAGGAGACCTGAGAGACACCAGCCAAAGAGACATTCCATTCTCAGCTCAAGCCACCAGGTTATAAAGTTACAAAGTACTCTGCTGAAGAAAGTTTCCCAAAGGCTCCCAATTGAAACAGCTTCATTTAATGCAAAGAATTCAGACAGCTCTTGCAAGAATCCTCCCCTTGCCTCTTGATTGCCACTCACATTCTGGAGTAGTGACAGCTTAATTAGTTGAAATAAAATAGCAAAGCCAAAGACTGAACACCCTGCACAAAACATCCTACCTTTGGGCAGGGCAGTGCTTCCTCCTGGGCAGTAGAGAAGGTTCAAGACTTCAGGAGCTCATGGGAGAGCACAACTCTCCCCCCTTTGCTCATTAATGAAGCCACAACACTGTTTTCAAGCCCTGTGCATCATCATATATTGAGTCACAATTTCTTTCATTTTTTTTTTTTTTTATTTCAGCAAAAGCAACAAGTACTTTCAGATGTAATTTTTCTCTCTTCCTAGTGAAAGATGCCCAAAAGACAATCATCTGCCCCCCTTTTGGCAGATCTTGCATCCAAAAAGTCAAGTATCCATATGTTCTACTTGAAAGGAAGCTAATCCAAAGGTTGTATAAGGTCACATATGGCAAGTCCAGGCTCACAGCATTAAAAAAACACAATCAGCTCTCTTGCATTCATACTGTCCCCGAGAAACAATTAAATACAAGGACCTCAGCAGCGTGTCTGTAATCAGTACTTAAAACTCAAGTGTGTACTCTATTCTCAGAACCAGGAAGAGAAATCTGAAATTTTAAGGATCCACATTCTGTTAATCCCTTACAAATCAACATGACACATCTTTTGCCAGGGGTTACTTTAAAAAAATATAATTATAAATTACTTCAATATTTTAATTCAAATTGAGAGGTCAGTGCAACAGAGATGAAGTTCTGCAATTCAAATCCACTGAATATTTATGTGGGGAAAGATATTTTGGAGTTGCTCCTAGAACTATAAACTAATTAAACACAATTAGCAAATAAGCATCCACCTCCACAAAACTGCCCATAGCCCAGCTGAAACACTGAATCTGAGCAAATAAAAGTAGGTTTTAATTGCTGACCACCTAAACTGACATCCACACTTTCCACTGATTTAAGCTAAAATGTAACTGAAATGTTACTCTTTTTATGTGAGAAACTAAGTAATACACATTTTTCAGGACTGTATATCTATAATTACATTTCCAGTAAGAACATACTGACAAACTAATAAAAGAGTGAATTGTATCAAAAGTAATTCACAAGAGAAGCAGTTTCTTAATGAGAACATGCAGTTGATGCATTTGTGTTCCATTATTAAACATGGAGGCAATCCTCAAGTAATTTTATAGCATATGGGGTCATGTTTGTTATCTGTTAAGCACTTCAAAAATTATATATAAATGCTTATGAACCAAATGCACTATTAAAATTACATTCTAATTTCTCCCTTGGCTAATTTTCTAAAGTTTCAAAAGAAGACATATAATACCTACTTCCCATTATATAATGCAGCACAACTGTTACTGGTGTAATAATGTCAAATTTTAATAACTTCATCATAACAGTACATTCCATGTTCAAAGATTTATAGCTAAGCAAACATGGTGAGACACACTGCTTTGTAACTTCAAAATATTAAGCAGCCTGTAAGTGTGTATGAATCTGAGGGCATCTGCCCCACCACATGTTTCTGATGAGGGAAACAGAAATTCATATCAGTGACTATCTCCTTAAGAACATGTTTACCGTCCCAGATCACCCTGACAAGTGAGCTCCTCCTATTAATTTTGGCACAATTCTTCTGGCCAGACTAGAAGACAGGTTTTAGAAACAGACCGGCCTAATTTCTGTACAGAAGATGAAGAGATATTGCAATTCTAGAAGAAGCTTCTCTCAAATTTGAAATTATTGCAAAACCAGATATCATCTCAATATAACCAGCTTCTCAGAACCCTCATCTCTCATATCAGCCTTTAATTTTTTCCTTAAACTGGCAAGCAAAATTCTACACCACCACCCTTCTCTGACAGCGCAGCACAGGGGGTTCTCCTGCTCATGCAGAAGCAGGAAGAGAAAGGCAGTGACCTATGAAGCTGTCACTGTGGAAAACTGGAAGAGCAAGATCAGAAAACAGTACAGAAGAATAGAGTGACTCGGCAAGCCATGGATTTGGGAATCACTTTCTGGGTGCCACAAACACTCCTCAAGAGCTGTAGGTGTTTGCCAAACCCCCTAATCTGCACACTCTTTTTTCCTGCTTCTAGTACGACTGCACTGCAAGATCCACATCACAGTCACACATCCACCCAAGAGCCCAAACACTGCTGGGCAGCCACACTGGCTCTATTTCAGCAGAGCAAGGTTTTCCAGGAAGGGGTCCAGTCACAAACATTCTGAAGTGTGCTCACAGAGAAGGCTCTAACACTGCACAACCCTACACCTACACCCATTTACCTGCGTGTCATGGAATGATATCTGGAGCTCATAGTTCTTCAGCATCCATCTATGCTTGTATAAATGTTTCAAGGCTAAATGGACTGCAGGCAACACGTCTGCTGTTAGGTTTTTCTGACCGATCAGGCAGCTGTTGGGTAAAAGCCCAAGAAGAGAGAGGCGAGTCCGATTCAGCTCCTCAGAGCACCTGATTATTAGTAACACAAACAGCATCAGAGTGTCTAGTTTCCAGCTCCAGAAAACCATCTTTTTTGGTGCTTTTCTTCTTTTTCTTTCTCTTCCCCAGCAGTCCACATGCCCTGAAGAGAAGGCCTTAGATTCCCTGGCTGCCCGACATTTTGCAGCTTTCCTTCGCTCCAGTCAGCTATGTCCCTCTAAGAAAGCAGCTAATTGTTATTAAAGGATAAAGCCCTCTCTACGACTGGCTTTTCCAATTTGGACAGTAATCCAGCTCACAGCAGTGCTGTGAATCAATACTTCACAAGAATAATCTCTAGGCAAATTGCTCTGCCAAATCTAATTTTAAACATGTGTCATTTTAAACATTCTGTAGGAGAAATATTCAACCATAGGTGACAAATCAATACACGAACTCATATGATTCCTTTGAAAATATATATTCTAGGGATTGATCAAAGTGGTTGCATACAGCAACCTGTATGCCATTGGGTCAGAAGATTGCTTCAGTTTGTTTTATCTTGCACAAACACATTTTCTATTGGCTTCATACACATCAAACAGAGAATATGGAGTCTTGCATAACAATAATATTTTATATATTTCTAGTGCAAAAACTGAATCAGTTCAAAGCTGTACATCCTCTTCCTGGCTCTGCTTTTTGTTAGAAACCCCATGCTTCCCTTAAAATCAGTGGTAGTTGTGAGAAAATTTAGCATTCAGGCCTGCTCCTCCCATCTACAGGCACATAGCTTTTGACAGGCATTTCACATATTGTTGTAGCTAGCTAAGTAATTTCAACACACTATTTGCAGTTTTCCAAGTAATATGCCAGGCTACGAAATGGAATGGATGCTGCGCACTCAGAAATGCAGAGAAAATAGTAATGCTATAGAAAATCTTCCCTGCTGCTAGTCAAAATTCACCAGGGTGAGAAGGGATTATACACAGGATCACCACAATTTAGGAGAACCTGCACCTCTTCTCCCCAGGACTCACAGCCTACCTCACCCCTCAGAGAAGCAGCATCTTCCCTGCCCCTTTCAGGAGCAGTGCCACTGCTCTCATGGAGGCAGCCACCTGGGTGACCCCTCCTCTCCATCCAAGCAGCCAGCTCTCCCCATCCCCACCCACAGGAAGCCCCCCACATCTACTGGAATGCTTCATAGGCAAGAGAAGGAAATGCAAGGGCCAAGCCTAGGGGCACAGAGAGGAAGGAAATCTGGGAGATGCTTGCTTCTCCGAGTAGAAAAAAAGCTCTGATTTTCAGCAAGTCTCATTATATATGCAGGTGGAAAGCAAACTCTTTACCACCTTGTGGAAATTCAAGGTTTCAAAAGAATTCCCTGTGCCAAGCTGAGATGGAAACCCAAAACCTCAAAGGTTTTCATGACTCAATAATCTGAAAGGAAAACAAATGGAAGGGCTCATAAGCAGAAGGTTAATTTGGTATAAATCAAATTTGAAATTATATGTTCAGAGCTTGGCAATTTATTTTGTGAATGGCTGACATTTTTTAAAAAAGAAAGCATTAGTTTGCTGCAGAAAGTCAGGTTAGCTTGTCTAATTTGAATTTTAAAAACACAGCATATTTCAGGTCAACAAATTATTCTGAAACTGACATGCAACTAAGAAGTTTTTACAGAAAATCTCTACATAATTCTAGTTATAAACCTTCTAATTTATAATTACAATATATATCACATGACATGAGGGCATGGAAGTAAATACATAAATAAAATTAAAAGGAGCAAAATAATAATCTATAAATAAGCAAAAAATGTCTACCTTGGGCCCAGCCCATAGCTCTAAGCAGGTGATACACTCAATTAATCACTAACTGTCCACAGTGACCCTTCTGCCAACACACCTGTGCAACCGGATGGACAAGAAAAGAGCCCAATGTATTCTTATACACAAACACAAGGTGAAATAGAAATACCCTTGCTTAGGGTGGAGAAAAAGCCTTGCATAACCTTTGCTTTTTAAGTCACCATTCCCCATAGCCAGAAAGCAGCAAGGCTGCATGGAGCCCTTAGTGTGGGGAAGGAGATACTGGTTTTCCTCTTGTACAAGTCTATGGCCAAATCAAATGCAGCAATACCAAAATTTATTATGGAGATTTCCTGGACCAAGAAATTTAACACATCATCTGGGCACAATACTAAGTAGGAAGCACACTCTCATAGCACAGTCTGCATAGCAACAATTTAACACAATGACTTAATAGGTATTTTCCATTCCTAAGCCTTATGATTCCATAATGTGATTACTGAAAACACATTTTTAAAACATTTTTTTTAACTTAAGATGAAACTCTTCCCAGAGCAGAGGGCCAGTATAGGCCAAGATGTTGCTTAAATCCCATTTAATACTGTCTTAGAGGCTTAAATGGGATTTTGCTGGTGAACAGTCCTTGGACCAGCCTTCCCTACCAGCATTATTTCAGCATTGACTACACTAATGAAGAGGAGAGGAAAGCAGGCATTCATGCTGCCAAACCTCAGTAGCTAAGGTGCTCTGAACTGCTCTTCCCATGGTCTATGCCCAAATCTTCTCACTAGCTAAGTGAGAACAGGGGGCTCCACTGAGTCATAGCTTTGGCTCACAGGTAGGTAACAAAAAAATGGAGTTTGAATATCCACTACCCTCTTCATTATTCAAAAAACCACAAATCTGCCACCACACCTCACTGAGCCCCTGTTGCTTAGCTAGTGCCTTTAAATGCATGAGAGGGCAATGGCGAATCAGAGGCCATGAAATAATTTTCAGCACCACATGGAGGGACACACATTTAAGGGACCTTATTTTACAGATCCATGAAGACACATCTTATTCTACAGATCCATGACCAGCTTCAACCTAGACCAGTCTTTTTCTCTTCTGGTGCTACTTCTGTGTGCCCTCGGCAAGGCTGCATTTAACCCATGCCTGGCAAAGGAGCAAACAAGATAAACTACAGCAGCCTCCTATCCTGAAAACTGTGCTTCCTGACAGAAACATTAAACTAGCTAACTAGACAATTGTTTCTTATATAGCATTTTTATCGCTGACTAATCCTGTAAAACTTGCATCAAAACAAGCCCGTGTGTTTTCATTTTTATGAATATCTATATATGCCATGCTGATGATTGATCATACAGGTATAATCTTCATTTTCAGAATAGCATCTCCTGAGGCTTAATACCTAAAAAAGCATGTAAGTAAGCCTCTGTTGCACATTTGAAGATAGAATCTTTCAAGCGAGTTTGCCCAACACCCTCAAAATTTGCTACCAAAATATAGCAATGGTGCAATTTAAGACGATAACTCACTGCATCTTACATCCACTTCTCAAATGTGAAGCTTTTGAAACAGCACTAGTTTTGAAACTTGATTTCAATGTCAGAAGGAGAAGGCATTTGACTTTAAACACTGCGTTCCACACTGTTTTGGGGAGTTTTACCAGAGGTCAGTCACTGCTGTTGAGTACATTAAAGCAGTTTTTGCAAGATTTAGCTGAAAAATTTAGGACAGAGCTGGTGACCAGATGACTCACTGTTGGCATCTCCTTTGTGAGTTCCACACAAACTGAGTAATATTCAGAAAGGGAAACTGTAGGAGGAAATTGTGCTCCCTCGTAGAAGCACAATCCCTGAGAACTTAAAAATAGAAAAAAAACCCACACCTGGCATAAATGTGTTGTCCGTAGCCAGTACTTTCCAAAGGCAAAAGGAGAAATCTTTTCAGTGTTGTCCTCTTTGCCACATTATTCTCTAACTTTATAGCATTTAAAATTCTGATCAGTATTTCTGAACTGTAAATCACTTAAACAGTTATTAGTTCATGTAAAAACTTGATTATAGACTGTATTAACTGTGTTAAAGACTGGCTATATATTTAAGCTGTATGTCACCTCACTCCTCCCACACATAGCTTCCTCCCCCTTGAGTAACACCCATTAACATTTATAGGATGTTCTAATCCCAGCCTCACATGTTAGTTTTTTTTCAAAGCAGGTTATCATTCACCCTCTCTTGTCCCACGTGTCTCTGCTTTTGTTGCTTAATCACTCAGTGTAATTAGAGTACAGAGCATTCGCATATCCTAAGAAACCTTGGAAATGAATTTAAAACCAATACATTTATTGTGGATGGCAAATCCTGTTCTGACCAAGCCTCTCTACCTACTGCCAAGAGCAGCTTCACTATTGAGACACTACTGTCCGGTGTAACACCTCCCAACTTTTTAAGTAGTTGCTATCCAGATGTGCTTGTAGCTAGAGAGATTCACTTTGAGAGAGCAAATGAAAAGTTAGTTTTGCCTCAAACCCTAGTGTCTCAGTCCTTGTGTGTAGGCTGAAAATCTCTCTGCCTCCTTTTCCTCTTTCCCAGCAGTGCAACACAAAGATCAAATTAATTTCCTTCATTCTGAACAGAAGGCTTGAAGAAAAGAGATACAATTACTAGTATACACAGCAAGGGTGAGATTACTCCTGAAGTAATAGATGAAATTCTAGTGGCAGAACTTTGAGAATGAAGATGACAAACTGCAAAGATTGAGAAGAAAGACACAAGAACACATAAAATGCTGAGGGGAAAAAAACCAAAATCAGCAATTCATTCTATCTAGCGTAATGTTCAGAGGTGTCTTAATATTCAGAGGTGGCTTAATCTGTAACTTGCCTTGTAGTGGATGGAAAAGTGATTTCTAATAATGCCAAACTTTGGAGCAGTTAAGGAAAACACACTTTCTACCCTTCAGTAAACTATCCCCTTTTAACAAAATAACCTTTGTTAGATCTGATAAAAAATATCTTTGCTGTTGTAACTACAGTAAGGGCTTCTGCTAACATTGAGATAACACCTCCTGATACCCACCAGTGACATCATCGTGCCTCCCATATAGACCTGCCTTGAGTAACAAGGCCCTAGGGACATAACACTCCCACCATGTCACTCATGTCACTCCTTTTGTTTACTTCATACAAGCTGTTATTTTTGCCAAGGTCAAACACACCATTTCTAAATATATGCTAATTATAAAAATTACTACTTTTTGATTTATTTTTTTTTAAATAGCCATTCTTTGCATATTTCTGAACTACAAGATCCTTGAGATGCAATAATCTAATTTAAAAATTTATTTAATACTGCCATTGATCCTGAAAGAATTTCTATCCCAAAGGCCGAGTGAAATCAGCATTTCATTCCACCAGGCAATTTGAAACTGTAAAGCAAGTAACGATGAATGCCTTTGTTCTTAATTAAAAGTGGCAATTCTAGGTCTCCTCCTCATAGAAGCACTGCATTTTCATAGGTGGGCTGGCTTTCTAAAGTGCTGAGCATTCAGCAATTCCCACTGTTGTTGACAGAAAATGCAAATCACTCGGTGCTTTTGGAAAGCAAATCTTTAGTTCAGGGACCTAACTAGAAACTCTTAAAAAATCAAAACAAAACAAAACAGAAGTTACGTGATGCTGATACCATTAGCATGCTTCACAGCAAAAAATGAGGAGCAGAGGGGAGCTTGGCTAAGTTTAAAGATGAAAAACTTTTTGTATCACTTTATATACAGGCAGCTATTGGAACTTAGATTTATTTTGCTTTTATTTATTTATTTATTTACATCGCAAAAAGTCTTGCTGCCACTAGTACATCCCTCCAGATTAGATTCTCACCAACATCATGGAATTTTGTCCTGCTTCCAATTTTTAGAAAGAAAATGGATAGGGAAAAAAAAAAAGAGGAAGTTGGCTTTCTCTCTCGATCAACCTCCTGTAAATTATTAATAATTCAGGCTTGCCAAATTCACAGGGGGGGAATAGAAAGTAAAACTCAAGGTGCTTTTACAGAATTTTAAAATTATATGGAAGACCCCACAGAAACACACAGCTTAGTATTTTTATACCATATGTGTACACTAAAATATACCCACATGGTACTGGTAAAATAATCTGAATTACAGTACTTGAAAAATGTTCCTTGTATTTTATACCAATCTAAGTGTTAGTCTGTCTGTCAACAAATTGTCCCTTCATATAGAGTAAGGATAGTAAAGAAAGAGATTTATTTTTTGCTAGAAAAACACTTAAGTCCCTGTGAAAACAGAAGCAGTAAACAGTGGAAAGGAAGTTAATTAGCATCCCAAAAGGGGCCTCTTGTTACTCCCTGGAGGTCTTGGATGTAAAATGGTTACTTAGACACCTATTGTGTGTATGAATCTTCACATAACTCTGTAGTTCAATGAAGCTGCAGCAGAAGCTGAGGTCTACCCTAAGTAAATGGAAAATTAGAATACATAACTACTTTACAGACTTAAATATTCAACAAATAGATTCTTTTAGAGATATATGGTGGTGATTATTTGATAAATAAAATAAAACAGATTATGGAAATAATCAGACAGACACGGTAAGTGATGGGGATTGTGGCTAAAAAGGGTGTTACAAAAAAAGGCTGAGATGAAGCAAATCAGTTCAGCCAAGAATTCAAAACAGGTTCTGCAGAACCATCTACTCAGCAACAGAGCACAGACAAGCATACAGGGTTTTTACATAAAGTCTGTGACAATCTGACAAAGTGAAGAAGTCTTCTGATTCCATCAGGATCCAATCATTCAGAGTCTTTCATGCAAGGGAAGGATCTCCTGGACAGCCATAAAAGTCAGAAAGCTTTGATCCCCTTCTTTTGCTGGTGGCATCACAAGCCCGTAGCTGGTAAGGTATTGTAGGGAGGGTGGTGTATTTAAAAAAAAACTGGACCTGCTGCTCTCATGGCTTCAGTGGTTGCAGGGTCAGCCAAGTTTAAGCTGGAAATAACAATCGACCTTTAAAGGGATTTCAAGCAAATCACAGAGAAAAGTTGTCCAGGGACTAGGATTTTGGGGGATCCTTAAGACAAGATTGAAAGGTTTTCTGAAGTACATATTCTAGTTTTCAGCAGCATGGGCAGAAATCCCCAGCTGAAATGCATGGTCTGTATTGCAAAATGTGGATAATCCTAATGCTCCTCTGATCTTAGAACTCATTAATTATTTAAGGCAAGTACAATGGCCATAGTAGGAAACCCAAATTTTCTAATCCTATCACTCAAAGTAGTGATGCTCACTTTAAAGCAATTAGTCCATTATCTGGGCCTTCATCTCTCAGAAGCATCAGTAACAACAATTTGGACAACCCTGCTGAATTAGGCCCTATATTCGTCATTCTTTGTGAGTATAGTTTTCAGGCAGAAGGTGGATATTTGTCTTTAATTTGTTAGCTTTCCTCTCCACATTTGAGAAAACTTGCTTGAAAAATACTATGGATAAAATTGTCAGAAATAAAGGCTGATGATAATGAAAAATTAATGGCACAGAAATTGAGCATCAATCACTGACTTAGCAATGAGCTTACATGGCTATTCCATCACAAGGGGGAAAAAAAGAAATAAAAAAAAGTGTTTGCCAGTAAGTATGTCCCATTTCCACTCAGCAGGCAGTATCAAGCAGTCCCCAAATCCAGCAGATCTTACCCACAGCAAAAGCATTTGCAAATACAGAAATCCCTGCTTAGCAAAGAAGGCATCCCCTAAGTGTTAGTGGCATGGCAAGGGGAGACACAGTGTGACTGAAAATGTATTCCACCTATTCTTAGGGGAACCACCTTCTTTAGGTCATAGCAGTGGTGTAGCTGAATGAGCTTGCTTCAGGAGTCAGTCTGCTGGGCTATTAATGCTGGAGCCCAAGAACCACAAAAGTACTGCAAATCTCATTTCTAGCTCAGCTAGACCCACAAATCAGAGAACAGTGCATCTGGCTGCTGAAAACTTTGAGGCTCAGTCACTGATTTAGTTCCAAGATTCCTAGTACAAAAATAAATTTGAAAAAATGTGATGTATGTGCACTGTACCATCTCAGTTTGGAATCCCACGGTCTGAAACAGGCTTCCTGGGATATATGGGGCTGCTGCATATTAACAGACATCTCCACAAGATTGAGTCATAGCTGTACTCACTGATCTCAGTACAAACCTCTGCTGACCCCAGCTGCCCCAAAAATTATCCAAGTCAAAGAAAATCATGGGGAGTTTTCTTCTGTTAACTTACACCACTTGATTCCTTGAGCCAGACCTCTTCATGCAATTGTTCAACCCTTCCTAAGGAAAAGTATCTCCTTTCCTGTCATAGCAATGGTTTCCACTTGAGTTTTCATGAAAGACCTCTTTGGTTCACAGATTCTACAGTTTGCTCAAAGGCATTATTCTTCTGCCTTATGCCATGGGAACATCCATAAAGCAATGAAACTGAAAGCAAACAAAGCTTGATATGCACAGGTATCATCATACTCAGATTATTAATGCAAGATGGTGTTTTGCAGCCTTGACATACAATGCTATTTATGAAGTAATTCCAAACAGTTACATGTATTTAATTAAAACAATGTAAACAGAATATCAACCACTTTCTGTGTGAATGCCATCATTAAATCTCTCTCATCTAGCTTCTTCCTCTCTGTTTTCCTCTTGCAAATATTTTCTTCACAGTTATCACCAGGATATTATGCCCCACCTTTGCACGAACTTGAGCAATTAACTCTGGATGATAACCATATAAGAAGACAGGGCCTTTCTACTCTTTCTTCAAATGCAAATAGATACTACTTCCTAGATTTATTCCAAGAAATAGTTTTTCCATGCTGATGGAGTGTGTTCGGCATTTGAATCAAAAGATCCATAACAGTGTGCTTTGCAGTATGCATAGGATAAGTTATACAAGAAATTGCAAGGCATATGCTAGAAACTGGCTTTAAACTCTTTGCAGAGATATTTAGAGGATATACATTCTGCAGGTCTGGGATCCGCACCCAGAGGAGTGGGTGCAGTGAATACGTGATTTCTCCCCTCTCCCCACCTGCATCTTAACATCAGCGGAGAAGCCAGCATAAAATTAACATAAACACTTAACTTTTCAATTATTCCCTCTAAGTTTACAAAACTCTAAAGCAAAAGGAGGTTATGTCGTAAACGAAGCCATGTTACGTGGAAGTTAAATGACTATTTAAAGAAGTGTGTCCCTTCCAAGCAGAGCAGTGACTGCCACTATACAGGCAGCATAGTACATTTTAATGCCTCACTCGCTGCAAATATCAGACAGCACAAGCACTCTGTAATATTTAAAAGTAAGAAATTACCCAACTACCTCAACATATGCCAGACACGTGCTCACCTGACGATACAAGAACAGATGTCTGCCAGCTCTGTATGCTGTAAACTGGGCTCCCTTTCAGACCCTGACATCTCTTGTGTATTCAGCTGTTGCCCTCAGATGACCACAACACCGCCTTACCTGTCCCACTGAGGGCACTCCAGAAATCAAAATAAGGCTCCAGACAATTCAGTGCACAGAGCATTCACAAGCATGATAGGGCTCACTTCCAGAGACCTCACTTTACTACATCATGCTTCCTCTTGCAAATCCAGGCACTGTCAAAGGGACTGGGACCGATGCCTCCTAAGACACAAGGCCTAAGCAACACATCACATGCCCTTCTTTAGGGGGTGGGGGTGCCTCTGCTCAGTCCTGCTACAGTAATGGTGGAGTTTTTCAGACAGCAACCAGCAGCTGTTTATGCCTCTGAGGACTATCATGTGGAGTTCCAGTGGACAGACACCTTATTCTGTACCACTGACACACACCTGCTCTCCTGTTTCCAGAATGTGTTCCCCACACTTAGCAAAAGCAAACAGTTCTCTTACTTCCACGTGCGGGAATGAGACATGAGTGGATTTTGTTGACACCACTAATGACTGGACTTTCTGGAAGAGGCATCTTTATTTGGTGGCTCAGGGTCCTTTACAACTTAGAGTAGCTGGTAAGAATGATTCAGATGGGTGCACAGCCTTTCTTAAGCTTTGAGAGTTTTACTGAAAACACATGCACATTTTTAGCAAAAAAGAAGAAGGAAACAAAGTCTACACATACTACACCTAGACTGTAATTTCTTGTCAGATAAATTAGGAAAGGCACTTTCTACTTAGTTGCACAATAGAAAAAAAACAAATATCAAATATCAATATACTCAGGTTTTCTTTCAGATTTTGTGGAGTCCTGTGCATTTTCCAGAGCTCACCCCTCTATGCCAACCTGCTATTTAAAGGTATTAGAATGTATTATTTCACAAAGATGAGATTATATCATGATTATCACAAGGTATTTGTTGCAGTTAGAGAAAATTAAATAATCTCATCCCTTCAGTACAAATATTATTTCCTCTTTGAGATAATAATACCCACTTACTTCAGGAAGATTTCTTTTTTCAGCTTGTAAAGACTCACTTTTATCTTCAGAAACAGTGCTTTCTTGACTATATACGTTTAGATTCAAAACAAACTCATATTGTCTGTACACCACTCGCAGCACTGCTCCTACAAGAAGTCAGAAAATCCAGTGCATATTTGAGAGAAGACGTCCAGATGTAGAAGGACAGATATCCAACTTCTATTAACTTCCCTTGCCTTCTTCCACAATGCCTCTTCCTCCAGTTACTATATGGTCAGTTTTTGCCTGATGCAAATCAAATACTGTTGAAATTGATAATAGGATCCACTAGAATGACTAATGCCTCTATTTTAGGGTTGTTCTGCTTTTTTCCTCCAACATAGGTGTGTCAGGGTGCTTAAGATGAAATTATCTTTCCTGATTATTATGCTTCTTGAGCTATACCTAGTATAGCCTTTGTAGAGGCTTTTCTTTCATTATTTTGCAAAATATTTGTTTGCTCTTTCAACGAACTAAAGCTATAATCACAGGGATGGG
This sequence comes from Cinclus cinclus, assembly GCF_963662255.1. NCBI lineage: Eukaryota > Metazoa > Chordata > Aves > Passeriformes > Cinclidae > Cinclus > Cinclus cinclus. Next base: position 90,511,834 of record NC_085046.1, on the reverse strand, counting down.
GAAAAAAAAGAGAGCTATTATATCACAGTTGTTGATCTGAAGCCATAAACTATCAAGCACCCTTAACTTCTAGGACTTGGTCCAAGGGCCGCTGGAATCAGTGCATTACTGCCATTAATTTCAATGGGGTTTGGATGAGACCCTTTAGAAATGATCACTTTATAAATTCTTGAGTTTCTAAAATAACACAATTATGAAATTTTGCCCAAGAATCTCATCTAGAGACTCCCACTCTCATTGAAATGAACAGCTCAAAGTAAAGTCACTTAGACCAGAGTTCTGCAAATGCCTACATTTGAGCTTTGTTTTATTCGCTAAGCCTGCATAGGAATGCCCAAATAGATAAAGACATGCCCACGAAGTAGCAAAATAGACTGGATCAGGATCACACTCCAAGCATATTTAAAGATCAAAAAATACCCAAAACAGCAGCCTCTGCATTTCTGTATGTGATGTAACCTGTGGTCATATCTCATAACAAAGATGCAATTCACACAAACTCGACTGAAACATAAACTAAACATTGTACTTGAGTGTTTAATTCAATTTAAATGCTTTGATAAACACTAGGGCTGCTGCTCATGTCCTCAAAGGTTAACAAGTTCAAGTGCTGACAAATAGCCGTTGACATTAGAAGGCACACTGCAGCTCTTCAGATGGCTGGTCAGAGAGCAAAGGCTTTATAATACTTCCTTAAACAAACCAGAACTATCAAGCCAGATAGAATATTCAGTTCAGTCCTGACAGAATGAACCTGAATGCATAATAAAGATCTTTTTTAATCTAGTCTGATAATTTTCATTATTGTTTTTCACAAGCACTTTAGTTAAAGCATTACAGAAAACTGCAATACAAGGATCAGACTGCAACAATGGGGGATTTTGGAGAGACACAGGGGAGAATACATTAGTAAGTAAATCGCTGCCATATATTTCCTAAGCATTATAACTATACTGCAATTATTCCTCAAGCTATTAAAAAATCCCATGTGTTCAAGGCTCTACATTGTCTCTTTAAGAAGCCAACAATGTCACAAGCACCACCTGTGAAGCCCTGAGAGGGAGAACTACTCCCTGGTCTCTGATTATGCAATGATAAGGATCCAGGCCCTTTAGGCATATCTATTTATTGGCAGCCTCAGAAAATAGCCCGAGAATCAAGTGGGCATGATGAGCCAGCTACCTTCCTGCTTACCGTAAGTGCATTGAAGGAAAAAGGTAAAGTCTGAACCGAGTGAAAAAGTTTGTGCTGGCCATTAGGTATTTAATGGCTATTCCAGGCATTAGTCTATTCTGTTTGGGTGCAGTCAATCTAGCACTCTTCATGAACACTAACTTATTTACTTGTCACTATTAAGCACGCAGTAATGATCCAACAGTATTCCAAACATATACATTTGCCTGACTTAGCATTCCATAACCATCCATCTATTAATTGCTTAAAAGCGTTCAAAGCAACACAGCAAGCTGGCAACACGACCCTGACTTCTTATGTCTCAGGAGTACTAAACAGTAAAAATGCAATACTTAAGAAACTGATACTCATTCCAGAACAAACAGGATAATTTCTTCCTGAATATTTTAATGATAACTACCTAGCTCAGAACCCAAAATCTCTGCTAAGAATGTCACAATATTTTGACTGCAATAAAGCGCAGCACCTTATTGATTAAGATGTTACTGTGCAAAGAAGGGACATCCTGCCTAGGCTTCTCTAATTCCTATGCATGTGTTATTTTTGTAATAATTCTATTCAAGGAAAGAACTAATATAGAATAATGTAATGAAAATAGGATTAGGAGAACTGTGATTTTTTTTCCTAACATGCATCTCACTTTATGAGACAGGTAATGCCATTCAGAAAGTCCCCCATAATTCTTTTCATTGCAATTGCAGAGTTCCCTGAGATTCATTTTTTTAAGGAAACAAGCAGCTACTCTAGGCTGATTTTGCCTGTCAGTATCTAGCCTTGTTCACGCAACACAACAGGATGGCAGCCTGCTCCTTCCTAAGTGACATCTTCAGCAGTATTGCCCTCCATGCATTTCTGCTCAGAGATATCTTAAAAAAAAACCAAAAAAAAACACTATGACAAATTTATATCAATAAAAAGCAGCCACCCTGGAAGGAGAGGTCTTTGGTGGTCATTTCAGGGACTGAAATACTGTCACGAAGCAGTACAGCCTGTCATTGCTGCTCTCAGCTCGCTCCCCCCATGGACTCTGAGAACTGAATGGAAGGAGACAGGGGCTTCCTTAAATTACAGCCGGGAAGATTTTCAGCAGTCACTTGCTTTACCGGGGGTTGTCTTGGAAGCGAGCCCCGGCCGCCAGTATTACACAAGAAGCGACTGCCATCTTCAGGGGAGCCCCGGTACCGGACCCGCGCGTATCCTCCGCGCACACAAAGGTACTGAAGTTGTGACAAAAACCAAAGGTAGTTGTGGGCGGGTGGTAGTGGCCACCAACTCGACAAAGCCCTCGCCTCTCTCCCTGCCTCTCTTTCCCAGGTAAAGGGAGTGTGTTTCCCCTCTCAGCAGAGCTCGCCCCTCTCCCAACCTGCCGGCCGGCCGCCGACAGGGCTTCGGAACGGGGGCAGGCATCCCGCCGCACTGGCGGCGCTCCGCGGGGACCGGCACTACAAATTTAGTTCTTCCCGAGAAGCGAGCGCCTCCGCTCCCCGCCGCCGCCTCCCGCCCGCCACGCACCCCCGGGCGAGCGCTCAGCCGGAGGGCAGGGACGGGGGGAAACTCAGCGAAACCCTGCGAGAGCCTCCCCATCTCCTCCGGACGCTACGGCTGCGACCGCTGCCCTTCGCGTCCCGTCGCCGCATGGGATAAGCCGGGCTGGCAGCGTGAGCCCGTTGGCGGAGCGGGGGAGCGGAGCGCCCAGCGCGCATCTGTTGCTGAGCGGGTGGCGGCTGGCAGAGGGATGCGGCCGCGGCTTCGCTGGGCGAGGCAGCTTTCCTCCCACCGGTGTACGTGCGTGCCAAGGGCAGCGGATCCCAGCCACCGCCGCCGCCGAGCACCCCCGCCGCCCGGGCACCCGTCCGGGCCCACCCCCGCGCCGCAGGCGACTCCCGGACAGGGGCGCTCCCGGGGCTGCGGGGCGAGCCCCAGCTGCCGGGGCAGTCGCTCCTGATAATACCGGGCGGGCAGGATAACCACGTCCTCCCTCTCCGCCGCCGGACCATGCACATCTGCCGGCAGCCTGCGGGGCCGGGCGGGCAAGGCGGTTCGGAGGCGGCGCGCACGGCCCCGCCGGCAGCCGCAGCCCCGGCCCGGGCGTCCGCGCTGCCCTTGCGCCCCGGTACCCGCAGCGCCCCGGGACTGGGCGGCGGCGCCTCCCCCTGCGCCCGGCGGCGCGGGGCCCGCGGAGGTCCCTACCTCCGTGTCGTAGAGCCGCAGGTCCAGGAAATAGGGGTTGAGCAGGGACTCGTTGCGGATCTGATCCATGGCCAGCTGCACGGCGGGCAGCACTCCCCGGCCGATCCTGCTCTTCTGGTCCTCCTCGGACTGGCTGAGCGGCATCAAGCCCATGATGGAGATCGGCGTGGTGGCGTTGGGGGGCAACCCGGCCGCCCCCCGGGAGCTGCCCCTCGGCCAGCCCCAGCCCGGCGGCGCCCAGCCCAGGCAGAGGAGCAGCAGTAGCATGGCAGGGTTGGAGGTGGCAGCGGCCGGTCTCCGCGGAGAGGGATGCATGCTGCTGGATGGGGAGGAGGAGGAGGAGGACTGAGGGTGGGGGAACGGGCTGAGCGGCGGAAGAGAGCCGAGCCCCTCTCAGTCTGGGCGCATCCCCCGGCGGCAGAAGCCAAGGCGGGAGGAAAAAGATCTGCTTCTCTCCGCTTCCTCGGAAGCCTCGGGGTCTCCTCTCTCTTCTCCCCCCCCCCCCCCCCCCTCCCCTCCCCTGGCAATAATCCTTCTGGCAATGGCGCCTACTCCTTCCCAGGTCTGCCAGCTGCAACCACCAGGAGCAATAAATAAATAAATAACCACCACCACCACGCACACACAGACACGCTCCCCACCACCCTCCTCCGCTCTCCCCGGCGGCACAGCAAGGGAGCGGGACCTGCCTCTGCCTCCCCGGCAGCTCTCCCCCCACTCCGCTCAGGGAGGGACAGCACCTCTCGGGCGCGGAGGGGGGAGCCGAGCAGCCCTCATTGAACACCTCCTTCCTTCCCCCTCCTCCTCCAAAAGGGAGAAAAGGGGAAAAAAAAAAAAAAGTGATGCTCCGGCAGAAAACGCCGAAGAGGAAAAATCCTCCCCCTACAGCCGTGGGGGCGGAGGAGGGTGCCGGAGCGGGGTTGCTAATGCCGCATTCCACTGGAGCCGGGGCAGCCCCCGCCGCGGGCGCCAGGTGCCTCTTGCGCCCTTCCTCCGGGCCGGGCAAAGCCGCCGGGCACGATGCGCGGCCGGGAGCAGAGCAAAGTGTGCGGCGGCGGGGGCCGGGCCAAGCTCGCCTTTCACGGCATCAGCGTTCGCCGCCTGTGGGTCGGGCACCTTCTCCAGGTGGAGCTGCCAAGGCGGGCGCGGGGAGGTGCGAGCTGCGGCCGCTGCCCATGGGCGGGCAGGGGAGGCCGGCGGCGGCCGCGGCCGGAGCGCTGTGCCCCCCAGGCGCGACCCGCCCGGCACACGCACGGAGCCCGCTGGCAGCGCTGCCCGGCGCGGGCGGGCTCCGCGCTCTCTCCCCGCCCTCCCCCGCGCACACGCGGCACGCAAACACGCTCCGGCTCGGGCTCGGCACCCCGCACACGCACACGCGCAGCCAGCCCGGGCCACGGCAGCTCTGCGGCACGCAGGAGCGGGGCGTTTCGCTAGAGCAGAAGTCGTGGGGTGTTTGGTTTTTTTTTTCTCTTTTTTTTTTTAATTTAAAAAAAAAAAAAAAAAAGGTTTCTTTTTCCCGCAGAATTGGCGGTTTTTTGGGAGCCTGACACAGCTCAGATTACAAAAAATAAAAAAAAAAAATAAAAAAGAAAATTTAGGCTGCGGCAGGACTCTGAGCTTCCCCGAGGGCTGTCGCAACCCTGTGAATAGCCTGTAGGAATCGAGCCCTTTCCACGCCTGTTCTCCCAAGTAGTTGTCGTCACATCTCGGTGCTGTGGGGCATGTCCCATAGACAGCCCATGGCTTTTTGAGTGACTCCCGGGTTATCCCCATCCCAAGGAACACGTCCACACTGCCCACCCACATCCATGATCTGCGGAATCCTAGGGCAGCAGTTCACTGACCTGTTCCATCTCAGGTAGATCCCATACAGGAGGTGGTACAGGCAAAATGCAAAACATTTTTAACCCTGCCTTAGGCACTCCACTTTTTATACATATTCATAAATTTCCTGAGGTCACTCTGAGCAAACCTTTGAAGATCAACCTAATGCATCTAATTTACATTACATAGCAATGGCAGCACATCTGCAATAAAGAATTTTCATGGATTAATACATTCTAAGATTGTAAGATCTGACCTTGGGCTACAAGCCCTCAACCCGTTATCCCACAACACTTGTTATGTTATAGCCTTTCACTCAGAATGACATCCAGCAGTGTTCACTTTAAGGTATCGGTTATAAAGAGTCCATCACATCTCTTGATAAATCATTTCAATCATTAATTAATTTGCTAAAAGGTGCATTTCATATTCAGTATCAATTTGTCTTATTCCAGCTTCCAACCAGTAGTTCTCATCATACCTTTATTAGTTTAAGGGGACATAGTATCGGTGATCTTCTCCCACACACAGGAGTTAAGATTAATCACATTTGCTTTTTTAATATAATAAGGCCAACTTTCCCTCTCCTCAAGAATCATTCCTGGAAGCACTTCCAATGCACCTCTCCTTTTTCCACATGATGTTGAACTGGCCCATTGGACCCTGTGACCTGCCTGCACTGGGCCATGAGCTGCCACCTCAGCACCTCCCTCAGTACCAGCCAGTTCCATAGGCTGGGCAGATTGGGAAAACTAATCCCTACAGGCAGACCAGACAGTGTGTTGTCCTTGTGGGGATGTCTTTATTAAATCATCTACACCATGTTTTGAATCCATACTGCCTAAAAGCATCCTTCCTCCTGTGCTCTTGGTCTTGCACTAGAATAAATCAAGCCATGAGCTTTATTTGTACAAGTGACTTGTCCAGCAGTTTGTCACCTGCAAACTTTCCAGCAACTCATTTTCTTCCAGAAAATTGATTATCATAACACCAGGAGCATTCCTAGGATGCCAACAGGAATAGGTGCCATATTGATTTTGTGTAATGCTATTTTTAACCAGAATATCATATGCTGAATGATGCTTTGCCATTCTCAACTTGATATACAAGTTTGTCAAAATTTGTTTCACAGAAAATCTTTCTTCACTGCTTGTATACTGTATCATCCTGTGATTTTCACCAGTACTTGGCTACCAGAACTACAGCTACTTGGATCAATTTGGTGATCTTTTTTACAATATTGGCAGTTTGTTAACACACACACTCACATTGTCTCTGCTTTCCAAGATTTGGGGGGTTTTTTAAGAAGCAATTTCCACATTTTTGAGAACTTGGTCTTTCTGAATGAAAGTTTGGGGCCAGGTTGTGTGTTACAACAGAATTAGTATCTTGGACATTATTAGCACCTGCTTGCCATCCTTCTTTACTACTGCTGTAGCACCAAATGTCCCTTTGTTAGCTGAAGATCGAAACGCATCTCCTTGTTTTTCCCAGCATAGGTCAGAAAGAGCTACTGGACAGTTCTACTCAGTATGAAGTTCAAGGCTTGCCCTCATGTGGGAGGCAGACACCAGCTGACACTGGTGTCCTGCAGTGCACAGGGAAGGCCAGTGCTGGAGAGGTAGGGCAAAGGAGCTGCAGAGGTCTGCAGCATGGCTGGGTATCATTTAAAGCAAGCAAAGCTGCAGTTCAAATTACGGTATTTAACAATATGGTACTTCTGACCTTAATCTGTTTGTTGCTGCATTCCCTGTCAGTAAAACAGGGTGATCTTCCTTCATGGTAATGCTGTGAAGACAGATTAGTAAGCATTTGGGAAACACTAAGAAACTTTAACATTGAAGTTCTTTTAAAACAACCAAACCAAAAAAAAATAAAAAAAGGAAACAACTCACACAAAATAACTTTTGTTTTTCAGATAAGGCCATATATTGAACAAGGAGGATTAGTTAAAGTAAGCCTCTCAAGATTTTCCCTGTGTATCAGTGAGACATGTAAATGACAGTTTCCCCACCTTTTGTAAGAGAACAAGAAAAAGAAAACACAAAAACAAACAAAAAACCCCAGAGCAACCCCCAACAGAAGGAATGTATTGCAAGAAAATCAGGTAGTGTAAGACACACTGAGGCCAGCTTTTGATTTCACAAAAACCTTTATTTCTGGCACTTAAGTATTTAATTTGCAATCTGAAAGTTTCACATTGTCTACATATGTTTTCAACATGATTATATGCTACTGTTATATTTTGAAAAACCTGCTTCTTTCCAATTCTCAACACTGAGAAATTTCTTATTTCTTAAGCTGTGTTTATGCATAACAGATGCCCAGGTAACAGCTCATTTTAAATAAGAGGTGGCCTAAAGTAGAATTGCACCAAACTGCTTATTAAAGATTGTGTCAGACACAGCCACTGGCCCCAGCTGCCTGTTTTCCCCCTTAGAAATCCCCAGACTGTTTTGCTACTGTCAAATTGGTAAAGAGCATTCCCTAGGATGAAATCCTCTGAAGCTGCACACATTCTTTACCTGTTAGGCAAAAAGGCTTTATACTCTCATTTGGTGGTCCACATCAGATACCCTCTGTTTATTCCTTGTTGGCTAAAATATCAGGTTCACAAGAATTGTAAAACCTGTTCTCTTAACTCAAAAATCAGACGTCGCTTTTTTCCTGGCATGTTACCCAGTCATTTCAGCAGCTTCCATCATGTGAATCCTTCAACCATATTCCTGCAAAAACACTGTCAAGTATCTTTCCGTTAATGATCACTTCCAATTTCTCAGTTATCACTAGGCCTTCTCACAGTGTATACACAATTAACAATTTTGTTCTTTATAGATTTTTATTTGCTCATCACAGAGTACCTAATTAATTAATTTCACATTTAAGCATCTGTACTGGTATGACTCCCTTGACCACTTTTTTTCTTCATTTGCAAGTTAAGTACCCTCAGTCAATGGATAAAGTCAAGAAACTTGGAAAACTGATTTTTCCCCTTACACTAACAAATGAATTGCATCTGCTGCAAGTCCAGTCTGGGAGATGGTTTGATGCTACACAAAATATGCAACCCCTTTAAGCTAACAACTCACTTCCTGTATGTATTTTCCTGCATATTCATTTTCTTACTGCTTTCGGAGGGGTCACTGAGAAGGTCCTGCCCTGTTTTTATCTCCCCCCCCAACTTTGCAAATCCTGGAGCCATGCAATTCCTCCTGTCAGTGCTGACTGGGACTGGCCTAATTAGGTTTTGTCTATTCACAAAAAACATCAGTGAATAGTGGATTAAAAAAAAAAATCGAAAACTGCTAATCTAGGCATAGTAATTTTAGTACTGCATGCACATGCATGTTTTTCCTCTGTAAATGAGAAGTGCAAGAATACTGCAGTGCTGTAATTCAAACTCAGCTATTGCTGTTGTGCCTCAACAGTAAAGGGGAGAGCTCTCCTATCCATCTTTTCCCCACTCCCAAGGGTTTTCCCACCTATCTCAGCTAAATTCCTGGCACAAAATTCTATATTTGTTACAAAAGTATACAGCATTCTCAAATGCTGCCAAAAAACCTTCACAGTTGCAATATGCACACAACAGCATGATCCTAACCCTGCAGTCTCTCCAGACACCTTGATTGCTATGTCTTTATATCAGGGTATCAGGACAAAACTCAACTAACTTCTCAAGTTAATCTCCAAATCTAAAGGCCTTAAGAGAGTCAAATGAAGTTAAAAGAACATCAGATTTTAAATTACTGACCAAGCGCTATCACTGTGTAAGTGCCCATGGTTTCATAAATAGGAAACAGGAGCACAATCTCATCAGAGCTGGTGTTATCAACCAACATGGATTTCCCCTTGTAGTGCATCATACCACTTCTTATAAATAAAACAAAAATTGAACACAGTTTTGAGTCTCTGTTTTCAGCAGAGCCAGCAAGAAATACTATTTCCAATTCATGTTGACTGAAGCATGTACGATGATGACTGCTGTTCCCAGGTGTTTGTGCAAGCTCTAACAATCCCCCAACATAATGGTTCAGTCAAGGCCACATATACAGAGGTTTTAGTGGTTTATTTCTTAGAAGGAAGATTCATGTACTGTCTTCTGTTAAAGTGAAAATCCAGTAAATTTTAGCCCATGATGAAGACTAACAATTTTTAAATGAAAGGAAATTGGTGAGTGAATAAATGAAAAAAAAAAAGTCAAAATCATTACCTGATAATTTCAAATAAATGTGATAATTAGGCAACAGACTGTAGTCTGGATGGCTTGCTAAAAAAAACAAATAAATACAGGAATAGAAAGATTAAGAAATAGGCATTGATTTGTGACTGAAATGCTCTAATTTTTCCATTTCTATAAGACATACAGCCCCATCTCTGCTCAGGGGAAGTCCAAAGCCCACACTCCATTCTTCAGCAGGTAGCCCTGACCTCCTGCAAAGTAAGTCTGAAGATGTGCTTCATGACTCAGATGCTTGATGGAGTCCTTCACCCTCCAAACGTGAAGGCAGACATTAATACAACCCCAGTGCATTGAGAAGAAGAAAAGGCTTTCAAGGAATAAAAAATGGTGAGTACAGGGACTAAAAGGCCAACACAGAGAGAGCAAACTGGTGGCATTGCTAATGTTTGGTTTGCTTTTGAATTCAAGTGTGTTTGTCTAGCAAATACGCAACCCAGGCTAGCAGGTTTGCTGGCAGATGTGAAAACATCTTAGCTGCAGGAAGCCAAAACCATCAATACTTCCCTCTGAACAAGGGCAAAGTGAAAAGAGGTATAGAAAATAATTTCCAGTTACTAAGTTTCAGTTGCACACCACCATCTGATGATGAAATCTTGAAATCCCAAGACTAAGAAAACCTCACTGAGAACAGAGGTCAGTGAGAGCTCTGGCTATGATGCTAGTATCTGGGCTTTTATCAGCTGTTAACATTGTTCAATCAGCAGTCAAGAAGGCAAAGCAGAAATTAATATAATATTCTTGTTGTTCCCTCATGCAGCCACCCACTTTTGATTTGTGGCTCCACAAAGTGTAAACCACTGCTTGCTACGAGGTGAACAGAAGCATTACTGAGTTCAGGAAACAGAACTTGAGACACACTTCTCCCAAGTGCTGTAGGGATCCGGGCCTAAGAGATCAGCAAAATTATTAAATGAAAACCACTGACCACAAGAAAAAAAAAATATTTGATAAGACATTTCCCACTCTATTGAATCACAAAATATTTTATTAATTCTAACATCAGTTTCCTCAGTCCAGCCCACAGAGACAAAACTTCAAAGGTGCTCACAAAAACATTCTACCCACATGGGTAAGAAAGTCCTTGGAAGAACCAATACATGTACCTCCTACAGGCAGAAACCCTCCCCCACACCCCAATCATATAAATAGGTATGCCAAAATGGCATGAGGTTATGGGGATTCAAAGAAAAGGCTGTACATTTTTATAGAAAACAGGAAGAAAAGCAAATAACAAAACACATACCAAAACAATCAAATCAGAGGCCAAGACTTCTGAGGGGAAAAGGGCTGAAATTTTCATCCTTCTACACATAAGCATTCCTTCATCTGACAGAGAAAGAAACTCTTCTTATGAGCTGAAACCCTTCTAATCAACATGGTAATGCTGATGGTCAATGGCCAGACACATTGCTATACACACACTTCTTGTCTGATTGGGCCATAGATCCCACACACCAGGGCACAAACCATCTGTACTGGGGCAGATTACACCCCATCCTTTCAACAGGAACACGTGCAGAGTCAGCTCATCTCAAAGGAGTTCCCAGACAAAATGCAAGTTCTACCCAAAAGACAATCCCTTTTGTATTAATCTTAGCTGCATTTCACAGAAATCAGTAGCAAAACCATTTTAAAAATATAATCGTTCTTACATGAATTGTTTAAACACTTAAATTTTAAGATTTATTTTCTCTAACTGTAATTTTTAAATTTTTACAGAAGAATTATTAGTAGGTCTTATCTTAAAAATTTTATGCACACTGAAAATCCACATAATGTTTAAGTTGGTTGTGTATTCTAGAACACAGCCACATAGCTGGGCCCATATGAATCCAAATAGCTTTTCACAAAGCATCACCTTTAAATATTGTTGCCTACTGCCTTTAAGAAAGACGAGAAAATCCCATTTTACTCCCAAACCAATCTTAAGCAGGATTAGAAATTTGTCAAGAGCCATGAACATCTAAAATTGTCAGAACACTTAAGGTATAGTATTGTCAAGCAATGTGCAATTTGTATGCATCTAGATTGTTATTTGTGCAAAAACATGCAGGCATACTCTGCCTTTATGTGTAAATCCACACCGTCTTCAGTAAGGGCTTTGTGGTAGTCACTTAGGGCAGAATATGGCCTACGTTTACCTTCTTGGTATTTAAAAGACAAGAATAATTATTAAGTACTATCTGTTAAAAGACCCAACTGCAGAATGTTTTAGTAGAAAAATAAATATTTTAAGTTATTGGCAGATTAACATTAGTGCAATTATTTTGACTGCCTTACTTCCACACAGTAGATTTAAAAAATACATTGTCACTTGTGAAAAGAACCTAAGACACTTCAGAAGCAGTTATGTAGCTGCCAAATAAAGAGAAAAGGAGCAGATTCTGTGTCACTTTATGAAGCTCCTCAGTACTTAGTGCCTTCTAAAGCTCCAGGAAACCACATCCACAGCTTGTCAACTAATTACAGTTCTTTCCATACAAAAATATATCACTTATGAGATTTTCAAAAGGCTGACTAACTGCTGACTAGCAAGAGCACATTTTTTTGTGTTCAGCTATATCCTAGACAACATCTGGATCATCTTCTTTCTTTGAAGAACCATTTTTGGTGGTCTGAGTTGGTACAAGGTCGTAACAGTGGTGCTGGGTTCCCATTGTAAGCGTTTGCTTCGGCTTGTATGCACTTCTGGGTTTGTGGGTGAAACAAGGTACCGTCCTACAAAAGACAGAAATAAAGCTTGCTTTTCAGGTCTCAAAAATTGCAGATGTATTACTGTGTTTTAAAGTAACAGAAAACATTTGCAACAAATAAATATCCCACATATCCTTCCAATGGGGTTGTGTGGTAAAGCCTCAATCCTTGAGATGTCTGAAACTTTATCAAAAGATCCTGCTTTTAAACTGACATCAACATTGCTTTAGTGTGACTCAGGAAGCGACATCTCAGCCTGTAAAGGATGTGCTAACATTTGCTTTCATTGCCTTTTGTTACTGGACCAGAATATGGAAGAAAAGAACTAAGCCAAGCACAAACATTATTCAAATTTATCAGTTTATTGCACATCTTGTAAATAAAACCTAAATATTGTTCATTAAGTGTAAATGTTGGACATACTTCTAGCAATAAATTTTCCTGTCTTTTCATAGGGTATATTTTTGGTCGAAAATGTAAAAACATCTAAGCATGCCCCTTGCCTGCAAGATGTCTTTGGAGTTCACTTGCTTTGCTGGAGGGCAGTACAGCTTCCTCAGAGGTGTAAGGTTTGACAGGCCTCCACAATCAGATTCCCTAAAGAACACATTTTGAGACCTCAGGCCCTTTTTTTATGATAATCTCCAGTTCAAGTCTCTCTTTCCAATCCAGGAGCACGGTCAGCTAGAATAGCAAGCTACAAAAGGGCAGCGTAGCCAGCCGTGGAGGACTGCCCTGATCTGAGGCCATCCCCTTGGCCTGGGTGACACTCCCATATTTAAGCATCCCCAAGGCCCCTGGCAGCTTTGAAAGCAAAATGCCAAGACCTTGTTTCTGAGTGTAGCCCTGACTCCTGTGGACGTCCACTCCTTCCTTCATCAGGAATGTTGCACTTAACTGCATCCTGAGCTGCAGCTCCTGATGCCCAGCAGCATGTCCTTGCTCACAGACTTGCTGTCAGACTCAACTGCTGAATTACTTTCCTGCTTCCACCATGATAATTCAAATTTTAGAGTGGATTAATCAGTATCCATCTCACTCATTTTTGACTTAGTGTCCACAAGAACTCAATTCTTGCCAAGCTGCTGAGAAGCCTGTTCACATCTTTGATTATGCTCCATCCATAAGGACAGCTGTCTGACACTACTATGCACAAAGCAAAAGAAATGTGGTACTGACACTTCACCCATCACTCGCCTTCAAAGGTGGAGAGCGGTGGTTTTGATTTAGTGCAGCAGCAGGAAAGGAACTGGAGCAGAGCAGCATGTTCAAATCACACACAGGCATAAAGCAATCATGAGAAAGAACATTTAAAGTAATTCCTAAAGTCTCAGATGCTAAAACTAATGGTTAGGAATCCAGAGAAAACAGATGCATTCCTTAACATTTTTATTTTTTTTTCATTTAACCAATTCAAAAATCTCTGTTTTCTCAATTACTTCTTGAAGTGACTGAAGATCCTTCAAAATATGTCATCTTAGGAATTAATGTATATGACCTTGAGCAATTTCGCTAAAAGTCAACATTAGAAATGAAACATCATTTATAAAATCAACCCTTTAAACATTTTTATTTAGTAATATCACTATGAGCTTCAGTCTGGACTAGATTTAGGAAGTAGACAGTAATTTTCATCTCTTTTTTTTTTTTTTTTTAGAGTTTACCCTGCTACCTGTCACTGGTGATAGTATCAAAGTGTGACATTTGTCAGCCATGGAGCCTGTAGAGATTAGATGCATTATGCAGACACATTATGTAAATATACCATTTTGATATACTATGTGACCTTTTCCCTTAGCTGAATAACAACACTCCAGAACCTGGCCAAGGCCATAATTTTTCATCCAGCTTATTTTCTCTCAGGCATCCAGGGGCTTCTATTCAGATTCAAAACTACTAAACACAAGTTTTTCTAATATCATGTAGCGTCAGGTACTTAAAAACAGGAAAGACCACAAAGTAATGATGGTGTGTGAAGTATTGGGGATATATGGTAATATAAATACATGGAAATAAGTCAATGGAAGGAGAGCAGAAGTAGGCCAGCCATATGACTGGCTGGGGAAGGGTTCTATTGAAGCACCTCAGTCTCAGGAGAAGACAGTAGGGGTGACATGCAAGAGAGAACATTCCCAACCTCCTTGATGGTAACAAGGGTGCTTTCCTTCCTCTCATCTTCCTGTTCTTTATGGCTAGAATACTCTTTGCCTGCCACCCTGTTTCTGTGTTCACATATTAAAAGCCAAGATAGCATATTTCTCCCAGAGACTTGTGCCCATGCTGTGGCCTGCTTGATGTGCAGGCAGTAAAATAAAAAAATTTAAAAATTCAACAATTCTCTTTCTACCCACTCCCCCAAAAAAAACAAACCCGAACCCAAGCAGGCACACTTACCTCTCTGAAAATAAACTTCTGGTTTTCAGGAACACTGTGGGCATTTTCTTGACACAAGTACATTTTCAAGTAGTCAGTCCCTGAATCGACTGCTGCGCAGACTTCTGGCTGTCGTGTGTTGTAACGTATTTCATTATGGGATGTGTACTCGAAAAACTACAAACCCAAGAGAAGAAACAAAGGACAGCAGTCATTTCATATGTACACAGAGAATATTTATAAAGAAGCATGCACTAAGAGACTATAATTAGGTTCATGAATAAAAGTTGCTGCTGTGAAGAGAAATTCTGCCAGAAATATTCAAGGGTCCTTAACTTCTACTGCTTACTATTTTACAGAATCCCATCGCAGCACTACTCTGGTACCACTTAAATTGCACAAAATACTGAATAAATGTCCTGGTATTCCAGCATTAAAGAATTTCCAAAATTCAGCTGTAATATTTGACTTCCACATTGAAGGCCCCCTTAAAAATAGAATGGAAAACAGCTTCCAGCCTGACATTATGCCTTCTTAATTCAGTCATCACAAAGTAATATTACTTTTAACTAAGGAGTTGCTCACTGCATAGCTGACATGCAGTTTGGTCCAGGTTAATTTCCAGTTATAATGGTCATTTCCAGTACTAAGGATGAATGGTGATGAGCATTTTGTCCTATAAAGTTTGAAGATATTATTTGAAGCAATTTGAAGCAGTTACAGCTGCTTTTGAACATGAAAAGAAAACTTCCTTAAAGACAATTCACTATCTTTGCTTGTTGCACAATATTCTACAGAAGTGTTACGAACATACTCTGAAACTTCTGGCTTGTGTAGCAGTTATGCTTGAAGAATTCCTTAAAAATTTATACCTATCATGGACATTTGCCAACTTTTGGACTTCATTAAAGAGTGGCAGCAGAGTTTGAGAGTTGTTTGTATTTAGCAAGCTTTATAAATAATTTAGATTACTATAGTGCACCAATGTGTGTTTAGATCTGATTTAGATGATACTCAATAAAGTAGAGGAGAGTTTTATAAACATCAGAAAATTGCTTATTACCCATAGTACAGCTGCATTAGCAGAGACCAATAAAAGGATGTGGGAGAGAAGGAATCCTCTTTTGTTTTGTTTCCCCCCTGGAGACTGTAAGGCTTTTTGAAGGGGGCTGTACCAATTCAGAAATGTATATTCTTGAACTCACCACAAAAACATCCTTAACAACCATCCAGGTTAATAACCTTGAACTGGGAGTTGGAAATGGAGTTTCAGTATAAACAGGACTGTGTGATTACAAAATCTGCAGCCATCTATTTCCAAGTGTAAGAGCTCTGATCTAGACTACACTGATAATAGTTGTTTCATGAAATCTGTCCCTGCTCTTATCATAATCAGGAATTTCTCTGTCCAGGTGGCTGTCACAGCCATTCAATGACCAATGCTGCCCACTGCATCACCCTGTAGATCCTCATTGCTTTTCTTTTCCAGAACTGATGCAAGTGACCAAACACCCCCAGAATTCTCCTGTTTGCCACCATTCATTTGTGGTAAGCCACAAAGGGAAATGAGCGTTTTGAGAAAGCAACATCAGGTTTGAAATCTCCCTGCAGACATAAGACCCCAGAGACCAGGATTTTCCCTTGAAACCTATTGCTAAGATCTGTTCCTACAATGTAGGTAATAGGAACCCTTATATTGGCATTATGGAAAAAAAAAAAAGTCATCAACAACAAAAGTAAATTGTGTGAATTTTGGTTCTATTATTATTGTGTTATTACTATTTATCCTAATAGGCAGCAGCTATTCCCTGGCCTTTAGGCTTTATTCCCAGGTTCAGTATCTGATTGACACATGGAAAATGCACTACTTTGGGCACCACAGTGAGATACAGGGACATGTATTTTAATCCTATGGCTTGTGAGTAAAGAAAAAGTCTCATTTCTGCTCAGTTGTGTGTGGATGGACACTTTTCACAGCTGCCACTTTCACAAAGCCATATTTAGAGCCTTTTTCATTAGGGGACTTATTAGATATAATAACTCTTTAGCAGTTTGTATTATAAGCGAAAGCCTGCAAGCTGCTGACTGGACCAGATGCATGGTAAATGGAGCAGCTACCAGATCAGAGCCCTTCTTACTACTGATATCTTTCCTGAATGGCCTCTCAAGGACTTGCACCAGATTCTGAAGAAGAACAAGTAAAATGGTTAATTTCTGGATAATTTTAAGGAATGGGGCTATAGCACCAGCAACCAAGCACTCCTGCCTTGTTGCCCAATGAACATAATACAGTTCATTACCCTACACTGCTTCAAAATTAATAAATACTTCAGCCTTTGGGCTTTTCCAAGCTCTGGTAATACAAGAAATAAGTATCTTCCTCCTCAAAAGGTACAATGTTTGTTAGTTCGCATTTCTTGCATTCTGGCAGCAGAAAGGAAGCATTTACAAACTAATCTATAGCCCAATAACTAGTAGCCTTACTTCATTTCTTTCCTTCTGAGAATCAGTAGATTCCCTTAAGTGCTATTAGGAAACTCGATGAAGCCTTTTTCCCACTGCCTTTGGCTCCTGGACAACCTACAGGATATGCCTCAGCTGCATCAGTGTCTCTCTAGTACTGGGGCTAGGGGCAGATTTTGGCTACCTCACTGGACCCTGAAACACACTCATCCTTCTCTGTGCCTGGCTACTGCTGTTTTGAAGGCAGGAAAAAGTTTACACTTGATGGGTAGAACCAGCAGAGAGGTTACCAGGTCTGATACTCTTTTTTTGCTGAAAACTCAAGGGCTTTTGCTAATTTCTCTGTTTCCCTGTCTCTATTTATGTCAAACATTATCGGCTCCAAACAGGCATTCTGGAAAGAACACTGTCAGTCAGTGTTTTCCCATCCTCTTATCACATCAGGTTGATTTCTTGCTATGACATATTGGTGCCCTCTGTACTCCTTCCCAGCCATACCCAGAAGAGCAAAGGACTTTACTGGTGTTTAATTCCAAAGCCTTTCATTCTCATCTTTGGGACATACACTCCCACAAAACATAAGCAGCCTGAGGTGCAAGCAACTGGTAGCCAGTGTTTTGTGTATTTCCTGCCTCTCTTCCATATACACTCAGCTCTTAACACTGCAGTGTTATCATCACCTTCTTGTGATGGTGAACATACTAATTTTAAAAAACTTCCAGTCAGTTTTCTTATGCTCACACAAAAGGAATAAAGGAAACCCTCTCAATTAGACCATGGACTCAAGGAAGAAAAGCAACAGATTACTGGGAGCTTTAGTTTTCTGAGAGTGGTTGTGTCTACTGAGATGTAAATCAGGAGCAGGTGCTGGACTCATTGCTCTCTCCTCTCAGCACAGTGCACACATATTCAGAGGTCACTAAGTAGAGATTTGTTTCCAGTGAATAATTTTGCAGCTGTCCCTACATAAAAAGCCACCTGCCTGTGATGAGGGACAGGGAACTCGGGCAAAGCTTGGAATGAGGGTTTGCTGCTAAAGCTCTACATAGGTAATGAGTACAGTGATGAGAACCAACGCGAGGAGAAAAGGCAGGAAGAGTTTGGGATTAGGATGGCAGATTCCCTTCCAAGGAGCCAAAGAGAAGTTAAGGGCTGCCTGTTGTCAGTAAAGATCTCTGAAACTCTGTGGTTGTTACACTAGAGGATGACCAAACCTTGCCATGATCATTTTATCAGCAGACAGCAATGGATGTAAACATGGAAGGTTTTGACTGTTTTGATCCTAAAAGTGTCACCTGCCAAGGAATTCACATCACAGGCAACAGCCTGCTAACTTTTCAGAATTACTGGCAAGAAGGTGGTGTGATGGGAAAGAAATGGAGAGAAATATCATGCTGGTAGGTTTCACAGCTATTTGTGAGCCAGAAAAAGAAGCTGCAAGTCCAGCAAACCCAACTTCATTTCCCATCTCACTTGTGTTTCTACATCTTGTCTTATTTTAGTTTTCCTCTGTTCCCCCACCCACAACTCTTCCTGCTGTCCACTTATTCTCCATCAACTACATATTACCCCTACTCACACCCCCCCTTTGCCAACAGGTATCTCAGCTCCCACATTCAATAATGTGGGCACTCCCTGACCTGTTCCAATAAAATGTTCTCCAATGACCCTGCTTGGTTCACTACCTCTCCTACTCTTTTCTCTGTCACACATGCCCTGCTCATCACCTGTTGCTCAACCTCTGTCCCGAACTACTACTGCCGTTTGTCACCTTGGCCCTTTCTCCATAGCTCCTGCCAGCCCTCCCTTGCCTTTTTCCCATTTCACTAATCTTGTTTTACCCATTTCCTGTGTTTGGCCTTCCCTCCTCTGGCTCCTCAGTTCTCTTGAGTCATCTCGTATTTTCCTTTATTGATTTATACTCGATTAAGGTAGTTTCTCCATTTCTCCTGCCTCCTCCTGCTTGGATGCCAGCAGAGGGAGCAGTTTGCAGTTCCAGGAGTGTCGCTGCTTTCAGCCTGGCCCGTGCCACTGCAGGCACAGGGATGCACCGCACCATCAGCTGGGATGGGAGAGCATTAACACCCACTGATGTGATACCTTGCAGTACATTCAGTTAATCTCTTAGTGCTGGCTAAATAAAGGATAACTGTAAAAATGTCATCTCATGACAATTCATCTGGCAATTGTACCTCTCTTTTGCTTCCACTTTTTATCCTATGTCTTTATTCTTTCTTGGGGAAAGGGATAAAATTTAAGCCAGAGATTTAAGCCAGCCATTTCTCTTTTTGCTCAGAGAAATGCAAAAAAAAACCAAAAAAAAAAAAACAACAAAAAAAAAGCAACCCCTCTCCTCTCTGTAATGTGCAATACAAGGAAAAATAAATCTATAAACATCTTCGGCATGTTAGCATGTAATCCTATACATGAAATGCTTTTTAATTTACAAAAGAAATCAATGTTAACTATAAGAAAGTGACTTGACTGGGTTATCTGATTATTAACTTCTCTTCTATATAGATCTATAGAAGTATTCTTAACCCAGGCATGAATAAGAACTAAGAGAGTAAAAGGGGTGTGGTGGGGCTTAGCATAATTGGCATACATCTCTCAGTATTGAGAAGGTTTGGCTTTTGTGGTACAAAATTTTCCACCCTGCTTTCCCCTCCATCTTGGCCTTAAGCACAGAAATATTATGAAACTTAAGACATAAACCAGGCATGAGCTAATAAATAGTACTAAATAATAGCTATAATACTTTAAGCAATAAACCTATTTCCACTTAAGATATGAGGCACATTGCTTTTTCTTTGTAAAGTGTAATTGATATTAGAAGCTTTCTCCTCAATACAGACTTGCTTTACACTCCTTAGGCTTTCATGTTGTTTTTGTTTTTTTTTTTTTTTTTCTTAAAGGAGAGTTCAGAATGGATGCAAATACACTGCCTAACTGGCACATCTTTGGTTTCTTTCCAAAACGCGTTTTCCCTCTTTTCCTTTTTCCAAACAATCCTAACTGAATGTTTGGATTAATTTAATTTAAAAAGGACCTAAACAGTCAAGCCACCCAAGCTGTCACAGGGTTATGTACAAGAGGTCTCGCAAGACCTTTGGTACTCAGACCATATCTCAAGTACTATGTTTATTCTACTCTGGGCTAAAGCCAAAAATCGAGATAGACAGGCAAGTTCATACCACACATCAAACACCAAACTTCAGTTCTGGAAGGTGGTCACTCAAAACTATGAAAAGCAGCCATTGTAGCATGGCACACAGTGCCCTACAACACTTTTTCCATGGCATTATACAGAGAGGCTTATAGGCATCAAAACTAACCACTGCTGCACACAGTTTCAGTCAACATGGAGAAAGAAAACAGCATTTTCAGCTTCAGAAGTTGAAAACAAGGCAGCAAGAATGAAAGTGTTAAAGAGAACCCCTGCTCTCCTGGACTGTGGAGCCCAGGCCGAGGAGGACATTTCTGCAGAAGGACAGGAAAAGATGTGGTCCAAAACCTTTTGGGTAGTTAGACAAGCACCACGAGGAAGAGAGATAAGGACAGACACAGGTGGAATTAGATGAGGTTTCCAATGTTATTAAGGGCTTTAGAGGCACAGGCAGACAAAAGCTCAGAGGGGTTTTGGAGATGAGTGAACACTGCTCTATGAGCACTATAGCTACACTGATGGGCTATTAACCCCTGCTAATGAGCTCTGTGGAAAGGCATAATAAAGGTATGGATGGGTTCTAGGGGATGGGTAGACACATCCTCAGAAGGAAGAAAATCTGACCTGAAGATGCATCAAAATAAAAAACATTTATTGCAAGAATCAAAACTTGAACTAAGATGACCTTACTGTGGCAACACATTCTCTCATCCCTATTGCAACTTCTTTACCATACTTCCTTACATTACAACCATAAGTGTTAGTCAAAATGAAAATAAGACATTATTCTTACCTGGTTTTGTCCCATGCCGTGGCATGGATAGAGTATGACCCTCTGTCCAGTTACTTGATGTTCATTTGTAGGGTTATAATCAAAGCAGAAGTTTTCCATTCCTCTATTCTTCAGCTAATCAAAACAAAAGAATATTTTAAAATATTAGTCTGAAGTAAAGAAGATACTCTGTAGTCACTTTATACCCATCCTGCTGGGGTCTGAGATCGATCCCAAAGCTGGTGCAAATCAACTGGCATAAATCAAAGAATGGTAACACGTCTCAGACTTAGGTGAAATAAAACTGGACCACCTTGACTTTGAACATTGAAGCAGCCAGACACAATGGCTTCTCCTAGGAATGACACTGTGTTCCAATGTATTTGCAAAGGAACAGGGTAGAAACTATGAAAAACTGTGTTGAAACCCAACAAGCCAGCAACTCATGCAGAACAAAATAGTCTGCCATGCCTTTTCCCCCTAGGATCTACTTGTTCAATTTTCTTATGAAAAGATTACTACATACTTTTCTCAGTTTGTCAAATGGGAAATGTTAGGATTTGTTCTCGAAAGGACTCCAGTACCCTCTTGAGGCAGAACAAGAAGACAGATTTTAGGATCAGAAATTTTGAAAGTGGGCAAAATATATCTTTGGAAAGAGACACTAGATGTGATATTAAATGCTCTTTACTCATGTTGCTGATCTCTGACAGAAGAGGTAAATTAAACTTTAAAATATTAAGTAAGCTAATTTTAAAAACAACAGGCTAGTTAAAGATTTGCATTTAAGTATTCAGGAGGCAAAAGTAACTGACAAAAAGTTAAACAATCACATAAAAACCACTGATTAGCCACATAACCAAATTTGAAATTACACAGGCTTCTGTAAACAAGAAGCTGAATGCCCCCGTTACTGAGTGTAATTATATCACAGACAAAAAGAATAAGCAGAGTAAGTCTCAGAAGAGTTAGTTCAACAAGGTGTGATTTCACTGTTCTTCCCTAGTCATGATAATCATATCCTGAGTTCTTAATGTGGAAAATGAGCGGACACACAGATCTTGCAGGCAGCTAAAACTAAACAAACAAGACAAATCCTGCAGGGCCTAAACCCACCACAGAGCAAACCACACAAGTTGGAAAATTAAATAGTTGTGCACTATATATGTTTACTTTGCCAACTTTTACTTTCAGTGCTACCCAACATCATCTTTCTATTGCTTTGTGCCCACTTCCACATTAGACCACTGCAACCTTCCTTGAACAGTCAAAAGAAAATGTTTTGTTTACCTTCCTAATGGGAAGCAAGAATTACACTTAGAAAAACAGGAAAGAGTTAGACAGACTATTTTTATAACTGCCATGGAACTACATAAACCAACCAATAAGCTTCTCATGTTTCTACATTCAAATCAGGAAATATCAACTTAAAAGTCATAACCACTTAAAATGGTTATTTTATCTCTACTACTGCTGTCAGCAGCTGTCTCCAGGACCAGAGGGTCTCCCATTAGTATGTTTAATAACATTTGACTCTGCCTGACCATCCACTGCTTCCAAGGGCAGTAAAGCCCTTATCCATGGAACCCTTCCAGGCAACCCTATGACTTCACTAGTGCTCTTTGCCATCAGCCCCTGGCACATGCTCAAGTGTGAACTCCCTTTTGGGAAATTTTAAATAATCTCTTCAAAAATGCTCTGCACCACCAGAACAACAGTAACTCACCAATGTATGTTACTCAATGACCAAAAAATACACAAAAAAAGATGTGCAAAAGCTTACTAAACTTAAGCTTAATTTTAGATGTTTTGAAAACGAGGTTGTGCTCCAGGATGTTACCACATATGTTCTCTCCTTTTTCTCTTTCATGCATAAATGCTTGTGATACATGTCAACACTCTCATATATGTACAGGGTCCATATAGTTCACTTGGTTATTTTATTTT
The DNA here is from genome assembly GCF_963662255.1 of Cinclus cinclus. NCBI lineage: Eukaryota > Metazoa > Chordata > Aves > Passeriformes > Cinclidae > Cinclus > Cinclus cinclus. Next base: position 90,488,971 of record NC_085046.1, on the reverse strand, counting down.
GTCAGACATTGGTGTTGATATGCCCACACTTCATCAGGAAGCCAAATAGGTACTCAATACCTAATTAGTGGGAGTAGTATATTCTAAGCGTTTAAATTACCTAATCTGTAATGACATAGAAAAATTTGAAAATCTGTCTGCAGAACTATTTATATAAAAATAAAACAAACTAAAAACCACAAACCTGCCCTCTGTTCCAAGGCACTAAAGAAGTATACGAGAATTTGTGAAATATTTCTCTTCTTAAATGAGAATATACAGTTTAAGTTTATTTTATGTGCAAGAGCTCTATCAAAACAGCGATCATCCACTCATTTCTGAAGCTATGTTTATTCCCACATCCACCATAAACAACTCATGCAATAAGAACAAAATTTTCTCTGTGACTTACCTTACTTCTTTTGCAGAATGCTGCATTAGAGAAACAGAAGCAAGAAAAAATGTTGATCACCTTGCCATTGAAACACATCATTCAGATCTAAAACAATGTACCCATACATGACTACTGGCTGTGGTTTTTTGCAGCATTTGCCTCCTATTGAAACACTGCTAGTGTCATTCTTCATGCCATTTAATTGCCACTGTTTGGAGGCTGAGATAAGTAATAAAGCTACTAACACCAGCTACTGAGATATTCACCATAGACCTTATACCCTTACTGCTAGGAAATATTTAAATCTACTGTTTCCTAATATCTGGACACTTGTATATAACTACACAATACAGATAGCATTCTGTGAATAATTCTTAGTTTGGGCTTGCACTTGTTTAAGATAAAGTCCATTGTAAGCAAACCACCGACAACAGATTTTTGACATTAAAACTTCATTACATTAGTTGATAAATACAGCCAGTGGAGCACTTGCCAACATTTTTCTGCATCCACAAAACCGATCAGAATCCTCTTTATTCCTCCAGTGGCAGTGGGGCTGATCTATTAGTGATATGGACAGATGATACTGTGGGACACAGTAACATATGAATTTTCAGCAAGCCAAACAGCTTCATTAGTACTGATCAAACATCAGCTTTTTTACCTCAAAGGTAACCCAAGCAGTCACAGGGAATGATTCTATTGAATTCTACTATGAATGCTACTTTCATGTCACCTGTTAATTTCTTAAAGGCAATGCTGAAAAGGGCATACAACACTGATGATTAAAATGCTCTGAAGGAAGGTGATACACTGCATTTGGATTCATTGACTCACCCCAGCAAGTCCAGATCTCCCTAGGAAACTCAAAAACATATAAGCATGTGGTTCAAACAATGGTGTTCTCACTACCAAACTTGAATTTCTCCCACTTCTTTTGAAAAAGCCTCTCCCCTAGCTTTCAGAGGCTGTACAGCCAACCAAGTGGTACATATTTTCCTGTGATGGGCATAAGGTCTCCAGGTCTAGTCAGTCCTAATCTTGGCTACGAATTCAACCTCAAGGGGCAGATGGATTATAATGCAGTTTTAGAGGTATACTCTAGAGAAGGGATGCTGATACCTCTCAAAACTTGGAGCACCAGTCATGCAATAATATCTCTGATTATATAATTTAAACCACATAGCTCTCTTCTTCTGCAAGCCTAACCATATGTATCATGTGTTCTTTAGATAAATAATGGTCTCTTCCATGTTGCAGCAAAACAAAATGCTTCATAGCTTTAAAGGCATAGTTTAAAATCTTCCTTCCAATTTTTTAAGATTATATCTAGTTTAAATTAAAAGAAAATTGTGACTGAGCACTCAGAAATGAAGATGGGATGGTCTTGAAGGAAAAAGGGGAAGGAAGCTGTCAAAAGAAAAGTTCAAGTTTTTAATTTCCCAACTGATTCAGTCAGTGACAGATGCCTTTACAGATAGAAGGTAGAAAGAGAGACCAGATAGAAAGTCACAATACAAGACATCTACCAGCTTAGTTCCTTTACATTCAGCTGAAAGAAATATCAGCTAAAAAATAAGAACAAAGAAAAACTTACCAGGTCAGAACATAGTATGGTCTCACTGCCAAGTGATCAAACTTACCGAAAATTAGAGTAAAATCCTGAGTTTTGTGTCACCACTGTTTTTTAAAAGCAATCTTGATGCCAAATTTTAAACCAAATTCACTGACTGACCATAATCTTTATCCTCAGATATGCACCTCAATTCCAGCCATACTTAATGAAGAAGAGCCCTGACCATTCCCTTGGTCTGCAGCTGTGCCTTTCCACAGTCACCAATAGCATGAGAAGATCACAGAGCTGCCCAGGTCCTCCATCTTCATCCAGCCGCATAATTCAGCCATGTCACCACACTAATACTGAACACACCAGCTGGCTCCAAGTTCCTCCTACAGATGCCCACACCATCACTTCCCAGGGTAGCTAGGATTTGTAAGATGACTCAGTCGTCACTGTCTAGGTGGGCATTCTGTACAGAGCTGGGGCTCAAGTCTGGTCACAATTTCACACCTACCTACTGGTAGGTACTCTGCCAGTAAGGGCACACTCAAGGATGGCCAGAACAGATGCTATACCAGAAAAAGAGACATCAGTGTGCTACACAAGAGCCTAAAAGGTATTAGCAGCCTTTCCAGAAGTGCTGACATCTTACTATTTTCACCCACTGAGTGCCTACCAGCTTCACTTCCTCCTGGCCCCCCAAAGGAATTATTCAAGTCAGAAGGTTCATGTCCCACAGAGTTCCAAAGCTGCATGAAGCCCAAGGAGAAGCAAGAAGATATTTATCTCCTTTATGGGTCTTAGGCAGTTTGCAGGAATGCAATCATATCTCAGGCAAAAAGGTTCATAATTCAGTATCTTTAAGCAAAGTTTTAGGTAGCTAACTACAACAAAGTGTAGCATAGAGATTTTTATCTACGTATCAAGAAAAAAAATGTAGCATAAGAGGCTGCTTGTCAGTGCACAGCACTGAATGCTGCTCAATAATTCTTGTTATTCCATTTGAATAACACATGGTTGACTTATGGGTAATCTTAGAAATACTTCCAACTTCAGTTCAAAAGCAAAAAGGTTTTAAAGGAGGTAAAAACCCCCATATTTCCTTGTATTCTCTCTGAACAATTCAACAACCTCACAGTAAGTTGAGCTGTTATCAAAGCTGACACTTTTAAATGCAATATTTTTGTGAACCAGAAAAGCACTACACAGCTAAGGCAGGAGTAAAGAACACCACCAGTGATTCATTGAAGCTAGCAGATGGGACTCAATATCCACAAATCAGCTGAATCAGTAGGTGTCGTTTCCGCACTCTCAGTTTCTCAGAGTACAACCATATCCATCACATTTTAAATCCTTCCCCCCTCCCCAAAAAATGGTGTATTCTCATTATGCTCACAACTAGATTACAGCATTTGTGAATTGTTTTTAGAGAAATATATAGAGCACACCTAAATTATACTCTAGATACCTCAAGGAGCTCTGAACAAGAGTTGTTATTATTTCTAGGTACTGTCAACCCCTTGCCTGAGGATGACAATTACATCATAAAAGAAACTGCACAAATCCCTTCTCTTCCCCAGGAGGCTGAGGCACTATCACTGGCACCAGTCTAACCCCTTCTTTAGGAGGGAGAAGGATGGAGGCAGAGGGAAGGACAAAATTCCTGAAATGCCCCTGGAAGGTGAGTCTTATAATACCTTATTGCTTCCACTGTCTCAGACCTTGGCAGTAGCAATCCAGCACCAAAGAGCCAAAACAGAACCAAGGTACCAGGGTTTGTTCAAGGTACTGTACAATGGTGGGTAATACCTTTTAAGGCAGTGACCACAGAGATACCACCTCTCCTGCAAGCTCCAAGACAAATGGAGCTTGAGGAGGGTGGCAATTCTCCCAGAGGCTCCTAAGGGCTTTTCTGACAACTGCTGCCCTCCCTGTGGGAACTCCCACAGCTCTCCCAGGAAAATACAGCTTCCCAGGGGAAACCACAGCATTTCCACATTAGAATCTTTTTCATTCAACAAGTTACAAAGCTATCAAGGCAGACTGTGGGGAGACTTGGTTCCTGAATGTTTTGCATGTCCACAGAGATCAGATTTTTTTCCCCTTTCATGCAGGAGATTCAGCAGAGGCTGAGTAACTGAAGGGGAGATGTCAGCAAGACAAGGGCTGGATGTGCTGCAGAAGTGTGGGAATGCACCTTAGCAGGATCTGCAGAGTGATTGCGTTGCCAGCAAAAGAATGTTTAGATCAATGTGGCCTCTTTGCCTGGTGGGAAGGTACAGTTTTGTGTTCCTAACATCCAGTAGGTATCTGGTGATTTTTCAGAGGAAACAGGTATTTGCTGCATCATCACTGCCTTCGTCCCTTCCAGATGAGATTACTGTAATGTGATCTACACAGAGCCATAGTTTATATTTATTTGTAAGCTGCAAAAAGCATAAAGAGCTGTCTTAAAAGAGAAGAGGATTCTGATATTAAACCCATTGCCTGTGCCCTTGCTGGTCTAAGGTGACCTTCAGATTAAAAATTAACATGTTGGTTTAATATACAGAATCCCCTATGATCTGAAAGCACTTAGCACCAACTCTCTTCCCCATCACCAGAGCATCACATTATTAATCAGATAAAATTTACAAACATGTTTCAAAGCATACTCTTTTTCTTTTCAATTCAACAAGTAAAATAAAACACTTTTATCTTTTGTTTTTTGTCATGCAACATTTCAAGAAATAAAAACCTCATCCTTTCCTGCCTTTAACAACCCCAAGATATAACTTAGAATTCATGGCAACATTACCTGTTCTTTTGCTCTGTCACAGAGCTCCTTCATAAACAGCATTCCATTAAATAAAGATTCTGATAGAAACCACACTTTAAAGCCTACCAATTTTAACTGAATTCTACCAAAATCCCAAACTGATTTAGGCACAAAACCACCTTCACACTGACTCAGTAGGAGAGCTCAGAGAACTGCAAGTAGGCTCCCTTCTCATCTGCCACGTACCATTCCAAAGAAGCCTGCTCTGTCCTCAGGTACATGAAGCTCTGGATACACATTCTCCAAAAACCATTTGAAGTCCTTACATTTCAGCTTCTCTCGTAGAAGTCTCCTTTCTGTCACATCTCCGTATGGTTCCTGGGGAAAAAAAAATAAAGAAAAGAAAAGAAAGAAGAAAAAAATAATCAAAAAATCTAGAACAGATGCTCTCTTTAAAATTATCTGTATACATTATTAGGAACCGTATGCTACAGTGATGAGTAGGACTTCTAGCCAGGAAAGATCACCATGTTTGGGTGCTGGATTTGATTTCATTATCCTTACATTTGTTAAATGTTGACAAAAAAGAATTGGAACTGTGCAAGTCAAACTTTAAAATATTCTAGAAGACAGTTTGTCTGAGAAAACTCCCTGAATCTGCAAGTGAGGGAGAATACAGATTGAATACAGATTGCCAGAGACTGAGAAGGTGTATTGGAAAACAAAACTTCCTTTAGATAGATAATTGAAAATTTCCAAACCAGTGAAAGAATCTTGAGGATTTAAAATTATACTACTATCCATTTGCAAATTACCTGTAGAGTTTTACACTTAAGTGATGACATTTGTCAAATCTGCTAATGCATCCTTTGAACTTCACCATTTTGGGGGGTGAGGAATATGAAATCTTAAACCTCCAGAGAAAAGCTTTCATTGCAGACTTTTCCCTGTCTGTGGATTGGAGCAGAGTTCACATCCTTTTATGTCTGTCTTCAAAAACCCATCTTTGTATTGACTAGGGACTCCAGATAGTCAGGCATGAGACAGTGCTTACAGCCCCCAGATTTTTACAGGTCATTTGATGCACTCTTTCATCAAACCACAAATGTATTTGCATTTCTCAAAGCTGTGGAAATACCTCTGAAAACACAAAACAGATGTAAAGCAGAGGCAGAGATGCCTGTTTGAATAAACAAACAGCGTGACATATTAGCTCTGAGGTCTGAACATTAATCTTGAAGTGAAACTTCATGGAACCAATTTTCGCAGCCATAGCATCGATCATTTTCCTGTTATGCTAAGAATTGAGTATTTGGGTTTGATGAAGTAAAAAGGTCTGAACTCAACTGCTGCAACAAGTGGTGCACAGAGTATTATGGAAACCAAAGTTCATCAGCAGTAGCTTTGATATGGGGAAAAATAACACACTAGTTCCAGCTTATATCCGCTGTGTTACGATAAACAATACATGAAACTTCCAGTACTAACACAAAAATATCCTTTAAAGTTAAAGCTCTGTCATTATAGACATAAGATGCCCAGCACTTTACAAGAAAAATTCTCAGCGTTTATTGCTCTTTTTGTGTACGACAAGCCGAAATCAGCCTGGTGTTGCCTATGGGCAAATCCCATATTTCTTTCCACGTCAGACTCCGATAATAAAATCTAAATGGCTTTTATGATGTTAAAGTAAACCAGTTATTACAAATGTGTGGACTATAATAACCTAATTACCCAATTTACTCCAAACACAAGATGAAAGCTAACAAAATTCATCTCCTCCAGCATCCCCCAGTGTATCTTGTAAAAGCCTAATGTTTTCAAGAGCAGTTTTCCCTTGCTGTGTCGATTGGGGTCAGCCACTCAAATGAGTGGGGGGCTCCCTGTGCCCCACACTGGTCCCTCAGGTCTAATCCAGTGCAGCCAGATGCAGATGCCCAGCAGCCCATCCCAGGCACAAAAACAGAAAGGCAGTGTTTAGAAAACCTTTCATGCAAAGAGATCATGCCTGGGAGATCAGGCACCTCCAGAAATAGGCAAGAGCAGAGAGTGATTTCTTTGGGGCCTGAATTTCAGACCCTGTGGTAGAGGTTCATTTAATTCATTTCTAGACACTGCGAGGACATTTCAGTTTCACTGTTTTCCAGTCCAAGTTACGAATTTGCACACTGCTTTACTGTTTTGACATACTCAGTTTTCACAGTAATAATCTCCTGAAAAATTCTGCAATCAATGATCTTGTATTTTTATTTCGAGGAAAATAAAACATTAACTTAAAAGAACCTCCAAAACCAACAGAACTGATACTTGAAACATTTTATTAGGAGCATTTCCATCCGAGTTCCCATGACTGATTTTAATTAATCTAATCTTTTCAATATTGAATTTGATTTGGTGTCTTTTTTGTTTGTTTGTTGTTTTTTTAATGTTGTTGTTGTTTTGTTTCGTTTTTTTTTAACTAAGTATAGTGCAGCAGTAAATCAAACAAAAATCTATTTGGGTTTGTATCAGTCCAAAATTTTACAATTATCACAAGACAGTTAATTTTGCTAAATATTATTACCATGCTGCTCACCTGAAGGTCTACTGTTCACTGAAACTTCTTGATTAGCATTCATTAATTGTGCAATTCTTATTGACAGTCCTGTATCGACCATTTCACAGAACTGCATATTTTAAGCTAAATACTTCCTCCTTGCTGTGATGACCCCACTTCACATTATTCTTTCAATTATTCATTTAATACTCACATAGACTGGGCCACTTTGCAGTCTTACAGAATTTTTCATTTTTTTTCCAAGGAATTAAAAATTATACACTTATTCTATGCCTGGGAAAAAGTTTCAGAAAGAATAAGAAATAAACATAAACAGCACTTCATGTTAAATAGCAGCTTAGTTGATAGTTAGTAGGTTGAAAACAAGTTTTACTGAAATTCCAGGAACAATGGAGTTGAACTCACCAGGCGGGCGTGTGGGTTTCGGTGATAATAAAGTTGTTTATATTCATCCATCCACACTTCAGCTGCACGCACACTGTTTGCCAAAGCTTTGGACCGTGAGTATGGAGCTTGTTTGGGGAAAACATGACCTACATGGGAGCAAGGATGGATCTCAAGACTTCCTCCACACTGCCATATCTGAGCAAAGAATTGACATTGTGTGTATCATTAATTTGAGTGTTTTGCCAGCTCAAAGATATAGTAACAATAAATCCCTGTAAGAATAACACCATCTCAAGAATACCACACCATATTACAAGTAACACATACAATAATTTTGTGTCTCATTTGATGATAAAACTGGATAAAATTACATCCTCATTGCTCTTAGTAATTAGCTCTGAGTTCACAAGGAGACAACCACATTTCTGGTTTTATCTGGAGAGCAATTCCTCTCTCAGTTTTATTTTATCACGATAAGATGTGGTCTACAGGCATTGCAGGGGAAAAAAAAAAAAGCATGTTTCTTTTTCAAATTAACCATGTAAATAGGTACCTCAGAAAGAAATTAGTAGCTGATAACTAATTCTTACCAGAAATCTATAGATATGCATGTATCTATTCTACTGGAAAGCTGACTTGACAAAACAGGTAAGCTTAGTATATCATCAAAGAACAGCCAGTTGTATTCCCATTTGTACATTCACCAATCTCGAAGGGACTCATAGGTGCCTGGTGATAAAATTCCACCAACCATTTCCATTGGAAAGCTGGGAAAGGTACCCCAGATCCAGCACACTAAAAGGAAAGGCAAAGTACTTCTATAAAACTTATGGCGGTCCAACCAACAACAATGAAACAACATCCCCTATCTAAACCAATATTCCTGCTTGATGCCAAGGAAGTACTTGCACCTGAATGTGAAATTGGCAGAACCCTGCAAACCATCACTCTGCCCTTGTGCTCATGCTCCTACCTCTCTGGTTCCCCAGGTCAGGACATGTACAGCCCATGAGATAAAATCCAGAAACAACCATCAAGTGGATCCATTAGCCTCAGCACTCTGTACACATTTTTGTAATTACATTCTTCTCCTCTGAAAACCAGGGACTTTTAGCAGTTCATCTACACAGCCACTTTCCCATCACCCATTCTGATCTCAAGTTTGATTACTTGAAATCAAAGCACAGCTAAGTATCAATGTTGGGTGTGACCACACCATGGCAGATGCCCTGTTTCTGACGGGTGCCTGAAACAAGGTTTCTGAAATTTAGACAGATGGGAGTAGGGTGGGAAACGTTGCTGCGCTTGAACTAACTTGAGGCTGTCACCAATGGCTCTGATAGACTTTCCATAAAAGATTTAGCATTCTCCACATGTATTCAACCATGCATAAGTGGTAGCTCATCATTCCTTCATGAATGGAAGACAGAGGAAATTAGCTGGAATAGGCTTAAAGGGTAGAGGTCTGCTCCCTGACAGCCTTCTTGTATAAGACATACACTTTTAATTACATGTTTCAAATGAACACAGCAGGAGTGAAGGATATGAGTTAGCAAATAAAAATTCTGCTGGTAACAGAGTCAAAAGATCAGCGATGGGACTTTTCCCACCTCTCTCTCTGGTAGTTTTAGGCATCTAAAAAGATAAAGCTTTCAGCTCACAGGAGATAGGACTTGGTTTTAGACTGTTAGCTTTTAGGGGGTTTTTTGTTTGGTTGGTTGGTTTTGTTTGTTTTTGTTGCTCTTTGTTTGTTTTTAAGTAAATTAGAATTTCTCTCAAATTTCTAAATTTGGAAACCAGTAAGTGTCATCTCCATTGATTTGGCTTTGGATAACACATGGGAATTTATGCATGGCACAATACCATGTTTAGTTACCAAAGTGTAAGCACTCTAACACATATGTTTACTTTTAAAACAGAGAGTTTCCTTAAAAATATAGGTTATGCATTATTCAACTAAAGGGAGTACTGGATAATTGTTACTTCCTGGATTTAAAATTTTCATTTCTTGCTTTTGAAGTGAGGTTTCTCTCCTCTTTTTTGCTGCTTTTCGGGGAAGCAATATATTTGTCATTTGAGCAAAGATAATTAAATGAGTTATACAAGAAATCTAGAATTCTGTACCGATCTTTTAAACAATTTGCATATTTTCTTAGGTAAGTTATTCTACTGCTATTTTGAAAGCTGCTATGAAACCAACTACCCACATTTACTTTACAACCTCCTTTTTTGAGATGTTTCAAAACAATATTTTTCAAAATTATCATTTCTATGTTCAAGACTCATTTTTTAAAGCTGCGATTTACTATTCAAGGTTTTTCAGCAAATATTAAGAGCCATACATTTATTAGTTTAACAATTTCCAATGTCATATTCCACATAAGAATTTTTAATTCATCTTTATTGTTTAGATCAATCTTGTAAATATTAGAAACAGATTATAAAGACTACTGAAATAAAAATGTAGTTAAGAAGGAAGCACATACTACAGCTCTTCCATAATAAAGTCTGATTTCAAAGGAATGAAACAAACTGACCATACCTCTGTTAAATTGATAACAAAAAGAGAATTCCATAACAGCTGAATTTTTAATAATTAAAGCTCCCTAAAAAATAACTGTAGGTTGCTAAGCAATGCTTATTAAATTCTAAGTATTTCATAAAAACAGTACAAAAATTATCTTGTCATCTTATTACAAAAGAAAATTGAATATACTTCAGCCAAACAATTCCTCAAAAGGTTTATGCACTTTCATTTTAATGGAAAAATTATGACCTCTATATAAAATCAGGTACAAATGAACAGCCATAAAATAAAGCGAGGAATTTAATAGAGAAACTAAAGTTGATTACTAAATGCTAAATAAGTAATAAGTGGCTCTACAAAAGATTCTCCATAAAACTAGTTCTACCTTCTGTAACAGAAAAGCACATAAGGTTTCATGCATATTTTGCAAGCTCATGCATATGCAGATCTGTTTCTTTACTAGGTCTGGCTAACTCGCAGGTCTCATTATAAAAGCACACATTTTTCCTTCACTTCAATAAGAAAACAAGGTGACATTCCTTTTTTTACTTTCACTTTCATCTTGATGCAAGCAGACTATTGGCATATTTTCTTTTGTTTCCAGAGACAGATGGTGGCATTATGAAAACCTACAGAAAATGTTCAGAATCTCACCTTGAGATCACTGTCCCTGCCAGGGTCTCTGGACAATTGACCCAGTGCTAGGTCAATGAATGCTAAAGAAGAAAAACTCTACTAGGTCATTCTAACATTTTAAGACTATCTGGAAGAAATAGAAAACATAAAAAGGATGCTACATCCTAAAAAAGGGCAACATGTGGAAAACCCTACATTTCTGCTGCTCTCTCTCTCTCTGCAGCATTGTGGGGGGTTTTTTTGATGACTTGTGGCTAGGCCCCCAGTGTGGTGCTCATGCACAATCTGCTGGAAGCTGGGTGGGTGGAAAGGCACCCCAGACACATGGACTCATCCCAGCTGCTCCCAACACAAGACAGAATTCTAGATCCAGACAAAAAGAAACAATACAAATACTGGAAAAGCGAAAACTCAAGTCTTCTGAGGTGTATCATCCAGGCTCATAGGCAGCAACATTTCTGAGAAGAAAGGTCCTCTTTCACATGGTAAGATGAAGAACAGACCACAGACCTATTAAGCCTTGGTCCAGAAACAAACTTACATTGCAGTACCAAAAGCAGAGAGGGGACAGAAGCTGCAACCAGATTCTCATTGCTCTGAGTACAAGAGGGAAAAGATGAAAGAGCATGTTTTGAATACCTCAGAAAGAGGAATTTCAATGCCCATTATGCCCATGAAGTGAAATTTTATCCAGCCAAATAGCATTAAGCAATCCAAAATCAAGGTACATTGACTCGATTCTGCATTCAGCACGTAGCCTCCATCTCTCTTAGTCATCATGCTTTTAGCGAAAGCTTTGTCCTTGTTGCACCTCTCAAAACCACAGAGAATTTCTTCAGCTGAGAGCAATCTAAGTGCAAGAAACAGGAGGCTTGAGGACAAGTCTTTTCATGTCATTGGGAGAGAGTGGTGTTTTCAGAGATGAGCACAACAGTAAATTAATTTACAGTGGTTTTGAGTAGTTCTGCTCCTAATTTTCAGGTCTGACAGGTCTAGAAAACACAAGGACAACAGCACTAACAATGATTTATCCCTTCCGACTTCCTGGAACACTGCGGGCAGCCAAAAGAACACAGTTAAACAGCATCATAGCATTCTGCTCTGCTCCACAAAAATCCTCACCACACAGAGCACAAGGGCTCCAAATCAAACAGAGCAAAGCATGTTGCGTACAAATGCCCAGATGCTACTGGCAGTCTGCACTAGGAAAACTGGCAAGGCCAGGCATATTCATTGGCCATTGCACAGCCTGTCCTGTTTAATCATTTGTCTCCCAGGAGCTGCTTGATCCACCTGTACCTACATGCTGGCTTAGCCCCTTGCAGAGTGTCTGTGCGCTCAGTCCTGGGGGTCTGCTGCTCCCTTTGTGCTTCTCCTGTGTGCTGGGCCACCTCTGATGCTTCCTCTGTCCCACGAGGAGACCACAGTCCTGCATGCTGAAGGAGTAAAGGCACTGCTCACACATGCTACTGCGCCCCACAGTGTCCTGGCTCAGGGGAGCCAGTGACATAAAAAATGAGATTGGCTGCCAGAGCTTACTAGAGGTCAATGGCAATGGAAGGTCGGGTTTAAAGCAGCAGGTGGGACTGGGGTACTCTGAGTCAAAAGGAAGGGGTCAGGCTGTCTGCAAGCCTTGGTCTCCCCAGAAGGAAGACACAAGCAGAAGAAAGCAAAGAACTGCATGCCAAGTGTGCAATAATAGAGATTTTCTTCAAGGAGTTGGAGTACTGGATACACTGGAACCACAGACTCCTGCTTCAGAGGGTCACAGGGCTGATGGAGGTGGGATAACTGCTTTGCACTTCAGGTGGAAACTGAAGTGAACTTCAGAAGACGAACTTCTAGTTCTGCTGAACTAGACCAAGACTACTGAGTAGTCTGCTTGAGCTTACGTGCCAAAAACTGCTCCCTAAGTGAAAAATCTATGGTCATGAACTCAGATCGAGCACCTTTCCAGCTGAGAAGTCTCCCTCCAGAGAGAAACCATATCAACTCTGGGCCTGTTCTTGCCATCATTCCTAATAAATTTTGTTCCTTATTTTTATACCCTCTTTTCTAAGATTTCTGCACTGTTGGCAGCTGGAGATTGTAACAGCAGCCAGGAAGACTCCATGCTTCTCTGGGTAACACACAGACATATCCACAGAGACAGTCTGCTGATGTCTCCTTTCTCAAGAAAGTGGTTTTGTGACATTAAAATGTTATTTAACCTTGAAATCTGTTGCCACCTGGTAAAAAAAAAACAACCCTCCTGCACCACGAGTCAATGACTCAGAGAAATGCAAACATGACCATCAAAAACAACAGATGATGGGCAGAACAGACAAGGCTAATCCAGGATAGTAAGTTGTGAACTCCCTGAAAGCCAAAAGCATCCCTACAGCATCCCTCTTGCATCACCACTGGATGGCTTTAATGAGCTATGTGTGATCTGAGGCAAACCATAGGCAGCCAGTGCTCAGTGGGAGCCAGCCACAGCACTGATTGCAGCTGAGTAGAGGAAAACACTGTTTTGCTGATCAGTCTGGAATGTCCAGCATCTCCTCTCTTTTCCTGCTGTAAATCCTTGTCATTACAGCTATCTGATTCACACCTGAGCACTTGGTCATGCCTCCTGCAGGGTACCACTCTATTACTGGACATCTTCCCTCCCACCTTTTATAAACTCTGTATAAATTTTTTTCTCAGGTGAAACAGAATAAAGCCTTAAAATCAGTACAGGGGCTGCCTTCTCCTGCCCCAGTGGGAACTGCTCACTCCATCAAACACAGCAAGAACTCTGAGTCACATCAAACCACTACAAATCCTCTTCGCAATGACCTCCTCCAAGCTGCAGAATGTAAACCTCACCCACTGGTATCACACCCCTTCTTACATTTTCTACTAGGGCTCAAAGCAAAGACATGTGTTTTAAAAATTGCTTTGAAATGGATGTTTGGAAGAAAGGTACAGCTATCCTGATGTGTAAGAACAAGATTCATATAAACAACTTCCAAAATACTCCCTTCTTAGCACTTGCTTACATTACAGCTACCTCATTACATAAAAGGGCATGAAGAAAGAAATAGTAACTTGCTGTATTCTGAGGAAAACAAACTTTCAATTAAGACACCTACCCTAAATGAGAATTCAAGGTTTTCTCCTCCCCAGACTTCCATTCCTGTGTCATAGGAACCAAGATAATCAAAATACTTCTTGCTCACAGAAAATAATCCACCTGCCATGGTTGGAGACCTACAAAAGAGAATAGTAACTCTGAACTGAGTAAGAACAAAAAAAAATAATAAACCAATACAATAAATAAAAAAATACAATATCTTTTTATTTTCTATTTTCTTAGTCTTTTCCGGATAAAAAGTAACAGTCAGAAATTATCAATTATTATGAGGTCATTTAATTTAATTTTGTTATAAAAACCTGCATCTGAAACAAGCACCAGAATATAAAAATATTGTGTTCAAATTTTTTCCAACTGCAGTGTCTTTGTGCCTAAATGAAGAGCCTCTTCACATAACAGAACATTAGTTTCTTTGTACAGAACTATTAGCTGGCTCTGAAATTCTAAGTGCTGTATCCTTATCTATTTTACTTAAGCAATAAGAAATACTTGTGCTTTAGTAATTATAAACAGCATTCTTGATCCCACTAATATCAATTGAAAAAACTCTCAGACTTAAATTACTAAGTAAATGTAGCCCCTTTCTAAGAAAATCTACTCACCTGTATGTTCTTAAATTTTTTACTAAGTTTGGGAAAAGAAAAAAAAAAATCATGAGTCATGACTGGGTCCTCATTGAAGGTCACAAGGCCCAGAGTGACAGCACACTTAAGGGATGTACTTCCAGTTGGTTAGAGTGTGCACATATACATAAATTTGTATTTGTTCAATGTTGTTCCTTATTGTTTACAGTCTTAGGATGACTCTCTTTAAAGTGCCAAGTATATAACGCTGATTAGAACTAAGTTTAACTGACATTATGTGAATTTTACTAAATTGCTGTTGAGGTAAATATTAACAAAAGCGAGATGCATGATCCATTACTTTTAATCTGTCAAAACTAATTTTACCAGCTATCTTTTTGAAGCAACAGTGTCTCACACTGTCATATGTTATTTTAAAGAATAGAATCAGATGAGACAAGACAGAAGGAAAAATAACAAGTTCCATAACAAGTCAAGTCCTTCTGTCTCCCTCCAGATCTCATCTTTCCAAACCAAGCTGTTGGTGACACTACTCCCAGCACTGCTGCTTTCTCCAGACACTTGTCGAGCTAACAGTCCTCAGGCTACCATGAAACTTTATCCCTCATCGTTTTCCTCTTGGCATGTCAAAGACAATTCTTCTTATCACAAAGAAAAAAAAAAAATCATCATATCTGAACTAAATGTTTTTAAAACATTCTATTTGGATTTTTGTTTTTAAGGAGGACATGGACTAATACATGCTGCAAAAGACTCAATTACCACTTCACTTTTCATATTTAAAAAAAAAAAGTTCATTTGCTTGAGAATAAGTTCATTAGTATTTGTGAAATACTGGATATTAATATATAATATCATGATAAGTGATTTACAAAACACTGAGAAAAATTAAAAATTCCTTATTTTTTGTGGTCTATACAGTAACAGATAAACATACTAACAAAATGACTGTATTAAAAATGCTGAACAGGTTAATTTATTACAATCAACTGCTGAAATACAGCAACTTCCATAGCAGATGGGGCTAGGTTGAACACATAAGCTCTGTAGCTACCAGGATATTGTCTACCACTCCCATTTTCCAGATGCCTTGTTTGTTCTATTCTTTTACCTCTCCTAAAAGTACAACACTGAGTGACTAAATAATACCAATTGATGGCATCTTGTCTTAAAATAAAACAAAACTAACAGCCATAATGAAGACATCAGACCTGAGCGCTGCAAGTTAGCCCTTCACAGAAACCATGGTGGGTAGAGCTGCATTGTTTCACCCCAGTAAAGAACTGGCAAAATGGTTCACCTTTGAAAACAGCAGGGTGAATTACAACTATCATTACAGCACAGAAAAAAAAAATCTTCAAAACTACTTTTACCTTCTTAGTGGTTGGTGATTTTTTTCTCTTTTCATTGCTGCTCATGATACTTTTTTTTTTTTTTTTTTTTTTTTTTACAACATGGAGCTCTTTGCTTTGCACAGAGGACATCCTCCATTATTAGTTAATCAGTAACACTCTTTCCACGTGCTGGTAAGCATCTGTAAGAGTTTGCTTTGAGGAGTCAAGAGACTACTTTGCAATAAGCTTTCCATATAGAAGATGAAACTGAATTTCAGCTTTTAGAGCACTATTTTTTTCAGGAGCGTGGTAAACAGGAGCTATTTTGAAAAAAAAAAAAAAAACCAGGGAACTAAACAAAATATATACATTTTTAGTAATATGTTCAATTTCCCAAATATCTTCCAGCACCTGGCATTTTCAGGTGAAATCAAAAACATATTCACAGTTTCATAGACACATAAAAATTAACCTGATCACGTCAGTCTTGGACTGCCTCCGTTTTTGTTCTCTTTCAGGGATACTATGCCAAGTGAAGACCAGCCGCCAGTCAAATCCGCCAATCTGTGGCTCACCAGCATTTCCCAAGTACTCAAATGTATTCCAGTCAATAACATCAATAACAGGGCAGACAACAGCTGTTTCTTCTTCAGCAATCCTGGTATGTTTTTAAAACAAAAGGGTGACTTCCATTAGAAACTTCTCTAAAAACAAAAAACTAGAGGTGACAAGAAAAAAGAACACTTACAATACCAAACCTGAAGTTTTGCTCCTTTTCAATTCATGCTGCAATAACAAGGAAATGATGATACAATCAATACAAGAATAATCTCCATTTTCCTACTGGGGATAATCAGGAGGATGTATCAGAATGGACTCTGCTGGCAAGCATCAACATTCTTGGATGGTAGAAGCAAGGTATGCCAGATGGCCTGAGATAACACATTCAGCATCTGGCTTGGCTGCCATAGCCAGCACCACTTTAGCTACAAAAAGTGTCCATTTTCTTTTGTACAAGTAGCTGTTTTAGAGAGTAGTTTGATTGTATAGTTTTGCAATGATGAATAATAAACCAGCCAGACTCTTGGCCCTTCAAGTCATGGCTTTTCTTGTAGCTGATCATCTGCAAACTTTGTACTGAGTACTGTAATACTAACTCAAAAAGAAGCCCTGAGCTTAGAAAAAAACAAAAACTACAACATGGGAATTACATCTCCAACAATGAAACATAACTGAAGGAGGCTTCCAAAACTCCTGGCAATACAGGAGATGAAAAGGAGAAACAAGATAGCACTGCAGAATGACATTCCTAATACCAAGGATGATCTAAAGACAGTCAAGATCTTTATCATACTAAGAATACATCAGAACTGATGACATTTCTTGCAGGTCTGCTTTTACAAGGAGCTTGTAGAAACTCCCTTCCTCCCATTTCTCAATATCATGCAGGGTTTTCAGGATTCCTTGCCAAAAGGATTCATCCTTACAGAAGGCAGTGGGATTCTTTGCCTTCTCCTCACCTTCTAGAATAGCGTCCCTCAGCACTAGGAGCAACATCAAGCACACAAGCTCAAGCCAAGGTCTGTCTCCTAAATCACTGTTCAACATCTTCCCTGTTCTAGTGTTAGACATCTCCTGACAGTTCAGTGAAATGAAGTAACTTGTTTGACTTAAAGATACAGGTATGTACTTCAGCCCTGCATCTTGTATTTACATATTTCAGAGGTGAAGGAAAGCTGAACACATTATTTTGTCAAACAGGTCAGAGATGCAGTGCACCTGTCATTCAAAGGGAGCACAGTCCTCACAGAATTGTTAGGCCAAAAACCTGTAGGCTCACCAAGAGCTCATACTGTGAGATTACAGTAGCTTGTGATGGTTAAATGTAGTGGAAAACAGCAGCAATTCCAAAGTAGCATTGTCTGAGATGAGAAAGACTGCTTTAAGTGTGAAATGGCCTCTTGTTGCTGGAGGGAATATACGAAACAGCTGTTCTCTTCTTTATGATCTCCCATTGAGATTTTACTTGGTAGAGCACACAAAAGGGCTTGCACAAATATTGTTATCTCCTGTCTCACTTGCATAAAACTTGGTACAAATCCTCATTGTACTAAGCAATGAAAATTATACACACCCTTACAGTAAAATGTAAAAATATTTTGCTCCTCCTGTAACAAGTAGGAAAATAAGTATAAAGTAGGTATCTGGCTTATGATTTTAATTATGAATGGAAGGAAGTAAGTGAAAAGCCATCACCTTTTCTTTAAGTTAAGAATTAACTAGATGGTACAATGCACAGACATCTTAAAGATACAGCTATGTTTGCACTGCAAAATGCTGTCACTGTTGTATTGATGCCATACATTTGACTTGGATATGACGCAGGAAAAAAAATCCCTTAGAGGTGTATGTCTGCATCAAGAACGGCAGGAATTCCAAGAGAGGGCTAACTTTTTACAGGTGGTGACTATTTCCTTTAAAAAATATCCCAATCCTTCCTCAAGACTGCCATCTAGTGCTCCGCTAAAGAAGTGAAGAAGTCGCAGAATCGTCTCCTCGTCATGCACTCTCTTTAGGGGACAGCTGCTAATCCCACGATCATGATTTGATGTTTATCTCTTTTCATTTCTTCACACTATCATAGTTAGCCCACGGTTACCTGCAATACACTCGGTGTGAAATTTAGAAATAAGGTAAGTATGTCAATTATAAGAAAAAAGACTGAAACAGTACTCTAGATGTAACTTCAAAGGGACATGGGGAATTCGAGAAGAGACTCCCACTAGGAATCAGGAAGACTCACACACATCAAGATACTCTATGCTTTTGGAAGTCTCTCTCCAGTTCATATTAGGGCTGTTTTTTCTGGGCCTTTTCTGTAGTCTACAGTACCTTGTGGGAATCTTAACGGGATCCAAATAAAACACTAGCCTCGAGGAAAGACTTTTTTCCTTTTAATTGTTTTTAAAAGAGCTGGTTTCCTATCTACAATATTTAGGAGGTCTGGTTCAGGTCCTGTATCTACCAGTATCTGCTAATGGCATCCAAGGGGGTAAATCCATGAGCTGTTAGCAAAAGGGGCAGAAGCAATAGAGCCTGGTAATGTGATGCAGGAGCAGCAGGTGCTGTGGTGAGGTACCAGTGGCTGAATCCATAGCAGGAAAAGTGTGTGTATGGCTGCTGGCTACACATGGGGGAGGCTTCAAGAATATAATCAATATTCCCAGCTGTAGCAGAAGGCTAGTATTCTGGTTTTAGGGGGGTTTTGTTAGAATTTTGGGAAGGTTCCTTGGTTTTTTGCATTTTGTTTGCTTGCCTTTAATTAACAGAAGTCTTCTGAACAGCCTGACAGATCTGTAGATTAGACAAGAGACTACAGGCATAAAGTACAGTGTCCCAGGACACATGGTTTCCAAGTAGGAATCAGTGTTGATACAACATTAACTCCTCCCTATCCTACACCATGATCGTTTATATCAGAACAAGTCAGGAAAGGTGGATTTTCTCAGGACTATGAAGACAGAGTTTATTGACTTGTATTCCAATCTGCTTATGCAAACACTGCCTTGCAAGGCACACATCCTTCCAAATCTTCTGCTCATCCACCACCCAGGCTGACAGAAGTAGCCTCCTTTACCAGTAGTTTCAAAGCTGGGAGTGTGGACTTGCCTTTCTGAAACCCAAAACTTTCCACTGTCTGAAAAAAAGTAGCAGTTTGGCCCTCAGGACATTTAAAAAAAAACCCCCAAAACGCCATGTTGTGCTCTTTCACACTTCCATTTGCTTCCCAAAGGCAGAAGACAAACACCAAACACTCAGTGCTTCAGGAACCAGACTGCAGTAACCTATGGCGAGCCATGAGTCATTTTTCCACTGCAGAAATGGGCCAAATTGTCTCGCCCCTTCTTCTCCAATGGGAGAGAAAACCAGCCCAGAGCATAAGCTCACCTTGCCAGCAGTGGCTCCAGCCAGCCTTCGTGGCATTCACAGTGGCAGTCCAGAAATGTTAGGATGTCTCCTTTTGCCACAGATGCCCCCAGCAGCCGGGCTCGAACCAGCCCCTCTCTCTTATTTGCGCGGATAAGACGCACCTTGCGTAGGCCAGCCACGTAGTTTTCCAAACTCTCCTTTAAATGTTCTGTAACAAACCAAAAAGAGAGGCAATTAATATAGTCTGAAATGATTTGTTTATGTCACACTATAGGAAGCTCTCTCCTTGCAAGCATATCACTTTTAGTAGGGCTCTAAACATCGTGGCATTTTGAACTCAGATTCTGCTATACATGTTTAGAAAGGACATGGAAAAAAAAAAGCACAGAACTTGTATGGACACAAATCATGGTTAACTTTAAGAAATTGAACACTTCACATTTACCTCTGTAATACATTCCCAGATTGATAAGTGCTTCTCAGATGTTACTTAAGACTTTCTGTATAAAAGCTTTATTCTTAACACAATTCATGTGTGGTGGAAAATGCCAGCATTACCTTTATGTCCTGTTGTTCAAACAGGACCAAAGAACTAGGTCACTGTCATTGTATGAGACACCAGGGGAGCATAGTTGCAATCGAAACTGGCTCAGTTCAGGAAACCTGAAGTGCTCTGATCAGACTGTAGTCTACCTATACACACCAGCACTCGTGTTACAGCACAGCAAATGTGCTTTCCCAATCCAAGCTAAATTTAGTCCATAAGCCAAATTTTGCACTGGCACACTACAAGAAAAACTAGTTTTTAAGTGAGAGGCCTTTGTTGTACAGTTTTCTGGCATGTGACTGGAACAACATAACTTTTTCTCCTGTGAACTGGCGGACCAAAAAAGCCCATCAACAATCAATATTATTTAGACTTATTCCTCCTACCTTTGTCACTGTAATCATCTACAAGGATAATCTCTTCCAAAAGTATATCTGGAGATGTCTCAAGAACACTGTGAACAGTGCGCAGAAGCGTTGACCAAGCCTCGTTATAAAAAGCTATCACAACAGAGGTTTTTGGCAGGCTATAATAATCATATTTCTTCTCTCTGCATCTGTAAAGGGGGAATAACTGTTAGTACAAGTGCAAAAGCATTTATTAATTTTCAGGAAGTAATTCTCAAATCCATTTGTATGCTAGTTACTAACTGCAAGCAAGAGCACAAAAAGGACCTTAAAAGAACTGCATGTGTGTGGAAAATTGTATGAGAAGACAATAGGAAGCTGCTCCTACAGAGGTTCAATTTCCACAGAAGCATTATGAATAAAATTCTGCAAACTACCAACAGGTTTAAAAAGAAAAATAATAGGAGGTATTCTGGGCTGGTATATCTGCAGTAGCTGTCTTTGCACAATTTCAAATAGAAGAACAAGCAATGGCCAAAATGTGCCTCAGATTAAAGGAAAAAGATTAAAAAAAATGTAAAACCTAAGTGCAGTAAAAACAGTAACAAACTAGTGGTAACTGTTGCTTTGGAAAATAGAACAAGTGCTAGACAGTAAAAATATAACTGATGGAACAGCAACATATAAAGAGGGGAAAAAAAAAACCCCATCCAAACAACCAGCAACAAGACCAAAATGTATGTACACTGAAGCAAAATTTGGAGAGCTACACAACTGGCAAAATCTAATACTGAAATCCACAAAAACCTGAAACAGATATAGAAATGCATGGGTTTGGCTCTATGGAGACCCAGAAAGTTTGCAAACCTTTGGATTAAGCTCCAGAATGTATTTCCTATAAATATATATATGAACTTCCCTAAATGAATGTAAGAATGCCAAGAAACTTACAGCTGAGCCAAATGTATAAATTCTTAAAAGAATCCCCTGGTTTAGAAGAATTTCAAAGTAATGAGGGCATTTTCTACAATTTCTCCTTTTTGCTTAAAGCATTCCATATTGGCAGATTTTATTGCCTGCAGTCACCGAGGCTTGTAAGGGGCAGAAGGACAGACTTCAACTTCTGTAGACTGCTAAATCACAACAGATACCAAACCAAGAAGGACATCCCTCCTAGCAAAACATCACTCCTAGAAAAGCAGCAAGTCCTCCAGAGTATGTGCTATGGGGAGCTTGAAAAGAGAAATTAAAACTGATCAGTAGAAAATGTGACAGGAAAACCCCTTAGGTCAATTTAGGGGCACAGAAATTCCCCAAAACACTAAGAAAATGGCATTAAAAGCAAACTGCTTACCTATAGCACACTGAGAATATTTAACAAATTATTTAAGGCTGCTGGGTCTGCAATTAAAAAGGCTTAAAGTTTTCTTTGAAGATTAGGCAGTATCTCTTAAGATCTGTTGTACAGTAAGGAAAAAAAAAACAAAAAACAACAAAACTAAATCTGATTATGCCTGAAACACAAAGTCTGTAGAGTAGTTCTGTAATAAATATGTGAAGATGAGGAAGCAACAAGGACAAATGACACTCTGGCAAAGGAGGCACCCAAAAGCTGCTTAACACCTGTGCTTACAGACATACATACATAGGTAGGTACACATAGACACACACACTGATCTAGTGAAGTACAAAAACACCTGTCCCTCCAAGCTGTAACTTGTCCTGAGGGGCTTTCACAGAGGGAACTGTCTCACACCAACACCCGGGGACAGAATTGATTTATTTAGCCAGACATTCATGTACTGACACAAAGAATGAAAATAAGTGACGAGTGACATTTTAATTAACTTCTTTATTTTTAATGCAAAAAAATTCACTGAATGAATCCAATTTTAGAAATACATATTTACTTCAGCTTACTGAAAAAACATTTCTGCTCACTACTGCCAGGTAAAATAATATCCATATATATCAGTCATTTTTACCAGGTAATTTTGAGTTCATTTCTTAATGGAAATAGGATCTCTACACACACATTTCAGAAAACTGAAGGAAAATATAAATAAAATTTTAAAAACACCAGGAAAGCATTCTTAGAAAAATATGTCAAGAAGATTCATAGAAAAATAATGCTGTATTCCTTTTCAAGAAAGGAAACCCAAAAGGTCTAAAGAAGCTTATAAATCTAATTATAGATTAAAGACTTCAACGGATTTGCCTGAAATTACATGCTGGAGATGGGAAACATAATTTGGCTCAGAGCAAGGCAATCCTCACACTGCTGGTGATTCACTGTGCATTGCTGCCTCCTTCCTTGAGCACTCCCCACACTGCAGGAAAGGTCAGCCTACTACAGGACATATTAGAGCACAAGTTTCTTAGGTTTCCAAAGTCAAGAAAGAGGCCAGCACTAAAAAATGGCTGTAATTTACCAGCTTCCAGTGGTGGAAGGCAGCACAGGAGTGCTGGAAAATGACCTGCCATGGTAGCAGGGCAGGCTGCTTGGCAAGCACGGCCACCCCGACCTGAGCAGTACCTTGATCCCCTTATAAAAAACAGACAGACAAACAAAAAAAAACAAAAAAAAAAAAAAAAAGGAAAAAACCCACATCATTCAACTTCTGAGTAGATTTGCATGTTTATCTCATATTTTTCCAAGACACATATTTCTTGCTAAATTGTTAGAAGATCTCCACTGATAGTAGTTTCAAATAGTGTTGCTAAAGTGAAGCACACTTTTCCTTATATTTCTGTAATGAAAGAGTCTTGCTAAGCCTTAAAAATTAGTCCCATTTGGGAGATTACAAACCCAAAGCATTTAAATCCTGGAAAAATTATAGCATAAGAAAATCCTCAGAAAACTAATGAATCCCTGAAATGGAAATGCTTGGAAGTGTTGCTGAATAACAATTAAGTGGCATGCACATGGACACTAAACATTACTACTTCACAAAAAGCTTCAAAAAAACCCCACTACGAGTATGAAACCTGATTTAAAGCCCAGTGGTCATAACTCATCTTTTCCATTTCTCAACTCCTGTTTACCACAGAAGCGCCTTAGCAGCCCGTCTTCTGTTTTCACATTTGTGAACTCCAAGATGCACTTTTATTCTCCATGTGTCAGCCAAGTATCCCAGCTCCTAATTTCCAAGTGAATCATTTCACTCCTACTTTGGATTATTCAGAAAAACAAACGCATATCAATTATGGTATGTCATTAAAAGGACAGCAGCTGGTGACAGCAGCCCCAAAATATGGTTTTGCAGATACGGGGAAGGTATATTTATGCATACTATACTGCAACCTGCTTTTGGCTTCTGAGTAGGGCGCTTTTTAGTGCCACCCTCAAACCCATAACACCATCCTTTCCAATAGAGAGGATCATGTTAAAACAGGATTAATTGCATCTCACATTATTCATTCTAAAAACTACCTGTCACCTCTGAGCTGATCATCTGGGCTCTGCAGGTCCATAAAGACAGATCCAGAAGGCAACTCACCTCACCCTCCTTAAGCCATTGATCCAGCACAGCCTAAGAAGCCTCAGTGGGTCCCCACCTCCCTCTTGTTTGTAGAGGTTTGACTATGGAACAGTTGCCTGACTTGACTATGAGCAAAGTTAAATGACTCTAGGAAACTACCTATGGTCCCTACCACTGGCTGTGATAAATCACTTTGAACTTAGTCATCACAACTACCAAATGGCTGGTAAAAACATAACACAGACCTGAGGAAATTACTTGCCTGTAAGCATGGAAAATAAATGCAGATGCATTTCAAGTCCAACATTCTTCCACTATTTTCCTTATCTTACTCAACCACAGGAACTTTACTGTTTTGCAATAATTAAATGTATTTTAAAATAAACAATTACCTAAAATTAAAATAGCATGCTATGCACGTTGAGTGGATTCATTTTCTTCAGAGAAGCACACATATCTCTAGTCAATCTGATTTTGGTAAGAGTTATCAGATACCAGGATCAGTCACCGAGGAAAAACCTGTTGCAAACACATCCAAGAGGCAACAAAACAAATGCATGTAATTTTAAACAGGACTCAGATTTCAATGACAAACACTGGTATACGATGAATAATCACCGCAACAGGTAAGGCAATGAAAAGGAGTGACACCTGCTCAGTCTCTGCCCTCCGGTCACTCCTGCTCTCTGCAGATTCACTAGAAAACACACAAGCAGAAGCCTTGTGCACAGTAGAGTCACACTCAGAGGAAACATGGCCAGGACTGCCCCAACCATCTTCCAAGGAGCAGACAGGGCACTACAATGCTCCAGCGGCATCCTGCTTCTGCATCGTCCTTCATTTCCTTCATTTCCCACCTGCCACACTGGGTGGGTGTTCCAGGGACCCTCCTACTTGATCACTGTGGCATAAGACAGGCATAAAGCAAACAAAAGCTTTATCGTCTGGCATTTCTGATCAATCACACTAAGACAACATCTATTTTAGAATCCTAAATGTGTCCATCCATAAATCTTTAAATCTCTAGATAGGTAGAAAGAAAAAATAATGCATGTATGTACCTAAACACAAAACCATGTTCACTATGTACTGCCTTTTCTCAATGTTTCATGACAGCTTCTTCTCAAACATCTAAGTCCACAAAATGCAAACTGAAGCCTAACATTTAAAAGGGTATCATCATACATCCAGATTCCTGTGGGGTTTTAGGTTTTGCCTTTTTTACACCGCATTTTTAAGTCACACTCTAACTGAGAGTAAACAGCTGACAAGTTTAATAAATTAACCTTGGAATCTACTACACTACACAGTCTTCTGTTAGCAAATTTTACAATAGGTTATTTATTAGAAACTAAGGAGGCATCACTCAGGAAATGCCTAAACAAAATTAAATGGGTTGTTTTCAAGAACATTTGTGTCAATTAATGTAATCACTCAATTTATTTCTTTGTAAAGAGCTGTTTCTCTAAGAGATGTGTATCTATACGCAGAGAGAGCATGAATGTGTGCACACTGGGCACACTGCCATGAGTTAATTAGGAATGGTTGCTAACATGCTTTTGCTTAAGACTTTCACCACAACCATGACAATGATACAGAAAGAGAAAATAAACTTCTAATCCCCAAATTTCATCTTCTATATGCACAGTTACTTATATTTTAGGAAAAAAAATATTAAATGTTCTCTGTGTTTTCAAAAACTTGTTAAGAACATAAACTGCTCATAAAATATTTAATGCTTTCAGAAGGTGTACTGCTAAGTTTTGGGTTTGAAATTTCAATGTGAATGTCCTAGGCAAGTTTAGGACTGTGCAGCTTCTCTGAAGAAGTGCAAAACAGCACATGTCACTGCTGAAGCTGATTTAACTTTATTTATGACTACATAAATCTGTTTTATTTATGACTACATATATGTCCCATCCCAGCATCACCGGGAAAACACTGCCAGGGTCCTACTTTAGGCTGGCTTTCACATGGTGGGCTAGGAACCAGGTTGGCTGGGCTTGTAATGATGGGCCATAGACATGCTGACTCACCACACAACCTCCTTTCCTCTTCCTAATTTGAACAGTTAAAACAATGACTTAAACTGCTCTTTCAGTAATAAGTGTGCTCAAAAGTGGCATTTTGTAGGATGTAAGTAAATGAGGCTGATAGGGATGAATGCCAGCATCCATGGGCATCTCAATCTAGTTTCACCACCTTCACTCCCACTCCACAAACTGCAGAGGCAGCAGTGTGGGCCTTGGAATCTGCCAAATATCACCACTCAAGAGAAAACACCTCCTTCTGTCACCTTCCCAAAGCCATAGTAGAGGTCACAGCAGTACTGGGATCTTCTACCCCCTTTTCTACTTTTGCCCAAGCTGCAGCTTGGGGTTTTTGCACATACATTCACAAGCATCCCAAGCCCTGTAGCATGACACCAGTGGCAGCACTGGTTTGTAAGCCACCCCATACAGTTAACAAGGGCGTGTCCCTTACTCCAGGCTGAATACAGAGTTGAACATCCACTCCTCACATCTCTCTGTGGGAAAGTAACCTATGGATAAAATGCAGCATCTGAGTCAAAAATAATACCACCCAAACAAAGCCTAGGATAGAAAAGTGCAACATTTCCAGTGGAATTAAAGGATATAATAAACATTATTCTTATCTCCGCCAAACACTATCTAATGTTTCTTGCCAAATTTCTTTCGTCCTGTAAGACTACCTTGATCCAACTGCCAACTCAGTGATTTTGTTTTTTAAATTAAAAAAAAAAATAAAAAGGTTTACCTTGGCATGGAGAGGCTTCACCTGGTTTTGCACACCTACACAGGCTACATGTGTTCAACTACTGCAGAAAAAGGTATTGACAGTTTACAGAAGGTGTGTCTTGGTGTGGTTAGCAAAGCAGATAGCAGCAAGGTACTGATAACTGCCAGAATGCCCAGATTATTCGGGACAAGGCTGGAACACTTAAGCAGGTGAGTTCAGGATACTGGCCTACACTTCCCCACCACCTGCCCCAGCCCAGCAGGCTGGCTAAAAGCTCCCTAAATCATATCTGCTGAAACAAACCATGTTAGAGGAAGCAGCGCTGCACAGTCTATAACACTGTGATATGATCAAGTCTCCAGAAACAGAGGCTGGCTTGATTGTGAAACAGTTTTCCAGGTTATTTAATGCTCTACGGAATGATTCTCCCAATGACAAGAAAGGTCTTGCGAGACAGACTGCCAAAAGCTGTCTTAAGATTTCAGATAATAATGGGCTGTGCTGCCTCGTATACAAACAGCGTGAGAAGCAAGAAACAAAGACACTAAGTCTGAAACAGAAGAAAATATTTGTTAAGAAGTTGGGGGGTGGAGAGGAGGTGGACACAGAAAGCAAATCTGTTTAAGACAGATTGAAAGTACATTAAGGGAAAAAAAAGTCTAGAAAAGACCAAGGAGGAGAATTTACTAAATGTCTATCCTAAAACCCACAAATTTAGGAAATCCATAGAACCCTCTAATTCCAAATTGTTAGAGAAAGGCACAGAAGTTCCTAACAGACACAGATTCTGGAAGTGCAGATGAGAAGGAAATTCTGCATGTGACAATGGGGAAAACCCACTTGATTTTTATTTTATTTTGCTGAGCTGAAACACTGGTTACGTTTTGCTCAAATGTTTTCAATTTTCTTCCAGGATAGCGAGATACATTTAACCTTTCCACAGACATATTATTTCCTACACTTACATTCAAAAAAACTTACTTTAGTGCAAGTTATTTGATTCAGTACAAGAAAAAATATTTTGCAAAGCAATAACTGAAAGAAGCTATTGTATTCATCACTGTAAATAAGGTGTGGATACACCTGATCCTTATAGACAATTGGTAACAATAAAAGCAGGTTTGAGCAGGTTTTTAAAAAAAACAAAAAACAACAACAACAACAAAAAACCCCCACAAATTTTGCTTACTATCAATCACAGGTCTGAGAACTTTTTCAGTTTAAAAATTAAATCAGCTGAAACCAAGCAATAATCTAGATGTCAAAGGAATTTGAGGAAGTCTACCAGAAGCTGAAAAGAAAAAATGGTGAAAAATAATCATGTGAGATCTTCTGGAAAATATTTGCTGGGGGTTCTTAAAAGCATAATGACAAAGAAAAGCGATGTATTTTTACATATGACAGGAAACAAATGTAGCAATATATCCTAAATATCAAAGAAATAGTGGAAGGATTGCATCATTTTGTACTGCTTTAAAAGGCAAGCCTTCTTATTATTTAAAAAAAACAACAAAAACAAAAAAAACCACAAGCCATAGGGAAGAATTATTTTTACCCCACTTACAGCATGAGGATAGAATGAAATGTCCTAGAGAAATATCTCTTTGAAGGTCCAAAGCCTATTTGTATAGGCAAGAAATCCTGCCAATTAACACTGCAGTAATGACTAAAAGTTATTGTGATTAATATAGTTACTAGTAACCAATCACGTATTTCCAAAAAGCTCAGAAATCAAACCAAAAAAATCTTAACATCAAACAAGTGACAATAGTGTTACAAAACTCCTACAGCAAACACACTCCTCAGTTTTTATGCAAAGCTTCTGCCTGGAAATAGCGTGCTGCATCTCCTCACCAGATGCAAAGCATGGGAATACCTTTGCCAAAGCCAGCTCTGGATATTAGGTGTGCAGTCAACTGCATGTTTAGAGGGAAGGGATGTACCAGAAAGGTCAAGCTGCTGGAGCTCACCTCTTTGAAAAGTTCTATTTCCTATACACACCATTAAAAAAAAAAATAAATAAAAGTCACTGCAATTGTTTCACCTTTAGGTAAGAGATGAAAGAGAAGTGCCTGGGTGAAGTCAGACATTCAATGTGGGCTGAGGAGGGAAGCATTCATCTGTTGAACCTTTTCCCAGAGCAAAGTCAGGTTAAAACTCCTGGCAGGAGTAGCTGTGATTTTTGGAGTAGAAAAGAAACAGAAACCTAGTATCGAGGCTTATTCTGGGAACTTGCTAGCAAGATACTATCAGACAAACATCCTGGTATAATTTAGTATTTACAGCCCAGGAAACAAAACAAACCAGAGAAGAAAGAGAGACTGAGAGAATCAAATTCAGTTATGGGAACAACGAGAAAAAACAGTTTTGAAAGACAGAAAAATCTTAGCACAAGATTATTATGCTAAAGTCAAACATAATATTCCCCCAAAATAAATAATATTATAGGCATAAATTATGGTGACAAAGGAATTCGAGCATTTGTGTATATCTAGCTATCTGTACAAAATCACTTAATGATACATGTACAGATACTTAAACATATACATAAAATTACACATATACAAAAAAATTATACAAAGAATCTCTCCAAAACACATAAGATTACCTAGAATTAAAGAAGAAACCTTTAAACCTTTTTTTTATAGCTGAAAAATACTGTGCAGACCATATTCAATATTTTGGGGGCTTTTGTGGCTACTTAGGAAAGACAGAAAAGAATAAAAATCCATTTCCTTGTGATCACAAGTAAAATGAGCCCCAAGGGCTGAATCAAGTTTCTACCATGAAGAGACAACATGAAATGCTGAGTCAACACAAAAGTGCCTACTCCTGACTTGTTCCTTTTGTACCAAGAGGCAGCCAAAAGCTAACTTGTGTGCTATTACAGGAACTATCCACAAAATAAATGAGTAATGCATCTCTATCATAATACAGAAAGGGAAAAAAAATAATTTAAAAAAGTAGAATGTCTAAAATCTGGAACAATACTTGAAAACAGCCCTAAATCTAAAAGAACCCAAATAGAAAAACTAGAAATGTATTTCTTACACTTTGTAACAAGCTGTAAAAGGCTAAGAAACCTAGCACTTGTCTGCCTAGCCCTACAGTCCCGTAAAACAAGCACACAAAGACAAGTCCCATGGGACACAATGCAGATGTGTTGTTGCAGGAGGAGGAAGGCAGAGCAGCAGCAGCAGCCAAACCCCATGGCCCCGTGCTCATCACACCACACTCACAGGGCTCATCAGCCCCAACAGGGCACTCAAAGTCAAAGTCTGACAGAGAACACTTGCTGATTTTAAACCTCCTGTAATTGTTGCTCCCTTTATAAGTACAAACTCAAGAGCTGAAGGGTAGATGTTGGAAAAACAAGCTGGGCGAGCCAGACAACCTTATTATCAGGAGAAAAAAAATGAAAATAAAAATAATTCACTGTGGTGGTGATGGAGCCTTGAAAGAGGTGTTCAAAAGTTGTTGAATCTCTGTTCTTGAAGGCTTCAAGGTTGGACTAGACACCACAAAGTTTCCTTCTAACCTCCATCCTTCTCTGATCCTATGGCTTATTTCACTTCTAGCCTTGTACAAACTGTATCACTACTTAGTAACTCACATTCTTGTCCATTAGATTCTTCCAAATTGACATATTTATAGATTGCCTACAGATAATATGTGTTTATATGTATACTTTCAATAAAACGAAAGAAGTCATTATGTGATGAAACATATCAGTTGCTGATGTCAAGATCAGACAGTTAAAGAAAGCAGAAACTGTCTAAAGGAAACAAGAGTAGTTGCTGAGTTCTTTGGGTCTGTGAGTCAATAGAAACAGGATCATCACAAAAAGAAAGTTACAGTGGTGGGAACAAGAAGGAATAATGACTTTCTGAATATTTTCACTGTCATAAATAGGAGTAGGAGAAAGATCTAAATTTGAAACTTCCTGGATTCATAGTCAAATATCATGAATCAATACATTATTTGAGACAGTAATCTCAACCAAACTATTCTCTTCCTGTACAGTATTACCAGGCAGAAATATTAGCAAATACCTGCCACACTTCTGTTCCCATGGCAGGTCCAGGATGTACAACATGCAGCAGTACGGAAAGATTTTTGGCATCAGTTTCTGATACAGCAACACCTTGTGCAGTCATTTTGCATATCACATTTAACAGCTTAATGGTTCAGACACTATTTTATTAGCAAAACTCTAGTTTTCACTGGATTCAAATGTTTTCACCAATTCACACACAGAGAGTGAGTTCATTGATCAGTGTGGGAGGACATTAATGTCGAAAGGAGCAGTGGAGCATCTAGGTGGTGGTAATGTTATCTCTGCTTCACTTCATTCCCTCCCATTTTATTGGTATCTAAAATTTACAGATTGCCTCCACAGACACAAGAATATGCCAAAACAGACCAAAAACCCATAGCCCAGAACAGAGTCTCCAAGCATAGTATCTGTCAATATCTCCTGAATATTTGATTTAAATTTTCTAGTGGATGGAATTCCTTATGCTTTACAGAAAATGGATCTTTGGAACAGGGAGGTGGTGGAATTTGTTTTATCCACTTTCATGCATCAACCATGTGCTGCAGCAGCCCTGCAGGAGATACACATCCAGCAGGTCACCTGTCTTTCAGGTTGAAGACCTGTAAATTAGTCACCCCTTTATGAAAGCCATGCTGCAAGTTGAACAGCATTGAGTCCAACACAGATTTCTGTGGGACATTATCAGTGACTCTTCACTCCTTAAAACAAACAAAAAACAAAAACAAAACAACCAAACAAAAAACCTGAAACAAACAAACAAAAAGCCAAAACAAAACAGAAAAACCCAAACCAAACACTTCACAGCTTCTACTCAGTTATTTATAAATGCAAGGAATTTCCACATTACTTCACAGTTGTTTAATCAAGTAACAACACACTTCTTTATCCATATAATTACGATCTCTAAAGAACTCAAATAGATGTGTGAGACACGTCATCCTTGACAAAAGCTATGTTGACTTTCTCAATAGATCACACCCTCCCACCTGCAACTAATTCTTTCTCATACAACAGCTGGTAGATAACGTGCCTGGAAAAGACCCAATGCTTGCCAGCACACAGTTCTCTGGTTCTTGGACCACACTAAAACATGGTGTGTTTGCCACCTTCTGGTCTTCTGGTACCAAAGTTGTTTCACTGATCACATCTAAAATTTAGCCTTTGCATCATTTTGGTGGACTGCTGAAGCCTATTTGCCATCTACCACTACTAATTTCCCATCACTGTTTCCTCACCCATCACCAAAATGTTCATTA
This sequence comes from Cinclus cinclus, assembly GCF_963662255.1. Lineage (NCBI taxonomy): Eukaryota > Metazoa > Chordata > Aves > Passeriformes > Cinclidae > Cinclus > Cinclus cinclus. Next base: position 90,456,757 of record NC_085046.1, on the reverse strand, counting down.
AAAGTCATAAATAGTCAAGCATTAACCACTTAACAACCCCCCCCCCAAAAAAAAAACACACTCAAAAAAAAAAAAAAATACAAAACAAAACAACAAAAAAACAACAAAAAAACCCCCTAGACTTGACATTTCAAACTGTATAACCTCTAACCTTGAAACAAAGTGCAATGCATTTTCTATGCCTGTGGGCTTGGTAATAAGTTTTTCAATTTTTATTTTTTTTTTAATTTTTTACTTCAATCTCTTACACGGTCTTCCTTTTTGAGAGAAGGAGTTAACACTTCACTGAAAAATCTGGGAAACACTTAATTGCAAAATTTCCATCGGGAAGGTTTTTTACTTTTGCTGTGTGATTTGGAGAGATGCTCTGTGACATTTTTGCCATAATTTAGGTTTAACTGTGCACAAAGGCATGAAGCACCTGCCAACAGTACAATACAGCCCCAGCTTCAGAAGGCAATTATCTCTGAGATTATGTCACTGATGCTTCTGTTATTCTTTTGGTTTGGATATATTGTGTCATTTCAGCATCCATACATTCAAATAAAAAAAGGGTCTACTGTTGTAGCAAAATTTATTTAAATTATTTTAATTTCTAGAATAGTCACCCACACCCATCTATAATGTCCCCTATTCAACAGCTGTGACCTTCCATTTCTGCTAACATCTTGTCATAGAGGAATTGCAGAAGTCCAAAATAGCTCATTGAAATGATTTAATTCTTCCCATGGAAAGGAAACTAAAATGGTCCTTTTTGACCTATTATCTACAGACTGCTTATAAGAGGGAAATAATAACTAAGTAAAACAAGCCTAGCATCAGACTTGCTTATGATGAAAAGGCCTTGCTTTTGCACTGCAACTTTTTGAAAACCATCATAAGATTGATGTTTTAGATTCAGCACTTACAATTAGAGTAGGTGAAACACCGAGCAGGACACACCGGTGTGAAGTGAATGCACGGGAGATCCAGAGCCCTGCTTTTTCCACAGCTTTTTGCTACCATACCGTACAAACCTGTTGCAATGAAACAAACCAGCTGAAGCCAAGCTGTGAGGTTGTTTTGTGTTTGAAGTGAGGGCTGTGAGGAGTCAGTAGCAGCCGTGGCTACATCCCCTCCCCTGTGCTGGCTATCATACCCCCTTAACTGGCTAGCCCTTCCTCTCCCCAGCCGGCAGCTCACTCAGGAGAGCCCAAGACGGTGCCACACCGAGTATTTGCGTAAGCGCACAGCAGTCAGACCTGTTGTGCCACGCTGGCTTCACAGCTGCCTGCAAATTAGAGCCACATCATCGGACACTATCTAACCCTTGGTTTACAATTGCCTATGTCCTTATCTGCCACCGGTGTCATAACTGTAAATGCAATCTGTAACTGTAACTTCTCCCAGCAACTGTGAGTCCCGGATCAACCACAGTTCCACTTCAGAACACCATTACACACCTCTGTGTGCACCATTTCTAGCTCACTCCTGGTGAAACTGCTGATAACACAATCTCCTTTAAACTGTGTGTCTTGAGACATTTGAATACAATGCACGGCTAAAATCTGGGAAGCGTAACATTTTTAAAGCTGGGAGTGACTGAAAAAGTATGCTGCTGCCCATGGTGACTTACCCAGGGGACAACAGCTGCAGGAGGGGACAGCAGCAGCAGAGCCGCGTAGCTTAAGGACTGAAAACACACTACCAGGGCTACGTGAAAAAACAACCTGCACACGCACCACCAACACGCACCTTTGTCCTGCCTTGTGTAGGTGCGGCAGCCCGGCAAAGTCACCAATCGACTTAACTTTGAGAGCGAACTCCGTCAGCGAACGCAGAGCGCTTGCGATGGGAAAGTTTCCAAAAGCCTCCACGCTCCTGAGCGAGAGGTACTCGAGAGAGACACGACTACCCGAGCTGACCGCTGCCAGCAGACCCTGCAGTTCGCCACAGCAGCGGCAGGCACGGCTCCTCTGCCCCGGCCCCGGCTGCCCACGGCGGTACTCACAGCGGGTGCCAGCGCTCGGGCAGGCGGCGGTGCAGCGAGATGCGGTCGCTCAGGTAGATGTTGATCTGGTGCCGGCGGATGCTCTCCTCCTGGCGGCGCTTCTCGGCCGGGCTCAGCTCCAGCCGCACCGCCCGGCCCAGCTCCCCCAGCGCCCCCGGGTCCAGGGCCGGCTTGGCGTACACCGGCCGCCGCAGCAGCTCGGAGTCGGGGGACGGCGGCTGCGGCGGGGCGCGGCGGGCGGCGTGGCGGGGCGGCGGGCCGTGCCGCCACACGAGGAAGCCGAGGGCGGCCAACAGCCCCAGGGCGAGCAGCGCTCCCCCGCCCCGGCAGCCTCGGCCCCTCTTGCCCCAGCACATCCCGCGGCCGAGGCGGCCGGCCATGCCGAGCGGGCGGTGGCTGCCGTCTCACGGCCACGGGCGCGCCTCCGCGCCGGGAAGACTCGGCTAAGTTCTCACGGACCTGCCCACGCCGCGACACCGCCCGCCACAGCGCTGCCCCGCCAGGAAGCCCGCACGGCTCCTCCGCCGCCGGCCCCTCCCTCCTCCCCGCCCCGCCGCCGGCCAGCCCGGAGGGGCGCGGCGCGGAAGAGCCGGGTACGGGCGCTGCCGCGGGGCGGGGAGCGGTACCCCCGGGCGGGGAACCCGGCCCGCTTGTCCCCCGGGAGTGCTGCGCCCCTGCCGCCCGCCAGCCGCATCCCTGAGAACGATGTCCCTCGGCTTCCTGGTGGTCGGAAGGCTGACTGGCCCCCGAGGTTTCCAGCGCCCCAGGGAAGGGATCCGGCTCCAGCCTGCTCCGCGTTCTCCCTGGGGACACAGCCGGTGAAACCAGCACTTGTCCTGACCCATCCCGGGGCAGGGAGGGAATGGAGACCATCCCGGTTCTGCCGGATCACACACTGGGACGTGGGGAGGAGGGAGGATCCAGACATGTTCCCTTTGCTGTCACCCTTCAAGGGAAAGGTGATCTGGTCGCCCGGAAGCCTGAAGCCCTGAAGAGGGACGTTCATAAGCACTAGTAGCTGCATGGCAGATATGCCATTTCCCCAGCAAGGGAAAGCTCTGCTAGCACAGAACTGCCAGGACCATAGGAAGTTGCTTTGGCCATTGGAAGTGATTGGGATAGCCCCAAGGCTTACTGTATAGGGACAGAAATTTTCAGAGCTGCAGGACAGCAAGGAACATTATTTCCCACAGAGGGACTAAGAAGAGCTTAGGGGTTGAAGGAAACAAATTAATAGGAATGCAGGCTTCATGCATTCTGCTGCCTCTAGAATAGCATGTACTTCAAAATTAGACCAGAACACGGGTTAAGAAGCTATAGGCATTAATGACAAGCCTTTTTTTTTTTTTTTTTTTTTTTTGTGCTGAAGAAAGGAGTGTTCTTGGTTGAAAAAAGAAGTTAACCAATGTGGCTTCATTGAGAGAAATCCAGAAGAGTAGAGAAAATCCCAAGTTTATTATACAGATAATGGGCAGTCCATTCTATGGCTTGACAGGATCGTGCGGGTAGAAAACAACAGTAGCACTAATTAGAACTTTAGAGCTTTCAGATTTGCTTCATACTCAACAGCATATGTTTTACTTCAGCCCCTAACAGTATGAAGCCCCATCTGCCCAAACTTGTGATCTGGAGGTTGTGAGGTTACATGAGAGATCCTGATTTTGGGTTTGAAATACTTTAATATAAATGTAACATAACTGGATACAGTTTCTCTCTCACACGCGGTAGAGAGCTGGAACTGTTTTTGAGGTGTCATTGCTCCATGCATTTGCCAAAAAGCCTGTGCACTGCAAATCCTCTGCTGTTGGAGGCCTGTCAAGATCAACCCAGCAGAGGAGTTCAGTCATGCTCAGAGAGGGAACTTCAGCCCAGTACACAGCACAGGGTGGTGCTCACAAGCACTACTGAGGAGTGAATGAAACTAAACACTAAGGAAGGAGAAAAAATATTAAACACTGTCAGGGTCAGAGCATACAGCTATGAGGTCTTTCCGATTTTACATGATAATAAACATTGCATGTGACAACAAACTCAGACTCAGCTACTGTGGAGGCCATGCTCTGACAGAAGGGCTCTGAAAAACAACAACTGATTCTGATTCTGATTCTGGCAAGCTAGTATAAATCAAGTAATTTAGGTGGATTTGCAACGAGTGTGTGTATAGACAGATCACCTCTTATTCAGCTATACAGTTGGCTATCACAGGTAATTATATAGGCATAAAATCTAGTTTCAATATGCTTTGTAGACAACTACTAAATATCAGTATGCTGGACGTGAGAATTTACACCGCATATACAGGAAGCCGTGTCTAGCAAACTCTGGGTCTGAAGAGTCAGGTGGCACCAGTTATTGCATGCCCAGTGTTTGCTTTGTCTCCTTGCTCACCATCTTTCTGAATAAGAAGAGTTAATTAAGAAGAGTGAGGAAAAAAAAAAAAAACAAACCAAAACTTAAGTATTAGAGCAATATGAAAGAAATACAAAAACATGATCACATGATTAAAACAAGTTCTGAAACAAAAAAAAAAGGGGAAACAGAGAACCAAATATGACAGAACTGCTCTTAGCAGTAATAATGCTCTTACAGTAAAGTAATGGCTGAATACTTTCTGTGATCATCATCGCAGTGGGGATTGAAAGTATTGCTAGTAAACAGTAGTTCCCTGGGGATGATGTCCAATCACATAAACCAGAGGAAATTAATCAAGAGAAAGTATATAATGAGATTAATGTAAAAATCATAAAGAATCAATTATTTGCATTAATAAAGAATTCTGTACAAAATGTAAAGAATATGAAGGCAAAAACATGTTTTCTCAAAATGTTGCAAACATTTTTGGGATGTAAACGTGATGGGAAGACTGAACATTCTGAACTGAAACAGTTAAGGTGTAAATAATTGTCTCTGAACATACAAATTAACTCCAGAGGAAAAAAAATCTACAGTTAATAAGGCAAACAAGTTTACTACTAGCCACAAAACATGTAGCAAAATTTTCATGGAAGAGTTCCTTTTAAGAAGTTCTTTAGTTTCTTTCGGGTTGAATAACAATGGAATGTAAAACAATTTGTTATCAATTTTTAGTGTTAAGTGATTATAATTTCAGTTGTTTCAGGAGCTTCAACCAAAGATAAGTAGAGTAGCCAAACAAGTAATATTAAAATTCTAATTACTTATCTAGAAATATCTATTGTGCCCTTAGTTGTCCAAATTAAAACAGAAGATTGGTAGAATAATCAATACCTCTGAAAAGTTTATTTTTAAAAACAGAGATATTTTTCCTCAGCTCAAAAGATATCCAAAATATTAATTAAACCTTTCAAAAAGCACTAAGAGAAATAGACTAACCACAGCAATATGTAATTGCCTGTAATATTCACCATAATAATTCACCATAATAATTCACCATAATAATTCACATTATGGTGAATGTTATAGCTGAAATTAAGGGTGTATCTGTTGCTCTCTGAAATCTGTTTGAAACACACGTATATTTACTTCACCTAAAACACATGAGCTTTTTGGAGGACTATGTTTACATATAGGGAACACCTAAAGAGGTAAGATAAGATGAACTATTTGACACCTGTATAGTTATTAAAATATATTATTATTTTTAGGGATGACATACACATTACAGAAAAAAAAAAAACATACCTTTTAAATTTTGCAAAAGATTTAAAATTCATGTTATCCAAACTTTTCCTTTTTTTTCTTTTGTGTGTAAAAAACAAAAAATCTAAAATGGAAATAGAGTGGGAAAACTGCATTTTCAATAAGTTAAACAGCTTCCTAAATTCACACTTCCAGAGTAAAAATAAAGTATCAAATAATATATTTCAGAATGAAGTACCTAGTTTTAGAAAATGTCAAAGATTACATATTGTAAAGAAAAAATAATTTAGAAGAATGTGATAGGAAACATGAAGTACGAATTCTTTGGACGTGGATAGGAAATATGCTTAAGGAGAGGAGGAATCATCCAAATTATGAAACATACCCACTGGAGATAGCATTGGACCTACAGGCTCACTGTTCCCCATTGTTTTAACTGTGCATAAAATCGCACAGCCCTGCAACTCCCTCCCAGTTGTCACCTTGGGTGCTGTTTCTCTCCTTTGTTAACACAAATATTTTAAAAATATTATTATTAAACCTATTGTACTAACAGTGCCAATGATTTTTTAAATAGATGTGTTTGCATTGAAAGTCTCTACTTGAGACAGCTGCACAGCACATGCAAAACACGAAATGAGCCACATGTTGCTTCCCCAGCGCCAAAGGATCCTCGGTGCTTCAGCAGGAACCCTGTTTTACAGGGTATGCTTTGGGTCAAGAGGGAAGCTGGTGTATAGTGCAGAAGCAGAAAGATTGAGGAATTGAGATGAGAGGAAGAACCCTGAAAATAAAACAGATTAAAAACACAGACTTGATGACTGAGACAAGAAACCATCACATTTTTCAGGGATTTCTATCAGGCTGGTGAATAGTGTGAAATCCTCCTAGTGACACATCAGTAAAATGAGGCAGCATTCAGTGGATTACTTGGGCAAGAACTCAGCTGTGCCAGTTTGCACATCTTTGTAGAACATGTATGTGCACATGTACGTGTGTATGTGTATACACATAATATGCACACACGCAAAATGTCCTACTCAAAAGGTCACATACAAGCCAGGACAGCTTAAAGACAGACAGAACATGCATGTCAAAGGCATCATTCAATATATTTGCTTTCTGTAGGTATGTAGTGCTTGCATATAATTTTTCTCTTTAGCTAAAGAACAAGCTTGAACTGCAGGCAGTGGAAGAGATAACCTACATAAAGGAAACCTAGGCCAGGAAATTTAGCTGTCAGAAAGTATTGGAACAAAACTGCAGCTCTGCTCACAAAGCATGGTATGATGTGACATGTTAATGAATGTATGTTATGTTGTAAACCTGACTGGTTTTTCATACAGCTCATGCAGACACAATGAATTAAAATACTGAGTTGCAAATACTTCTTGAAAGTTTGTCAAAATTATGGCATTTTCTGAAACATATAAATGAAGTAAATTTCTCATAAAGTTATAGCAATTGGTTGTAGTAGACAAAGTGAAGACCATAATTAAAGTTCTGAACCAAGAAGTCAAGCAGATATTACTTTGTGAAATTAATCTTTGTCACCTTACACTGTAGCTCCTTACTACCAATTGGTTTTTAGAAATTCTTTCAAATTTGTTTCTGTTTCTACACCTGAAAGGACCACAGTTAACATACATAAGTTCAGTGATACTGGGGAAGCATTTTCTTTCCTGTGATGGTATTTCTAATATATGCGTCTTCCTTTCATTTAAGGCAGAGATAAGTGTCTTCATGCAAAAGACATACTAAAAATTTCAGTTTTCTTTTTCTCAGAAGTATGACTTTCTTGTGAGCCACATCAGTAAGATATTACAGTAGAAAATAAGTCTACCTCTTAAATTGCCATCATACTTGGAGATTTGAGATGTCACCATCCTCAGACTTTGATAATGCAGATTATAAGTGAGGCAGCTGTTTCCGGTCCTGTGTATTTCTTTGAAACAGATTGCTTGATTTCTTGCATTTTTACATTTCTGAGAGGCTTTTGATTAAGATGGCAATATTACATATTCTGTGATCCTGAATTATATACAAGGTAGAGATTTGCTCATGTGTCATGGTATATGTCCATATATATTACATCCTATTACTACTGTAAGAGCAACAATTTTTTGTCATGTTATCTGGCAAATTTATAGTTCTACATCATTGCACATTTGACATATTATACTTACTTTACTAGTTCCACAGGTACACTTGCTCTAATGGTTTCCTAGGCTTTGTTTGGCAACTGATGAGTTATGACTCTTGAAGAACAATGACTTCAAGTCATTTATCTCTTTTATTTCACATTATGTGATGAATAGCATCAAAAAAGCTTATATCTTCTTGCTGGTGTTACTGGTGTTTTGAGATCATTAGCAGTGGAGACTTATGTTAGAAAAGTTTCACAGATGTTGACTTCACATGTGTATTCCTGCCTTATCTGTTCTGCACTTTTTGGTGGGCATGTTCCGTTCCTTGCATTTTTCTCATCTTCTGTATTTGAAAGTTATTTATTCATTTATTAAGGGGGGTTTTTTTCTGTCAATTAAAATTATTTTAACCTTGGAGCAATCTAACATTGACCTATACAATTTAGCACAGGACTGATGTGAATGAATTTCTTGTCAAAAGCAATGCGTTTTTTTTTCACTGACTGGACAAAGATGCAGTTTGGACAAATCTTCTGAACAACTAACACACAATCTGCACTTGAGAATCTTGGTTTTATTTTGTCCCATCTTATCTTCCAACCTAAGTTTTCTCCATTATCTTATCCTAATGAACTCTTTGAAAGGCTTTGGTTGTTCTTTCATTGGTGAAGAAATCAAGTCCAGTATTTTCCAAAGAGCTTGGTACTGCATCATCCAGGACAATCCTCCTTAGCAGTTTATTAATTTCAGAAGAAATTTGCTTATTTTTCCTTGCCTTGATTGGCAGTCAGTGGCAGAAATCCCTGACTGATCATACCAGCCTAAATACCTAGGATGCCAAATGAAGATAGTAATGACCATCAGATGTCAGCAGCAGAATTCAGGCCAAATAATTTTCCCTCTCATTTTTTAAACCCCATCAGATATTTCCTATGTCATGTAAATTTCTTAAAATAAGTGTTGCATCTTTCGCTGTTACATTCAGCGAATTACATTCATTATATCTTTGTATGTAGTTTCAAACCATTAGTAGAAATTGATAGCATAATCATCAGCTATATAACATAAATTTGTAGGATCAACATGTTCAGTAGCTTATCTCAAAGATAAACTGGAGTGATCCTGTCACTAATTTGACTATATCTGAGCATGCACTTTGATATGGTAAGTATGACCTAGTTTTCTTCAATCATGAATAATGTATTGCATTAATCATTCTTGCCATCCCCTTATTCTAGGCTCTGAAATTTTACAAAGAATGAATTGCACCATCCAGCTTTATTGACAATTGCAAGCTCCTTGTACTGTTGTAATGTAAGGATGGCTGTAGGCTGTTTTGGAGGGACCAAAATTCTCCCTAGCCATTCATCTTCATTCTGATGATGATGGCCACTGTAATCTTCTTTATGCTTAAGGAAATTACTTAAAATAAATGTAGGGGACACACATTTAAATATTCTACATGAGTTAACACTTGCTATCTATAATGAAAGAAGTATCCCTAAATATGTACCCTGTCCAGGAAATTTTTCCATTATGTTTTTTTTTATCCCCCTTTTGCTATGAATAGTACTTTCCCAAAAGAAAAGTGTCCATAACTGCAGCCAAGACATTTGTCTGCTGTAGACTTTCTCCAAGTGTAACTTGTTTGGCCCTTTGCCATGATGGTCTGGCAATCTAGATTTGCCAGTGTATCAGAGCCAAGAAGCTGTATAACTTTGAACATAAGGGTGCCACTGCCTAAAAACAGGGGATTGCCACATTTTAGTGGCATTTGGTAGATTTTTTATACTCCTTTTAATTTTTCCTAGTCTTCTAATTCCCAAACCCTCCACCCTGTAACAAGTGCCCTGTCCTGCCATTGAAGCTACTGGTTTTCATAGAAAATGACCTGTCTGAAATGACAGGGACACGACATGATAACCTTGAGTGACTAAGTTCAAGATTTTTTTTTTTTTTGCCATGCTTTAGATGTAAATCACCTTAACCTAGAAAAGATTTCAGGACTTCCTGGGGGGCTGAAACTGAAAAGAAGACACAAAAGGAATTCACATTTTATGCACAAAGATTTTAAAAGGAAACACTAATCAGCACTGTTAGGAGATGGGAAATGAGTGTTTGTAGGGGAAGACTGAACTTTGAATCCTGTATTTCATTGAAGGGAGACACAGCTTAGGAGCTAAAGGAGATAAAAAGTACGGTGGTGCAAGTGAAGGCTAAAGTATCACGTAAACCCAGTGGGGCTGACAAGAGGGACCGCGCCGGGCTGTAACAAGTAGCGTTGTGGAGCAAGAAAAAGGGATTGTTGTGTGAGACGAGAAGGAATAAGCCCATAGCGAAGGTCGGCTGCCATGACCCCGGGCAGAAGGACATGCAATGCGCAGACACTTCATAGCGCGGCAGTCAGTAACGGCGCGGGAAACGGCTGCAGCCCAGAGGGCAGAAATCCCTGGCGGATGGGGCAGGAGCCGAGAGGACACAGGCGCTGGCTGTGCCAGGCGAGGGGACACCGCTGTGGCTGCCAGCGGGGCAGGAGAGGAGCCGAGACCCCCCGGCCCAGGCTGGGATAATCCCAGCCGGCTCCCCCTTCCCGCCGTTCGAGAGCGGCCCGGGCCGCAGCGGCCGCCCTGGGCCGGCCTCCTCCTGCCAGCCGAGTCCCCTCCTCCCCGCTGCCTTCCCGGCGGCGGCGGGGGCGGTCGCGGGCGGCCGAGCCGCTCGGAGCCTGGTAGCGCTGCCCATGGGGGAGTGCGGGGTGCCCCCCCAGGTCCAGCTCTTCCTCCGCGCCTGCGAGCAGGGCGACTGCGAGACCGCCCGACGCCTCTTGGGGCTGCCCGGCGGCGGCCCCGCCGACCCGGCGGTCCCCTCCTCCTCGTCGTGCGGCCCCGAGGAGACGGCGGCGGAGCCCCGCGGCGAAGCGCCGTCCCCGCCGACCCCCGCCGTGCCCGTGGACTGCACAGACGAGGCCGGCAACACGGGGCTGCAGTTCGCCGCGGCGGGGGGGCACGAGCAGCTGGTGCGGTTCCTGCTGCGGAAGGGCGCCTCGGTGCAGAGCAGGAACCACTACGGGTGGAGCCCCCTCATGCAAGCGGCCAGGTACGGGGCAGAGGGAGGGAGGGATCAGGGCCAGGGTAGGGGGTCTCCGACCGCCATCCCGCGTCGCCGCGGAGCGTCGGCCTAGTCGGCGGCAGCCCCGGGGCGGGGAAGGGAGGAAGGGCCTCCGAGGCTCTGCCTTCCCCGCCCCCGGGCTGCCGCGGGCGCTCGTCTCCCTGGCCCTCCGAAGCGCGGTCCCCGGGCCGAGGGAGGGCGCCCGGGAGCTCCGGGCGGGTCAGTGTGGGAGAGAGGGCGGGCGCCATGTTGGAGGCCGCGGTCGGTCTCCGGCGGTGGAGGCCGGGGTGGTCCCGGGGGGGTCGGGATGGTCACCCGTTCCCGTCCCTAGGAGCGGGTGAGGAGGGGCCGTCAAGTGTAGGCTTAGTGTTGTCCTGGGGCATTAGAAACTTTTCATGTTAAGAGTGTGGTGTTTGAAGCAGTGCATGCTATTTCTTGGTTGAGCCAGCACAAAATTTGCGATAACGTGAACACGAAACATTGCTCTCCTCTGTAATAGTAGGTGCATGCATGTAGCCTTACTTAATTTCCCGTGGTTTTTTTTGGTTTTGTTGTTTTTGTTTTTTTGGTACGTGTATGTCTTGTTGAAAGCTATGATGTAAAACATTGAAGAGAAACAATTAACTTCACTTGACCTGCCCATGTTTGCCTAGGTGGCTTGCTGGAGGACAGGGGAAATCATTGCTGAGGGTTTATAATGTTAAAACAGTTGTTTTCTGCATCGCTGATGCTGTCCTTTGCGTAACTCACTGCAGACCTGTGGGAGGTTCCTGTGCTGCTAATGCTGGTGTTGGTGCTCCTCTTTATTCCTACAAGCACACCCTGGGCTCACAGGCATGTTTTGCAGTGTTGGTGGACATTTCTGTCCTATAATAACTGAATCAAGAGAAGAAACGGTTTTTGTTCTGGTGTTTTTGTTTTGTTTTGTTTTAATTTCATAACAAAAATACTTAGATTCTTGGAAAAAGAGTCTGTTTCAAAGTCAACATTTCTCTTTTCAATTAATGGCCATAGAAAGTTCCCAAAGAATGAGTCACATGGCTGGTTTTCCAGTAAGAACAAGGAAGACAAGGTTCAACAATTTGGTTATTTTATGAAGGTTTTCAAAAGGGAAAAAGTTGTAGAAACAGTTTTAGATTTTTTTCCCCCTGATGAAAACCATATGTTCATTCCCTAAAAACAATAAAGTCAGATGACTATAACCCTCTCACTGATTTCAAGAAATTACTGGCTGACATTTGAGAAGCACTGTATATATTGAAAAGCATAAAGTAGAAGAGCATACTTCTCTTTTCTTTTTAATGAATAACCAGAAAGGAAACAGTGTTTGTACAAAGGTAGGCTTCAGACTTATATAGCTGTTTAATTTTCTGGCTGTGATTAGCTCTATTGCAGTTGGACAGGAGGTGGCATGTATGCATAAAATTGACTGTGTGCAGGTGTATCTTTGCCTGTGTATTGCTTTGGGGATCCCCAGGTTCACGAGATAACAAACTTACTGTTTGCATGCTAGCTGAGTGAGTTTGTGATTATTCTGCTGTCTGCTTGTGTCAGCTTATGCACTGGGTATCCCCAATTATCAGGAAAGAATGTGGCTGGAAGCCAGCTCAAGTACCTTACTTTCTTAAAATTAATTTTCTGGTTGCTCAGTTTTGGTGCTCAGTGTTGGGCTGAACTATGTAGACACTTCTCCCATTCTGGTCTGTCTGACTGAGGAGTAGTACTTTCAATTGATTGTTTTCGGGAAGGCCATTCACATGGCCAGTTCTCCCACTCTGCGGGTAAGCCATTTCTCTTGAAGATCACCTCTGGTCCCCTTGGTGTTGAGGGAAGTTCAGGTAACTTTACAAAAGTGATGGCCACTCACCATGTTCTTCTCTGAGCTTCATGGACACGTCTGTATTCACTGAGTCTTTTTCCATTGCGGGAGTTCATTGATGCTTCACAACTGGAAAGCAAGGGATAATGCAAATATAAAACACTCTCCAGTTGATAAAATGGTCTTTTTTTGCCTTAGTTAGCACTGTCTCTTTGCAGTTTTTACTGCAAATGAGGGTACTTAATAAAGATCCTTGGAAACAAAGTGGCTTTGATCTGTTAATGCGATACAGCTGTGGAAATAAGAGGATTAAAAGTGACACTTTGGTTCATGGAAGTTCTGTGTTGGTGCCCTGCAGCAGAAAATGAGGCTGGCACTTTGCTACTTTGAGCAATAGGTGCCTGCTTTATGAGCATGGTCACTGGTACATGTGGAGTGGTTTAGTTTACAGTTCTCAGCTGATGATTGCTCTCCTCCAGCAAGGTGCCCATTGTTACATTCAGAGATGCATCTATGATCTCTCACAGTGTGTGTATTAGTCAGTAGGCAAATTTGATAACAAAGGTTTCTAGGGTCAGAGTTATGTTGGTTTTTGCAATCCAAGCTGTTAATTCTCCTCTGTATCTCTTTCTCCCAAGGTTTGGACATCTAAGCGTGGCTCACATCTTGCTGGAGAATGGCGCTGATCTCAATGCACAGAACAAGTTAGGAGCCAGTGTCCTCACAATGGCTTCCAGAGGCGGTCACGTCAGCATGGTGAAGTTGTTGCTGGAATCTGGAGCTTTTGTGGACAATTATGACCATTTTAGCACAAATGTACTTAACAGCAGCAGAGACGACCTTCCTGATATCACTCCACTGATGGCAGCTGCTCAGCATGGACATGAGGCAGTGGTACATCTGTTGCTAGACTGGGGAGCTGATTGTAACTACACTCTAAAGACGATGGGCTGGAGTCCTTTAATGCTGGCAGCCGTTAGTGGAAAGGTGAGCTTGGCACAGCAGCTCATGGAGAAAGGTGCCAATCCTGATCACTTGAATGTACTACATAAAACACCTTTTGAAATCTCTGTTGGCTTCAAACACAAAGACATGAAGGACTATTTGGAGTCTCTCACAACGATCAGGCCTCAGGCAGGTATGGAATGTTGTTTTTTTGTTTTACTTTCTTGCAGCCGGGTGTATTTAGAAATTGAGGAGCATATTTTGTGTGGGCATGATGTTCTTTGTCATTTGCAGCTGGATTTAGAAAATGTTGGAGTAGGCACACCTACTTCAGCTGCGGTACGAGTGCCCAGCTTCAGCAATTTTCTTCTGTGTTAGCAAGATAAGATTCCTGTCTATATGTGGCTGTTTTGGGGAGACTTTTCAAGATATTTATGTAAACCAGCACTGAGAAGTCTTTAACAAGAGGGTTTGGAAGAGCTGGATTTTGCAACTTATGACTGCTTGCTATAAAATATAAGGATGTGGCTAGCTCTAGAAAGATCATTTCCCACTGCCATGTGGACATGTCCACAGCTGTTGTCTACATTTGGTGTCATTTCTGCAGGTTAAGCTTCCCTTATACTTGAAGAAGTAAGAACAAAAATCGGACATCACTTTCTGTTGTTGAGAAGGTGTTAACTCAGATATTGACTTATAGGTTAATTGGAACTCTAGAGCTTTCATACAGCCATACTGCTAGGCAGTACTGATTCATTGTAGATGTTTGCTGGTGACCAGTCTCCTGAGGAACAGACACCAGCTGGTTACAGTACACAGAATTGGAGATCCGTGGGATTCCCTAGTGTCCATGTGTTTGCGTGTACAGGATGTATGTGCAGGCGGAGGTGGCCTCATGAATCTTGCAAACCTTCTGTGGTCATATGACTTAAAGTATTGAAGGACTCTGTTTAAGTGAGGAGACTGGACTTGCTTTAAAGCAGATTAATGTTTGTCACCTGTGCTGAAGAGGAATTTCCATCAGCAGGATGGTAGCAACTCATTTGGGCAGAGAGAGAAGTAAAAACATTACTCTTCCACACAAATTTCTGCACTTGTTTTTGGCCATACTTCAGTCTCCTCCTAGCACTGGGATCTTGACTATCCTATGAAGAAGAAGGATCATTTCTGTAATATGGAAGACAAGAAAAAAGGAACTTTTCTTCTGATCCATTGCCAGAGATAGGGCAAATTGCTTCCTAGGAGAAAGCTGCTCTCTTCCACAGCTGTTCTCACTAGCAAATTCAGAACTACCTGGAATGGCTTGAGTGTTACGTGCCTTCTGTCCCTGTCCTTACTTAGGCTTACCCAGATGGCAGTCTTTCCTTCTGGCATCTTTTCATGGTCTCCTCCCTGAAGCTGCCTCTCTTCCAGGGTTTTCACATGGCAAGTATGGAGCCTGATCCTTTCCTGAACTAGTCTTTTGAAATCTGTTTTACAGTGGTGAGCACATACACATAGTTCCTTCTATAAGAGCAGTTTCTGAGTCAGGAGAAAGTGTAGGACCCATCACTCTCTTTTCTGGTCTTAAAATAAGAGTTTTATGGAGTATTTTTGGCTTTTCAATGATTGCTTTTGTTCAGCATATTAATTTGACTTCCTTTGGAGTCAATCTGTGAACATAAACCTTTTCCATATTTCATAAAAATGCCAGAATTTGGCTCACAAGATCTCTCAGTGTCTCCTTGTTTTTCATAAAATTTTGCTACCCCATTGATTCTGTAGTAATTATCTGCCCACAATAATTTGAAAAATAGAGGACAGTATTTTCTGGCATGAGTGGAAGGTGAAAAATATGTCACTATTTTTCCCTCATTTTATGTAATGTCAGAAGTTACAAAGCACTGTTAAGCCATGTAAAAAGAATGATTCTTCACTCAAAATATTACAATTTGTAGTAATTACAGTTCTTATTATGGGGATGGTTATCTGGGAGATGAAGAATATTAATTCACAAGTAGAAAGCTGTGTAGTTAAATTGACAGTTATTATTTTTGTGACCATTACAAATTAACCTGGAAATACTCAAGAGGAAATAAAAATGGAGCAGCTTGTGAAACTCCTTTTGACTCACCTTTCAAAATAATCCCATACTATTTGAGTGTTCACTGTTGTAGAGGGGATTTTACCAGATCACAGAACCATATGGTAGTTCTTCAGTGGATATTTTAGACTTCCAGGCAGGAGACAAAAGAGTTTCCAAATATAATTTCCTGATGGAGAATGGAAATGGAAAAGCCTGTGCTGGTGCCTTATTATTGTTTCTAGCTTTAGCTCTGCACAGAGAACCATACAGGTGAGTCATTCTTCTCAAAGGTAATAAAGAAATTGCCAGTACTTTCTTTGTTCTTACTAAATGTATGCTTAAACATATGTTTTATAGTGCTTTTTAAATTTTTAGTAGTTTTTTCCCATAAAAAATCTAATAGATATTTTTATTCCTTTTAAAAATGCCTTTTTTTTTTAGATTGCTAATAGAAATGTTATTATTTCTTTCAGATGCAGAAAAGAGGCAACCTGATGTCTTTCATGCTTTGAAACTGGGTAAGTACTGCCATTATTCTTCCACGCTGTCTAGTTTTTCTAATTTCAGAGCATGTCAGTTTGCTAACATTTTTCTGTTCCCATTCTTCACATGTGAGATACCAAAACACCTTTCTGGGAAAGCCTCAAGTCTGTTGATTTTTACAGTGATCATGTGCCCTTCTGGTACCCCTGTGATTTTTGAGGTTTACAGGTGTTAGTGCTGGGTCAGAAGTATCATAGGAGGGGCCAAATGAATACTGTTCAACACACTGTGTTTTGGCTTTTCTTTGCTGTGGATGGCAGCACTGGTAAAAAAGCAGCTCATTAAGTTGAGAAGTGTTCAGGGTTCAAAGTAAATTCTGGTGTCTCTGTAGGTTCCAGGGTTTCTGTTTAACAAAGTCTGTGCTCTGGTTCTGTGTAGAAAAGCCACTGGCTGTCTTCTACCAAACTGGAACATACAAAAAGTAGTTCTGTGCTTTTCTATCATTCCTGTTCCAAGAAATTAGCTGAGTGGCATTGTTGGTGTGAGTTTCAGTGCATTCAAGTGGCTGCAAAGTTTGTCTGGGATTCTGACTGGCTTTCTAAAGAAAGTGTTTGTGCCTGTTGAAAGCAGCCTATGCCATGAAGCAGCTAACCATCTGAAGAGTTTTTTTTAATGGTGAACATTTTTCCATTTGCATGGCAATTGATGATTTGCTTGTTCTTGCCCCTGTTTCCATGGTGGTACGCACAGTCACAGAGATTTATTTTTCTTTTATCTTCTTCCCTGCTTTTGCCTGCCGTAGGGCATAAAAAAAATACAGGACAGAGCTTAAACTCTCTGTTTAATGTAATCCTCATTACCTCACTATATTTTCTTAAAAGCAGTTGTACTTCAAGATTTAGAAAAAAAAAAAACCCCACAAGCTTGTTCAAATATGTTCAGTAACATATTTCATACTGCTTTTCCTAATCTAGACAAAAAGTCAAGTGACTACCAGCTCCTTTATGTGAAACCTGAAAGTTAGATTAGCTTTTAAAGAACTAATGACCAACATTGTGAAGAGGCTAGTGACAACAAACAACTTTACTCTTGAGGAAGGAGTAGGGAAGTTTTGTATTGGAGGCATAGTTCAAATACTAGAGGCAGAAAAAAATCATTGTAATATAAGAAGGTTCAGTACTGGAATAAACTCCTTGGGAGGTTGTGGAATTCTATCAGTAAAGGTTTTTAGAATCAGTCTTTGTGAGAGGAATTTACGGGTCATTGTGAGACAGGGCATTATTCTACCTGTTTAAGGCAAGGGATGGCCTCCACCACCTTTTAGAGTGCCTTTGTACCCACCTACTTTGATTCTAAAATTGTTGATTCTATGATTGCAGCCTGTGGAAATGGAACAGGGATCTTTGAAGGAAAAATCATGGTGCCTCAGCATCATCAGTTTTCCTTGCATGACATCATCTTACAGCAATTTAATAGAAATATTCCCTATTTGTGTCTTCATATGTAGGATGCAGTGCAGTTCATACAGCCTTCCTTAGTTGTTCATTTCAGAAAATAATTCTTGTAATGGCATTGCACCTTAAGTGTACAGGTAGAGAAAATGAGGGAAATACATTGCCTCATGCAATTTTTTGTAGGCTGTAAAGATGTACTAATTAACTAACATTTAGGTTATGTTTTATCACTGTTTTGCAGGAAACTTTCAGTTGGTTAAAGAGATTGTTGATGAAGATCCGAGTCAGGTTAATATTACCAATGCTGATGGTGCCTCTCCTTTAATGATTGCAGCTGTAACTGGACAGCTGCCCCTTGTTCAGCTCCTTGTTGAGAAAAAGGCTGATATTGATAAACAAGATAATGTTCATGGCTGGACAGCGCTAATGCAGGCCACGTACCATGGGTAAGATATGTGCTCTCTTTGTGTCTGGCAGTAAAGAAGTTGAATTTTTCTTACATCCCAATAGAAAAAAATTCTTTTTGATACTGACTCTAGAAGCAGAGAAGTCTTACAAGAAATTAAGAGACTCATGACTGTAGTTTTTCATGACTCTTGAGTTGTCCTCAGCTTTTTGGAGCAGATCTGAATCACATTTTGATTACCACAGTATAGGAAAGTCATAAAACTATTCGAAATTGTCCAAAGGAGGGCAACATGGATGGTGAGGACTTGAGGGGAAGCTGTGTGAGGAGTGACTGAGGTCACTTGGCCTGTTCAGCCTGGAGGAGACTGAGGGGAAACCTCATTGCAGTCTGCAACTTCTTCATTAAGGGAGGAGGAGGGACTGGCACTCTCTGATCTCTTCTCTGTGGTGATCAGTGACAGGACCCGAGGGAATGGCTTGAAGTTGTGTCAGGGGAGGTTTAGGTTGGGTATTATAAAAAGGTTCTTCACCCAGAGTGGTTGGACACTGGAATGAACTCTGCAGGGAAGTGGTCACAGGACCAAACCTGACAGAGTTCAAGGGGAGTGTTGGAGCAAAGCACTCACAGACACAGTGTGATTCTTGGGGATGGTGCTGTGCAGGGCCAGAAGCTGGAATCAGTGATCCTTGTGGGTCCCTTCTAAGAAACTCAGGTTATTCTGTGATGTTTGGATTTAGAATGAGTGGAGCATTTAGGAACCTGAAGCAAGCTCAGTAAGTACTGGAACACAGTGCTCCAGGCAGTCCCCAGGAGCCTTTGTGCAGACTTCATCTTGCATCCTTCAGTGTTTTTCAGTATTGTGAAAGATGCCATCACCCCCCTGCCAGGGTTGTAAGCCTACATGAAGTTGTGAAATTTCAATGCAATCAGCCTTTCATGTGCCAGATTTTCCAGTTTTAAAGCTATTCCTATGTTCTCCTATTCAGCCTTCAGTTTTCATGGAGTTTTTTTGGAAATGCAATCAAAATAATTGTCATTTTCTGTAAAGTTCCTTTGTAAATCTAGGATGCTTAGGAGTCAGACCTCAGAAATTGCCCTGGCTGGCACATGTGATATCTGTCATATGCTAAACACTGTCTGAATACAGGATATTCAGTTTAGGAAGGTGAGCTTGTCTTCGTTGTTGTAGATAAGGCCCTCAGCAAGGTGAAGATTGTCTTCAGTGGTGGTGCATTAATTGTGTAAATGCAGGTATCCTGCACCAGATTTTGGTTTTAGTCAGCAAATCTCATTGGACTATGCAAGTGCAACAGTGAGGAAAAATAGGAGGTCAAGATGTCGTTGCCTTGTGAAATTTTCCTGAGGTAGTTCTTGGGTCCTTTATTGGTAGTAGTGACAGACATTCCACAGAAGTGCACTAAGATCAGTTTTTTTGGTGCAGCTGTGTCACTTAGCTGCTGGAATAGAAGCAGCCAGCACAAAGTGATGGGCAGGGCTGCTGGCATGTCCCCTTGCTGGTGCTTCTCAGGTACTTCTCTTGTTTGTGGAAGCACAAACAAAGCTGAGTCCTGCATGTGTTCAGACACTGGCTGTTCAGTTTACTGGAGGACTGGGTTATGAAAATTCGTTTCCCTAATATATCAGTCAGACTTCATAGTATGATACTTTCTTAGTTATTTTTGCTAATATACTTAACGTTTGAGGTAGTGGAATTTTAGGAGTCTTTCATATTGTTCATGCTTAAGAAAAGCTATGTAAAGGACACTGGCTCGTTGAAAAGACCAGAAGGATGTCCCAGCCTTGGCAATAAGGGTGTGACTTCTTGGGAACCTAGAGATATCCATGAAAGATAAAAGATACCTCTAGTCAGTCAAGATAATCCCAGCATCACAGTCATCTATGAAACCCTTTAAGTGTTGTCTGGTGTCATAGGTAAGTAATGACAGCAAGACTGATGCCAGGGACATCTGGATCAATAGAAAAGCAACATGAATGCTGCAGGAATGCTGTTGCTGTGCTAATTTTTACTATGATGAGGAATCACACTACGAGTGGTAATAGTACACTTGAAGTGTAATAAGAGCCTTGTGTGTAAAGCCACATTCAGTAGTGCCCCAGTGTGGGTGGAATACCTCATGTGCATAAATAAATACTTATCCTTGTAATTCTGTACTTTGCATCTGAGCCTTTTTCTTAGCATAAGGAGTTGCAAATTTTCATAACATCTGGAAATCTTTGGCCTTCACAGGGCCCCAGCTAAGCCTTCCTCAGGACCATCAGTAGTGTGAAGGGTATTGGGTTTGAAGGAGGGAGCAGGCAAGGCCTCTCTTGAGTCAGAGGCACTAAAAAATTGAGTCTCTTTGTGCTCTCAAGGTGCAGGACTGGAAAGCAGGGTGGAGGGATGATACTTTTAAAGAAGAGGAGAAAAGTAATAGGAAACACGCAGAGGAGCCGTGGTGAGGATAAGCAGATTTTTTGTTATTGGAGGGGAGTAGTAACCCTCCTCCATTTCAGGTTGATTTTGTGTGGAGTGAGTTCAGGAATGGAAATGTCATGTGTATAAGAAATTATGCTCTGAAGTGGAAATGTTGAAATCCATTTTTTGGCTTCTTTATTACAATTTGCAGTTACTTGTTGGTGCTTGAGAATGTTTTTTTCCCTGTGTTGCTGATGCATGTCAGAGTTTGATTTTATACAAGGTCAGTCACTACTCAAGAGTTTCATATTAAATATATTTTCCTTAGCTTTCTTCTTTGTTGTCTGTTCAGTTACTTCATAGGCTGAATTGAGGTATTGTTTTTAACTCAGAAGGTGAGTCCTGCTTACTTACTCAGGTGTGTCAGAGGAGAGAGGGGCTAACGGGAATAGGGTGGTGAGTGTCTTTTATGCAGCTAGCTTTGAACAGCTTTTTTTGGAGGTGTTTGTGTTGGTTGACATTTAATGCTGATTGTTTTTGCATTTTAAACACCTCAGGGAAGTGATAATGTGCCTTCTTAATTATGTAATTTATAGCTGTAATTAGATGAAGTACTGTTTGAAGTTTATAAGTTATCTTCAGTCAATTTGGCTTTTCTGTATGCAATTTCTTAATGTGCAAGTTGTGAAGGAGGTGGCACTGAAGTATTAGTGATGGCATATGATGACTATTGAAATGTCCTTTGTCGTTCATCTGCTTTTCTGCCCTAGGCATTAATGGCTTTCATTGGAAAGGTGTTTAGCAACATATTGCAGTCACTTCCAAAGGATCATCTTAAGAAAGTGATTATTCAGATTATGCTTTTAAGGCTAACTCTCTGCATGTTGCTTGATGTAATTACTAGTGAGTAAATAGTGATTAACAAAGGACTTGTGGGAGCTTTTGAAGAGCTTGTGAGCAAATTTTACACTAAGTTAGCTGTAGAATGTGTAAAAATGATCTCTGAGGAACAATGTTATAAAAGGTTGAAAATTGAGTACTGGGGGCTTATTTCTTAATTTACTTTTTCTTTAACATAATCAATGCATTTTTTCCTTCCCTTAAAGAAACAAAAATGTTGTGAAGTATTTGTTAAATCAAGGAGCTGATGTTAACCTTCGTGCAAAAAATGGATACACAGCTTTTGACCTGATAATGCTTCTGAATGATCCAGGTATGCTATTTCAAAATGCTCTGGAGAAACATACAACATAAAAAAGTATACATTCCATCCAGTCTAGAAAGTACATTGCAGTTGCTGGGAAGTGTCCTTTCCAGGCTGGACTGGACCAAGAAACTGTCTGAAAGTGTGGGGTTTGAGTTAATTGATTAGATAAGTTTATATGTTTATGGGATAGCAGATTTTGTGCATTCCTCTTGCCTTTGGTTCTGAAGATGCTTAAAAACTGTGCTGTTTGTGTCACCACAGCCAGCTGACTGGCATTTGATTGTGGAGGCACTGGTATTCTGTAGTGCTGTGAGCTGGAGCTAGAAATTGCCCCTTGGCAAAAAGCTGCAAAAGGACAGGACAGAGAAGGCACAGTAGGAGCAGAACTAGGGAACTCCTGACTGAACCTCCTGCTGGTTCTGTAAAGGCTGAAAATAAACCACACCTTGGGGTTCAGGCTGTTTGTGTGGAGTGCTGTAGGACAAGGCAGCATGCTTTGGGGAGGCTTGAATGAAGCACATTTAGTTTTTGTTGAAATTTGTTTTATATATATGTAATTTGTTATTGTTAACCTTCCTTGGTACTTGAATTGTTTTATCTGAAGCCAAAACCCATTACTGCTAATGAAGTCTCTGAATGTACACGTTATGGTGGTCTTGGTTACTAGCAGATTCTTTTCCATGTCAAAAGTAGATCACTAATAGTACATTTTAGACGATAAATACAGAAAATTATTTCAGAACTTATGTCTGTGACAGAATAGTTTGTCTTGCTACTTCTTTCTCTCTTGTTCAGTTCTCTTTGCCTTTCTGAAAATCCTACCTGACTCCTGTAAAAATGCAGATTTACAGAATTTTTTTTTTGCTTTCCTGTCTCCTGTCCTGCTTGTTCTTTTTTTGCCCTCTTACTTCTTCTTTTTTTGTCCGTCTTTTTTCTTACCATTTCTTTTCAGTCCCTTCATTGTCCAGGCTGAACGTCTTCTTTCTCTTTGGGATTTACTTTCGAACTTCTTTTCTGCAACCTACGCTTGAAGAAAGAATATTCATTTTTCTCTACTGTCTTCTGTGTCAGGTGAGAAAAGGGAGCATCTCAATATTGTTTTTAACTTGTATGAAGTGCCAGAGGAGGCAGTTCACTTGGTCACACATGACTGATTCCAGCTGAGTAGCATGCTTATTTATATTGATAAATACCTTTAGAGAGATAAGACTGTAGCCCACATTCTGGGGAGAAGGCATGGGAAGATAGGTCAAGAAAGAAGGTTTGGGGGTTCATCTGCTTTGTGTTTGAGAGATGCATCAATTGCTACTTATATGGGGTTTACAGGGAAAGTGTCACTGCATTGGTTGTAATTTGGGAAAGCAGAACAGGCCAATAATAATAATAATTATTGTCTTAATTTGCTTCCTTTTAGACACGGAGCTTGTAAGGTTACTGGCATCAGCGTGCATGCAAGTAGATAAAGACAAGAATAAACTGAACAACAGATCATCTCTGCCTTGTTCCAGAAGTAGACAATCCTTAAATGTTCCAATGTTGCCAGATGACAAAGGAGGCCTAAAGGTAAATATATTAATTCTTGATAAAAACTCATTAGTTCCTCTAATGTATAAGCAGAGAAAGCAATTGCTAATAAGTGTTTTGGATCTAATATGTAACTGGGTCTGTTGGGGAGTTGTGTGTTTTTCTGAATTCCTCGTTGACAGTGTGTTCTGGTTTTGTGGAATGTAGCACGTATTCAGCTTCCTCTCACATATTCCTTCCTTCATGTAGCACATATTCCTTCCTTCAGGTGGCAAGGCAGTGGGAAGAGTTTGCATTGAAGCATTTCAGTGCCTACAAATAGATCGTGTGATTAAGTGGAAGATACCATGATCATAAGTTTGGAACTCAGTTTCTGTGATGATCTTGCTTTCTGAATCTGGACAGAAGGTAGACTCCTTCATAGCCATAAATGGTAACAGGCTACTACTGACAGTGAAAATTAAAAAGATCATAGCAGAGATTTTAATATGAAGAGTTGTGGAGGAGTATGCACTTCAGGCTTACATGTCTTCTGGCATGCTGTATCCTTAGTTCAAAACTGATGGTGGTCCAGGAGTTAGAATAAGTGTATGCCAACTAAACAAAGATACTGCAGCTTTCATTGACTCTTTGCAAAAGAGAAGGAAAAAGAGTTTGTTTTGTTGTTGGTGCCATTGGTGTTGCCTATTTCCAGGCATCAGTTTATTTAGGTGAATAATCTTTAATTATGGTGTACTTCAGAATTTCCTGGAGTCCATGATGTCATCCTTTAAGTATAAATATTACCAGGATCTTGAAAAAAGTCATGTTAATTTCCAGGCTATTTTTGATATGAATTTTAAAGACCATTTAAAGTTCTGCTTCAGCTCAAATCTGTTTTGCAGTTTTAATTATGAAGGAGCATGTGGTTGTTTTCATATGATTATGCTATTATTCAGTATGAATAAAAACTTCATTATCAATTTAGATTGACCTATTTTACTTAGATGGGAAATTGTCAGATTAGCTTTTGGCTTTATGGAATACAGATCAGCAATGGATTGGATTGCAACCCTTGCAGTGTTACGACTCAAAGGCTTGAATTAGGGTCATAACAGATTGTGAGGTGAAAAAAAAAGATTTTTCAGTGATAAGGATATGTACACAAGTATTGACACAAATTCAATATTCTGGAATATTTAGGTATTTGGTCTCAAAACTACAGAATATAGTGCTTTCTAGTCAAAATCAAGCATTTTTTCAGCAGAAATTGTTTTCTGTATGGTTCAATAATAAATATAACTTGGAAGCCTATATAATCCATTCTCCATTGCTTCTTAATGCTTTGCTAATCAGCCTGTCTGACCATGAGTATCTTATTACAGATCTTCTTATAAATATTCAAAAAGGGTAAAAATTGCGTTTTCAGATTTTCTGGCTGGAGGGCAATGTCGTAACAGTCACTTGTCTTTGGACCATCATGTGAAGAGAGGGCTGTGGTGAGGGACCTCTCCTGGGATTTGTAGCAACAGTGTTTCCATGTGGGCAGCTGCTCTGTGGTGAGCTGGAACTGTAAATAAAAGATACTTATGGCAACTCAGCCAGTACAGCATTTTTCTGCCTAGATCAGTGCAAATGACTGAATGTGAGGTCTGTGGGATCATGGAAATGTCAAAGTGAGAGGGAATTCATGAGGCTCACTTGCCTTTACATCAGGAGACAGAATAAACCTGCCAAGAGCATCTTTGACAGATGTTCAGTTCTCCTTTCATTGTGGTGAAGAAGATCCCCTGTTCCAATGGTCTCTCCATCAGTGCCCACTTCCACTGCATGATGCTTTTTGAGGTCAGAATTTTTTTTGTCCTAATTTAACCTATATCTCTTTTGTTGCCCATTAAATTGATTGATTCTTGTTCAGTGGTCACCTTCATTTTTATAAGAACCGTATAAATACTTAGGTAACTATCATATTCAGTTTTTTTTTTCTTGTCTAAACGAAATTGATTGATGCAAATTTCCTTGTTGGTAGGTTTTGTTTCCTAAGCTTTTTGCTATTTATTTCTAGTTTGTACATACAAAAACTATGTCATGGATGTGTTTCCTCTTATCAGTGAAATTCAGTTTTGTTTTTTTTTTTTCAGCAGTAACCTGTGCATCTGTATTTAGTTTCTGCTATGTTGTGACTGATTTTATTTTCTTTAGTACACCTGTTTTGTTCCTTGCTTCCTTTCCTGTATTAGTACACTTGATTTCTTCTTGCATGCCAGCTTGACCTCTGCTGAATAATGTTCATTTGGCAGTGTTCAAATTTAGAGTGTAAAGGTGCTTACAAAACTGTCTAGATGGATGTCTTCCAGAGTCTGTGGAAAAACATGTTATGTTTCATTGTTTATTTGTTAGTGAACATTCCCAAACCTTCTGCACAAAATATGTTCTCCCAGTTTGAGATCAAGTAGTTCGTAATTTGTCTCATTTTTTGGCTGTGGTCTTTTCCCTTTATTAATTTTACTTGAGCCATATTTTCTCAATTGTTTGATGAATGCTACATGAAATAGCAATAAAAACTTCATTAAAGTCAAGCTACATTCCAGCTTTTCCTCCCTTCTGCTCACTTGACTGGTTACTCAGTCAAAACGAGATTAATTTGGTAGAATTTGTTTTCAACAAACCTATGCTATGTGTCTTACTAGCTGTGATGACATATGAAGTTTTTTCATTATGCCTTTCCACGTTAAGTATTTTGATCAGTAAATTTTCAGATTTTCCAGTGATTGTATATTTGCCTTTTTCCTGATTTCTATAGCATCTTCAATACTCTTACTGAAGAGTAGAATATTTGTTCAGAGGTCATGTTGCCTATAATTTATCTGGGGTAATTTTAATCAGTATTGTCTGGTTTTAATTTGTGTAAGCTCTTTTAAATACTCTTACTCTGTTAAGCAAATGCACATATATTCCTGCTTCCTCCTTTTAATGGTATTCAGACTAAAATACCTGATTATACATAGGCTGCTTTTGAACTTTAAAAAAAAAAAAACACTTTTCAATCTCACCTCTGATCACTTTTGTGTTAACAGGTTGACTTTTTATTTTGTGATGTATTTCTTTTAATTTGTTCACAATATGGGCCCTTGTTCCTTTACTTGCTGATAATGTAGTGGATATTCATGATCTCATCCTTCACCCCTATCACAAAGGAACTGTTAACTGTTCTGTTTCTCACCATTTTATGGCCTCTGTGTGAATCAACGCCTGGGTAACCGAGGCAACCACCAAGCCACAGATAAAATGCAAGGAGAAGTTTTATTTTGTTACCTCAGTGACAAGGCTGGGTTCCAGAGACCCACGGGGACCTAGGCTGCAGGCTTAGTGTTCATCCTGTAACAAAAGGCTTCGGGTGTGTCTGTGAGAGCCTGTTACCTCTACACAGGAATTCTACTTCTCCAATCATGCAGAGGATGAGCAACACTAGACATAATAAGTGGAGTTTCCCACACCTACATTTTTAGCATTCCCAGCTGAAAGGTCACTTTGAACAGAAACCCTTCTCTCCTCCTATTTGATTTTAAACCTTTTCCCCCAACAAACTCAAAACCAAAGTTGTCCCTTTTCTGTATGCAAAAATTTTATTTTTTTTTTCTTCCTGCCTGTTCTTTTTCAGCAAGTTACACTCTCAGTGTCAGTATTACACCAGTGTGAATTATCACATTCAGTTTCTATTTTAGATTAAAATTGTTCGAGGGCAGAGATTTCCAGTTCTCCCCCTTACTCTTTAATTCCTGGCATTGTCACAAATCTATAAGGTATTTCTGAAATGGCAACACTGTTTTTCTAGTTCTTTAATGCTGTTGCCTTCTTTCACTGCTGCTAGATTTCAGTCTTTTTATAGACACTATTTTTAATCAGAAATTAATTTTTGTTACTTGAATGCTTCAGTCTATTTAAAGCCCTTCATTACAGTTTCTGTACTTGTGTGATGTGGTAGGGGTATATGGTGAGGCTGCAAACTCCTGCAACAGCAAACTAAAAACTCCAGTGATCAGACCATCATACTGTGAACACCAGAAGACAAGGTGAACCTCTCCAGTGTCATTACTTTCTTGCCAGAGAGCAGTAGTTTTTTGTCTGGTGACATAGTGGTTGTACTTACTCCATTTCAGGGTAGTTTGTGGTGTGAAAGTATGTTAAGGAGGCAGAAGCACTGTGAGTAGCAGTAACAGAGATGATGGGCAGTTAAAGTCATCTTTCTTGCAGTAGCAAGGTAGCTTCAGTGACCAAAACCAAGAAGTGCAAGCACTCGCTTTTGTAAGTTCATTGTACTCTGTGTTAAAACTAGATGAACTTTCAGTTCCTTTTGGAAAGTGAATAAATGCTGAACTGTGAGTTTTATTGGTTTCTCAGAGCTATTTGTCTCTCTTGCCTTTTTTCATCAGATCTTTGTTGCTGAAGGTAATGTAAATCTTTATTGGTTGTGACACCAAAAAGATACAAAGGTCTGAGAACTCTATTCATTACTAATGCTCTGTGCAGATCTAAAATGTTTTTAATAGTCTTCTGCTACAAGGATTAATATGCGGAGAAAAAGTATAAATAAGTTGCAAAGACATATCAGTGAGCAGTAAAATATTAAATGCCAAGAAGTGAGCAGAATATGTATTGTGATAGGTATTGTTGCATGGATTTGCTATCACCTAAAGTTACCCTGATGAAGTGCTGCCACTTTAGCATGAGTTTTTAAAAAAAGTGTTCCAGAAAGGGAAGGAGAAACTTCGCTATGAAATTATCAGAAGGTACTTATAATCTGATTTACCTAGAAGCTACATAAGTTTTGGTGCAAATGCCATAGGTTTTTTGTAGTCTTGTGAAATATCTTGCTAAAGACTTGGAGCAACTAGCACTGTTTGCCTGTAAAAATATGCAAGTTTGTGAATATTTTAATAAATTTTATTTTGAGCAAAGGTAGTTCTTTTTATAGAAGTTTCAACATATGTGATGTATCCATGTCTATATGGATGGAGGTTATAGGTGCATAGTCCTAAGGTTTATGTTGTTTTCACAGCTGCTATTTCCTTGCCTTGCTCTTTTTCAGTTTGTAGTCTTTCCAGTCTGGTTTAAATTATCTGTATAACAGCACTGTATGGATCGTGGAGCTTTAGTTTGATGGGAATACTATCACAACTCTTCCAGTTTGCCACAGATTTTGAAAATCTTGACTAGAAGCTTTAATGCAGATTACATAAACTCAAATGCACACCTGTAAAAACCAGAAAATAGAGATGCCACCCATTGATTCCAGAGAGAGTAAAAATTGGTGGTAAAATTGAATGTTAATGGGAAAATTAAATATTTGCTATGTAACTGCAAGAATTCCCTATTCAAATCGCCTTAATACTTCTGTCTAATACTTCTATCTACTTTGGCTTTCCAGGTACTGTGGAAAAACATTCTAAAATATTTGCCAGGTGAAAAATAAGGGAAGAGATAATTATTACACATACAAATTATGGTGAAGGATTGTGTTTGTAACTGCAAACCACTTTAACATTTTGCTTTTTAGTTTATTTCAAAACTCCTTGGTAAAATTATCACTGCTGTAAGGATTGCTTAATTATGCATTTCTTTTCCTCTTGTTTTTTCTTTTAGTTGGAACTAAATTGTTATGTCTTCTTATCATTCTAGTCCTGGTGGAGCAGGATGTCCAATCGATTCCGCAAGCTGAAGTTGACTCAGACATTGCGCCATGGATTTCCTTCTAATCAGTTTGTGCCTTTTCCGGATGAGACAGAACCGTCATTAAATTCCACTATCAAAGTAGCCTCACAGAGTGATACAGACACCTCTGGAAACCTTGATGCTGCTACAGCTTGGAACACAAATAACAAAGCTAGTGGTAAAGGCAGAGTTGTCTTGTGGGAAATGAGCTCTTGTGGGGTAGTCAGGATGATGCTATTTCTGATTTATTTGTTTAGTTCTGCTTTAACAATATAAGTGAAAAACCATAATGTATTCGTAGTCTATTGAAAGAGAGATGTTTGTACTCACTGTTGATCTTGCTGAGTGCAGCATCATTTAAGCAGGAAAATACTAATATAACCATGTTACTGTTCTTTAGTAAACACCATTAAATTCAGACATGTCACTGAAAAGTGTTAATATCTTCCATAAACTAATTTATGTAATGAAAACAAATTAAACAAATAAATGAATAATTCTGAGAAGAAAGAGAAATTGGTAAAGCCCGACTTGTAAAGCACATCTACTGAAATTGTACAGCTCTCCATGAAAACCCCCCACTGTATGCAACGCAAAGTAAGACTTGGCTTAACTTTAGTTGAGGTGACTGACAGTGTCACTGGAAATCTTTGTACTGAGTGCTTATTGAGGGTAAAGCTGTTGATTGTTTAGAAACAATGAGCTTTCCTTAGAAAGAAAAGTAGAAACATGTAAACAATAAAACAATTTATGTGTTTTTCAGGTGCAAACACTGTGAAAGGAGGAAAGGACGATGAATTATTGACAACTATGGTATGTTACAGTGTTCTTCAGCCTAATTGAGAGTGTCATGTAGCTCCCATAATTATTGCAGTTTTTTGCCTCCTGTCCAAGTCACTTCTAGAAAAAGAGCTTGTTTATAGTCGCTAGACAGGAACTGACAGGCTTTGATATACCAGTAGTTCTTAGACTAGAAACTACTAAAAGTAGTGTGGTATGGAAACTGTACTGACTTCTTTCAAGAGTTATCCATGCTTTTGTTTGATCAGCAGTGAAACAGTAAAATAGATGGAACATCTGCTCAGTTGCTGACAAGCAGTATGCAGTGAGGAAAACATGGATGGAACATGATACAACAGAGATGTGAAATTGTTAGTAGAGGCAACCATGAACTATTTAGTTTGGGAGGTGTATTTGTGTTATTTCTTCTTTTGTTATGCTGTAGCTTTATATTCCCCTGCAGCCTACTCCCTGGTGATGTCATTAAATTTGGCTGGTTATTATCTTTATGTTCTTTTGTAAGAAGTTTGAGGTTTTTTTGTAAGAACTTTTGATATGACTGACTGACAGAACTCCTGGGAGCAAAATCAGTTATGGTGTTTTTTATCCCTTTCTGGAGTACACATATAACAGGAAAACACAGTTGGTCAGTGTTTCCAGGCATCCTGTCTGGGAATACAGAGAGGACTGCATTGTTACTTCTTTGGAAATTGATAGTTATTCTTGTTAAATCCCAGTAAAGGAAGAGACAGTTTCTGCCACTTAATGAACTGTATTCATTGTATCAAATAAATAAGCATAATACTGAGGGGTACCGCAACGTTCATTGGTTTCTCTCTGTTGCTATGTGTTGTACTTCTCCTCAAATAGTACTTTTGTGTCTCATTTCTGTTCTGTTTAAATGTGTTTTCATCTCTTTGCTTAACTTAAAATTTTGAAACTACATCACCAGGTCCCAGTAATCTTTCTTAAGAACTGACTCTTTCCCCCCACCCCCCTTCTCCTTGTTCCCCTCTCTCAGCTGAGGAGTAGTGCTCCATTTACCAGGCTGCCCAGTGATAAGCTGAAAGCAGTGATACCACCTTTCTTACCGCCCTCAAGCTTTGAGCTTTGGAATTCTGACCGAACCCGACTCAGCAAAGATGGCAAAGCTGAACAGATGAGAACTGCCTGGCCACAGAGAGCAATCAAGCATGATTTTAACAGCAGTGGGAACTCTGATATAGTAAGCAAACTAAATGTATGAAAATACATTATGTTATGCCCAGGCCCTCCTGACTGGTGAGCCACTCTGTTTCTGGTTAGAAATTAAACCCGCTGTCTCAGCAATGGCTTGTCCTTTTAAGCAGTGCTGATTAGGAAGAATGTGCATCTGTATGGAAGGAACATAATGAAACAAAAGTTCTGTATGAAATGAAACAACTTTTTTTTTGTTTGGTTTGGTTTTTGGCTTTGTTTTGCTTTTTGTTTTGTTGCAGGGGTTCTTTGTTCTGTTGTGTTTTTGGTTTGGGTTTTTGTTTTCTTTTGTTTTGTTTTTGTATTTTGGGGGGTATTTTTGCTGTTAACCAGAACCACCAACAGTGTGGTAGATTTGAAAATCAGTGTGCTCTGATTTGAAAAAAGACCAGGGACAGAAAAAAAGAATGAAAATTGCTCAATTTTTAGGAACTGAGCAGGAGGGAAGAAATATCAGTAAGACCAATATACAGACATAATATTCTGAAAAATTAGCAATAAATAAAACTGTTGCAAGTAGTGAGAAAGTGGACTTGAAGGCACATGGCTTTAAATTGGAAGTCCTGTAAAACTAGAAAAAGTCTTGATTATTTCTGGGTTTTATAGATGGAACTTGCCTGATTCTACAGTGTTTTCAGTGAAAATGCAAACTAAAAGAAAAATATATGGTTTGTCTTGAGATAGGAAATTAAACAACCTTGACAGCCTTCTCTTTCGTCGTTGGAGAAAAAGAAGCGCTTACTCCCCTAACTGTAGACTGTAATAGCTAGATGTAGAGAAGACTTGTCCAGAAGTGTGTTTCAATATCAGTTCTAGAAGTGGGACAATGAAGACATTTAGGAAGAATTATTTTCTCTCTTCTTCTTTTTAAGTGGACGTTAGCTTAATACCAGTAGAGGTGATTCAGGTGAAATAAGGCAGAGTATTAAAAGGGAAGGGACATAACAGGAAGGTAAGTATTTATCATCCCAAAAAAAGATAGTTGTAATAACATAACTGGCTAATTGGCATGCATATAAAGTGAGGAGCAGGGAAAGTAGGGGAGGACTAGCCATCAGTCCTTTAAGAGGAAAGAAGGGTCTGCTAAGGGTGCAGGAAGGAGGGAAACAGTAAGTCAGAAATGGAAGAAGTGATTTGAGCAATGGGATAAGAAACATGAAAAAGCTGAACTGCAAAAGCTCATATGTCAAATGGCTGTCAGTGGCCAATGGTGTAAAAGCCAAAGAAATGCAGGAGGATGTGGCTGAGGATTTGGGTAGTATCTATCTAGATCAGTAGTGCCTCAGTTAATAAAACTCAATAAAGTGGTGCAGCAGGCTGTTTAGATTGCAGGGAATATAAAAATGCAACTGGTGGAGAAAGTTTATATCACTTCTTGCAGCTTAGTTTGTAAGACTAAGCTTAGTCTTGCAAAGACGGGAAGTTGGAACCTGTTTTGTAAGATGGGAGAGATAAAGCCAGGACTCTGCAGGAAGGAAATTTCTCATGTGATAATTTCTTTCTTCCCCACTGCTCATAATACTGTGTATATCATATCTCAGGTGCATCGTATTATGCTCATTTGTGTTGGCCAAAGATTAAGAAGAATTAATAGCTTAATATGGTGTAATTTCTTCTGTAATTGAATGAATATATTCAGTACATATATATTTATATAAGTATATAATCTGTATATATGTGCATGTAAAATAAGATTTTCTGATATCGTCTTTGTTCTTCAGTGGATGTTTCAAAACTTGGGATAAATAAAATAGCAGCTGAAGTTTGCTCTTTATTCTTGTTAATTAAGAAACAAAAAATTATTTTTCATTTTGTTTTCCAGGCATCTGTTAGCAAAGGTACTAGACCAGTCAAATTACCAGCATTTGCGAGAAGACCAGCATCTCCTTCAAATTCCAACAACTTCAACCATTCTCCTCATTCTTCTGGTGGATCCAATAACATAGCAGCAATTAATAGGCATGGAGGCGAATTGCATAACAGATCAGGTACCATTTTTAGTACAAAAATAATTTGTATCTGATTCAGTTAAAAAATTGCTGTTTGTGATGATGGTAGAAGATATTAAACCTTTTCTGAGCACTGCTACCATTGTAGAAGCAAAGCTTCTGTAAATTTAGCAGACAGGGGATTGGACTTTGAACACCTGCATAAGGGAAGAAGAGCCTCACATCTGTTTCAGAAGTCTCAGTATTCAGCTCATCTCATGCATGTGTTACTGGATCCACCCATGGTGGATGCTGGCTCATTGCACCATGCATGTCATGAGTTGACTCCAATGCATGTTGCTTACTTCTTGTTTAAAATAAAAATCAATTTTCAATTAAAACCAGAGCTGCACACGTTGTACCTGGTGGTTGTTGAAGACAGTATGGTGAAGTGGCTCATGAAAGCTAAGTCCAAGGGTATGAATGTCAGCTCTGTGTGTGTATAGACAGGTCTGGCTTCCCTGTTCTGCAGCTGATTTCTGTTCTTTATTCTGGAAGCTGCTGGAGAGATTTGAACTCCTGCAAGTCTCTTGCTTCATCCAGTCAGTTTTTAAATGAAAGTGAATGTTTCAGAGACAACAAACATTTCAAAATAATTGTTTCCTTTACTGGGTTTATTTTATTTTTTGTTCTAGGTGGCAGTGCAGATAATGTTTTGTCTCAGATTGCAGCCCAAAGAAGAAAAGCAGCAGGCTTACCTGAACAGAAACCCAGCCAACAGCACAGTCCGGTCCAGTCAAGTCCTTCATCTACTGTGTCAGATTTGCAGTGTGCTCAGATTGTTGGCAATGGGCATGTTGTAAAGGTAACGGGAAATGTAAAATTTTGCACTTCCAGATTGGCTAATAGGTAATATCTGTTGTGGGTGGCTGGTGCATAACATTGCACAGTCAAAAAAGAATGAACGTTTGTTATGTTAGTGGAAGCTTTTCAGCTCTACAAAGCTTACTTTAAAGTGCAACTCCACAGAAGATGAAACCTAATAATAAAACACGATTTTACTTTATTATTAATTTCACTCTGTTTTTGAAAAACAGTAAATTTAATGCTTGACCTTAGGGTAGATCTGCACTGTTACAGTTTCTCATTATTTCCTTCTATGGTCCAGATCAGTGTTTTGTGTTAGTTGTTCCTGGATTTTACCCTGAAGTAGTATACTTAGTTTCTCTAGCTACTTTCTCTTCAAAGGCTCAACCTGATTGCACAGTGTGACATAATTTGTACCAGGATATGCTGACCACAGCAATATGCATGTAACCAGTCTGCTCCACAAGGTGTTATTTTTAAATGGTAGGTCATCACCAAAGTTGGGTTTTGCTCCTGTGGCCATACTGTCTGTGCTGACTTACTTGGAATAGCTTTATCCTCATGACCCGCACATTTTTGTGCACGTACTTTTAAAGTTCTTTACTGCTTTGTACAACATTTTTGGCAGTTAAGACTTTAAATCTTCGAGATCTGCAAAGACACAAATTAGAAAGCAGCATCATAACAGAAGATGTGACACGCTGTTGAGAAGTTGATGGGTTTGTTTACATTGGGAAACATTGCATTTCAGAGAGCAAGAGAAGGAAAACACATAATTTGGAGTTTATATTCTAATGCCTGGTATTCGAATACGTAAGCAAGAGTAAAATTTCTCCAACTTTTCCTTATGTAATCTCCAAGCAGCTCATTTTTTTTTCTTTGCATCTTTCAGTGAGATTCTTCAAATTTTTCCCTGGGGAAAGACAAATTACCAGAGTATAAAATTAATACTTTTACAGTCTCATTCTGTGATGTCTTGTATGGCAACAGTACACAATATTTGTGTTTAATCAGTACATAAAAATGGTAAATGAAATTGCAAAGTTGTTCAGAAATTACATGGAAATTCCTGGAGAACAAGAATCAGGAAAAGAAAAGGTGCAACTACCAATGCTGAAACAGTTTCCATGAATAGTCATTTTGTCTCTGATCTGTCAGTTCTTCTTCTGGAGGGACTACTGGTTGCTATTCAAAGATGAGATTGGGAGCTAAAATTTCTAACTCAGCTGGACCACCAGAGTCTGAGGATGCATACCAATTCTTTGGTGTATGATAATCTTTTCTCCCTTTCTGTCCTGTGTGACTGCTCCCTGAGTTAAAAATCTCTTTTTTTCCCATAAACAAAACCCCTTTTTCATCCTCTTCCCTCACTGAAGTCTTTGCAGAGCAGCTATCAAATTCTTTTTCTTTCAGAGGTGGTCTGACTAGTATGTTTTAATTAAACTCTCAGCATGTCCTCTCAGCTTGTTTTTGGCTTGGAATTAATTTCTGAAGAGCTCCTTGTGTGTCCCCCAAAAGTCATATATTTCTTCAGTCATATTAATTGTCCCACCAAGAGATAATACCTGTGCTTGTGAGCTTTGGGTTGCAAATCCCATGGCCTTTTGTTGCAATGATGCTGTCACTAAGACATATAACTACTGTTTCCACTCACAGTGGGATACATTAAGGGATAAGAGTAGTGAAGTGCAATATTCAGCAGATCATCTTCTGGATGATCATCTTTCCTTTCTGGAAAGGCTGTTCACTGTACTGTTGAAAAGATTTTTAAACAGTATTTATGCCACTGTTTTGCAAAAGTGACAGCTTTTTCAGCGCTCTTTGCTTAGATGTCTAGATGAGTTTCATTCTATCCACCAGTAACAAAACATGTCCTTATGTGGATCTCACTATAGATATTCGTGTATCACAAAACTGAGGTGATATTTTGAGATTTCTGTTGGGAGAGCTCAATCAAATATAGATCCTCACTGGCTGCAAAAGCTAGCAGTGTGTTATTGTAATCAGCAATGCAAATGGTGGAAATTTCATGTCTATATCCATTGAGGAATGGTTTTTGTCCTCCCATTAGGACCATGCTGCCCAAACTTGGAAATAGATGTTCTAAAAATTCAGTGATATTACACTGATCATGCAAAATGTATCCATGAGGGGTGAGATGGTGCAAACTTTAAAGAAAGGAAAAGAAAAATATTATTAACATTTTGCAGGATGGTGTAATTTAAATAAATGCACAGTGTGCTAAGGAGGGAAGACCATTCTGCAACACAAATGGCCAGTAACAATTTAGATGCAAGTTTGGGACAGAATGTTGAAATGAGCTCATAATGTTCTTCAAGGAACTCTCAAGTTTGTATCATGCTACATTACTTCTAGTCAATTCAGTGCAGGGCTAATGAAGTATTATATTCTGACATAGGATAGAGTAATAGAAGAATGTTACCACTCAAATAAGTTTTATCTTTTAAATCTGCATCTCTTTCATTAACTAGAAAAGTTCTATTTATGGCACAGCACAGAAATAAAATTGAAAAGACAGGAACCACTGCCATTCTCATGTGTTGCATTGTTACTGAGATCAACTTTTTATCAGTTTGTTGCAGTAGCCTGAGTGACAAAAGGTATTTAAACTCTGAATTCAGGAATCCAGTAAAAAAATTACCTTATTTTTGGGTCATACAGTGCAGACATCAAAATATATGTGTAGATCAAAGAATTTAGGAGATGAGGTGCACTGACTGTTTTTGGAAAAGACTGTTGATATATTTATATTTCTGTTCTTCTTACCCATTTAATTAATGTATTTTCCTGTTTTCTGTGTTTCCACATGTGTTAAATATTTGCAAAATTCTTAATAAATCACTTGACTCCTGTTAGGTAATAATGTGAGTGTTGGCTGGAAACTTCCATTCCAGTGCAGCAAGGGGTTTAATGTACCCAAAACTTGGTTTGTGCTTGTTTCTGGTTAACCCAGCATGAAGTGCTACTTTAAATTAGCATCTCATATGCTTTGAAAATCTTTAATTGAGTCTTAAATCTGAGTGAAAATCCCTATTTTGAAGTCAAAGTAATTTACTTTGTTTGTTATTAAACTTTTTATATCTCAACTTCACATTTTACTTCTGCTTGTGACCATTCCAGGGGAGGTGGGGATGTGAGTGAGAGTCTCTATGGTGCATAGGTGCCACCTGTACTTAAACCACGATATGCTTTTTAGAAAAAGAATAATTGTAGTGCTTATGGGCAGTATTGTTTTAGAAGAAATAACTTTCTTCTTACAAAACTACAGCCTTAGTAAATGTACTTTTCTTGATAATTTTGAGGAGAGAGACTTTCATCTTGGATAACGTCACTGTTGCTCCAGTTATTTCAGTATAGATAAAGCAGAAACTTCTGATTGTGACTATATGCTCTCAGGAATTATATGCAACTTAAGTAATATTGAAGCATCATGTATAGGTAAACATTTTTTAAATTATTTTTTAACTGAAATTATTGTATCATTAACTGTAGCAAAAACTGGAGATGAACAAAAGACCTCCATCTGGGACTTCATCTACATCTAAAAGCACATCACCAACTCTCACACCCTCTCCATCACCTTCCCCATCTCCTAAGGTTCAAAATTCAGAGTCTTCTGTCTCTTCTTCTCACAGACATGCCAAGAGCAATGGCTCCAGCAGTGGTACTATTACAGAGGATGGTGAGTAGCTCATTGTAATTACAGGAGATTCATTCATCAAGAATACTGCATGTTTAAAGCTATAACTATACTGGGCTAGTGTGTATCTGCATGAGAGTGAGGTCTCTTTTCTTTCTAGAAAATGTATTTTGGTGTTTCTTACAGTGAGATTGGCATTCCTGCACTACTTGCCTTTTTCTCTCCCAAAATCTGTGATTCTTTCCATTTACAGAGAGACTGGTTTCACCTCAAAGCTAGCATAGAATATGTAGGTAGGCCACTCTTATGTGGCCACATTTCCTCCCTTCATGGCTCAAGTCCTGTTTTTCACCCTTTGCTGAGGGTACAAAATGCACTTTTTTCACTCTAGATTTTTTTTAGTTTTCCTTAGTAAATGCAGGGAAGCACATCACTACATTTTTTTATCCATAGCAAGTCATAGCTACATGAAGTTGATTAAGAGCTGTAGTGCATTTATTTTTCTAAATTGCGAAAATAACCTTATTACAACCTCTTTTTAACTTAAAGTCATAAGAAAGAATGATAATGATTTTTCCAGTAAGATTAATACTTTTTAAATTAGGCTTTCAGGTCTAAATTACAGCTTTTTAAAAGTCATTTTACTGCCTTGGAAACAGGACATCAATAACTTTTTTTTTCTCTTGTAAATATCTCAAAAAACCCAGAAGAAAATAACATGACTCAGAACTTAATTGAGACAATTTGTACTAATTTTGTTTTTCCTGAAATTGTCTCTATTGATTTTGGTTTATTTTCATGTATACCATCTTTGTCCATTAACACTGTAATTCCATTTGACACTGATGACAGGTGATACTTGACCCTCTTTCTGTCCTCTTCTTGTGGCTTTAGTTGTAACCTACTCTAGTGGCTGCTGGAGCAAATCCTTTCACATTCAGTGCCATTTTATAATGATGTCTTGATAATATAAGAGTTGCCAATTTAGAGATGCATAAATCCACTGCATATCCATTGCATAAATCTGTTATCCACTGCTGGATAACGAGATGAATTCTCCAAGCCATCAGCTGTCCTCATCTCAGCCAGTGAAGCTCAGTTTTGTGACCGTGCACTAATGCCAGGATACTGTGAATGAATGTCCTTGTAGCAGAGAACAGGTTGTTTGTCAGAAGCCCAAGTAGCTCTGGGTTCTTTGTGTTTGTAAGCTTCTGTAGGTAAGTGCTCCTTTAATTCAGGGGCTTCTCTTACTGAGGTTTGATTCACAGCAGCAGTACAAATGCTGATATGCTGAGCTGTAGTCAGAAGAGTAAGTACAGAACATCTGCAGTGTTAACTTTTCTTTCAAGTGAACTTAAATGAGTAAGAAAATTGATTTGGATTGACTGCTGCTGTGAAGGAACAATAGGCAGCAGGTTCAAAGGTGTTCTTTGTTTCTTTTTAGGCAACCACTTGGTGGACCATCAACAGCTTGGGCCTCTTCTGAGAGCCAGTGATGTAGAGAATCATGAAAGAGGAAACCATATGAGAGTAAAAGAAGGCTCTGAAAGCTTGGAGAAAGGTAATTTACTTTACTACTATAGAATAGTATAAAATGAGGTGCTAAGTAGGATTAGCATGGCAAAAGCAGTAAGAGCTCCAAGAACCTGAGCTTGCTCCAGGGATGGAGGTAAGGAGACAAAGTAAGTGAAGAGCAAATGAAAGTGGTAAAGCAAAGGACAAGCATGTTAAGCAAGACTTGTAAAACTGAGAGGCTTCAGGTTTTGTTCAGCCTTGGTGTAATAATGCAGGAGTTGGAAGAGGGGTAGAGGAAGAGAAAACATGAAGGGCTTACACCTGAAAACGTTCTCTGTGTGTGAAAGGTGTTGGGTGTTATAGTTGTTTATGACAATAAGACTGAGCTCAGATGCCCTGAAAGTTTCTTCCCATATCTTGGCCTACAGTTCTAAGCACACCAGCATGATGAAAAATTAGAAGGGTAACTAACAACCTATAAGAAAAAGATGTTAATAGTATATCTAAAAGTCTTCAAATGCAAATTCTGTTTTCTTTCTCTAAGATACTTTTCATCAAACAGTGTGGAGAAATTCCCATGATACATTTTTAAAACTGGTTGCCTTTTCTCATGGATTCATATCAGGGTACTAAAGCTTTTAGTCTGAGACCATGTCAACTTCTGCAAATCATGTTAGGCATACCAAGTTAGTTGAACTTAAGGTTAAAAAAAAAACTGACAAAACCCTAGCAGAAAATAAGTCTCAGCTAGAATTTTTCTCTTCAGAGATTCTTCAGACAGTCTGTGGACTCTCCAATGTAAAGAAGTAGTCTTCCAAAATAGTACACAGAAGTGTACTTGTGTTTATCTCAAGGTACCTGATGTCTTTTGAGAAGCTTAGAGTATGAGATTCTCTTTCATGTTTCTAGTGATGATGAAAGAAATGGGAAAGTCAAAAGACAAAGAAGTGAAATAAATGAAAACAAAGTATATTTGGTAATGGACTAGTAGTGTCTTTAAAATGGAAGTGAGTTTATATGCAGAATATTAAATATAGTTTTGTTTTATAATGTAATAATTCATGTTCTTCATCTTGACTCTGACTTCTTAGTTTAAATGGCCACTTAGGTACTTAAGGGGAAAAAGCAGTTAATTACTCATGGCAGCAAAGTAATAAAAAGAAAACTTAAGCTGAGAAAGGTAGTGTGTAATTAAGAGGGAATGTCAGGTTACACTTACGCTTTTTAGCTAATCACATTTTAAATGTGTAGGAAGAGTCACTGTCAGGTCCTGCAACATTTAATTTCCTTTGACATTGAGAGGAAAGACAATATTCAATGCTCTTAGCCTTGAAAGGTGAGCATGTGAAACTTAAAATCTGTCCAGTTTTTGTCTTAGCTGGACTTCAGCCATCTGTGTTCAAGATGCCTGGATGTTGGACACTAAGGAGAAGAGGGTACAGAAAGACCTGTGTTCTGTCAGTGTTTTGAATGAGCAGGTGTGTGGTTGCTTGCTCTACACTTTGCCTTCCTGGATGATGACATAGAAATATGCCTTTCAGTTCCTTGCCTGCTTGAGGAGTTTTGCTGTCTAACCTGCACAATCTGGATCAGCCATTTGGGGGCAAGTGGGCAAGCACCTGCATTTTAGGCCACTGAAGTGCCTTAGTTGTCCTTACTGGTTTGGTTTTGTAAGATCCTTTTAATGAGATAGAAAGGGCAATACAACGGTGTTGATCCTAGCAAGGTAAGACTAGATGCAATTAAGTAGGTGAGAACAGGGTAAGCCAGTATTTCAATTTCTGATGAAGAATAAATGGGATTGGCTTTTTCTTACCATAAATGATTATGGGAAATATAGACTTTAATATATATTTTCAGTTTTTAATGCTGAGATCATTACAGTCTTTTGTAATCTGTTGGGGTTGATTTCTTTCTTTTTTCTTTTTTTTTTTCTGTGATTCTAGATGAGCTGACTGGCATCCTTAAAAAATTGTCACTTGAGAAATATCAACCTATATTTGAGGAACAGGAGGTATGAGATCTTTTTTTTTTTTTCTGTTTTAATGAAGGTAGGGTATAACATGTTGTATCAGATTTGTGATCCAGAATCAAGTTCTACAATGCTTCCTGGTTGCAGAGAGAACCTAGAAACATGGACCAAATGATATGTGTGATATTCTCCAGAATACTGCATTAGTGGAAGTTTTTACATTTAACCTACAACTTTTGTATACATAGGGGTTGTTTTTTTTCTCTCTATTGTTACACTCTGCTTTTTCTATATATGTCTGTATCTGATGTGGCTAAACAGTTCATAGGACATACTGTATCATCCCTGGAATCACAGTTGGAACCTCATTTTCAGAAGGAGAACAGCGGGGTGTGAGACGGCTGCTTTATCTTCTTTATCTGCTCTGCATAAGCAATAGGAGAATTAAATTGGGGAGTGTAGGCACTGTGTTAGATGAGAGCTGTGACATTGACTTGCTGAAGGATGCAATGAAAGGAAATGTTGCTGAAAGTAAGTAAAATTAATTCATTATGATGTTGAAGGCAGGATCAGATGTGAGCAAATACTGTGTGTTTATTTGGTCAAAGAAAAGGGTAGCGAATGGACATGCACTAAACTGACATTGCTACAGAGTTTAAAATTCAGCACAAGCCCTGACAATTTAGCTGCATCACAATATACAGGGTTATTATTGCTCCCCTGCATGATAGGCAAGGGAGCATTGCGTAGAAATTAATATGCCTAGTGTGTGAAGGTTATATCAATATGAAAAGTTTCAGATATTTGTTTTTATCACAGCCTTATGGATATGTTGTTATAATAAAAACTGATATATGAACAAAACCTAGTTTTTTCTCAGGAGACACTGGAAAAGTAAACACAATATTCTGAAATTCCAAGAATATTTAGGGGGAAAAGGGTGAAGAAAAGAGAGAAACCTTAGGTTTATTCAAGTAGCTTCTACTGTAGGTGGAGGAATTTCTGTGGAGACTATATATTCTGTATTAATAGAACTTGATGGTAAAAAAAAAATCCATTAATATTTTAGATGTGCTATCATGATTACTTGAATAATTAACAGCAGATTAGAAGCCTTACAAAACAGTGGTAAAGTGTGTAT
Source organism: Cinclus cinclus (assembly GCF_963662255.1). Classification (NCBI taxonomy): domain Eukaryota; kingdom Metazoa; phylum Chordata; class Aves; order Passeriformes; family Cinclidae; genus Cinclus; species Cinclus cinclus. Next base: position 90,414,784 of record NC_085046.1, on the reverse strand, counting down.
CATTTGGTGCTGGTAATTCATTAAAATTCTTTTTGCACAATATTTACATTACGTCTACACAATTAAAAAATCCCAGCAAACCACTTTTAACCTGTAGTAATGAATCTTTGCATAGGTAAATTTGTCTTACCTTTTTTTCTTTTATTTATTCTATTTTTTTAATATGCAGGTGGATATGGAAGCTTTCCTCACACTTACTGATGGTGATCTGAAAGAGCTGGGTATTAAAACAGATGGATCAAGGCAGCAAATTTTGGCAGCTATTTCTGAACTGAATGCAGGAAAGGTACGTTTTTAAGTCCTGTACTTAATAAATTATTACACAGTTTTTTATATAATTAATTCAACATACATTTTGAAATGCATTTCTGGATGTTAGACAAGCTGAATTAATTTTTTCCAAACAAAGTGTTTTGTGTATTTGATTAGTGAAAAGCCTTCCTCTGTGGCACTTCATGTTCTCTTTCAATAACTCTTGCTAGTCCAGTGAACAAGTTACTTTTAAATGTGAGCAATATTGCCCTTTCTGAATACTGATTTCAGCAAAAATAGAATCATCTGGCTGCAACAGTGCAACTAGAGAATGCAGTATGAGAGGAAAGGTGTCTTTTGGTTAAAATAACAGGTCTTGATTCCTCTGTGATTAGGTGAACAGTGCTTCTCTCATTTCTTACACTTTTATTGCCTTTGAATTTTATGTTGACATAAACAAATTTGCTAGGAATGGTGTGCAGTGAGCAGTGCTCTTGCCAGAGTTATTTTTTACTGGAACATGTATTTGATTAGGCTTGCTGATGCTTCTCAGCATCTTTTTTAGATTTGAGGTCCATTCACTCTCTTGTAGTGGAAGTTCAGATAAACAAAACACAAAGACAATTTTCCTAAGTCAAGATCAATAGTAGTGATGAGGTGGAGGGGAGGTGGATGATATTCCATACTAAGATATGCCTCATTTTATTTTATTGTTCTTTTACAGGGTCGAGAGAGACAGATTTTACAAGAAACTATACACAACTTCCACTCTTCCTTTGAGAGTAGTGTTAGTAACACACGACCGCCAGGTCATTCCCAATGTAAGTAGCACCTGAAATTAATTGAAAAATTAATTACAGGTTCAATCACAGAATCACAAAATCAGTTAGGTTTGAAAATGCCTCTGAGATCATAAAGTCCAACCTATGACCAAACACCACCATGCCAACCAGACCATGGCACTGAATGTCACGCCCAGTCTTTCCTTAAACACCTCCAGGGATGGTGACTCCATCATCTCCATGGGCAGCCCATTCCAATGTCTAATCACTCTTTCTGTGAAAGAAGTATTCTTAATGTCCAAATGTGTGGATGTTTTATTTAATACTGTCTGGAAGACAAAATGTGGCAGACAAGCCAGTTATCTACTTTCCTGGCTGATGATGTGTGTCTCTTGCTGAGACTGTAGGGAAGGTTTCAACATAAAAAGTAGAGGTATCTGAAGATGTTTATACACCCTTCATTACTATCTGAAACAAGGATAAGATTTTTGTTGTGCATTACTAAACACAGAAAATGGATGTGAGTATAGCAAACCAGAGTATGCTGTATACTGTCTATAGTGTCTGTATGTATATATGTAGCATCTGTGGGTGGTGTTCCTGTATGGTGATATGTAATTAATTTTTGCATACTCTTTATAGGAGACAATTTAGTATGATCAGGTAGAATAAATATATTCAAGACTTTAGCATAATGGTTTGTGTTAATTACATATTTATGTATGTATGCATTTAGTTATTTTGCATAGGTAGTATTTTTATATGATTATCTATAGTTGCTTCCTTCACTTTGTAATACATGCATTCCAAGCACCAGTGTTATCTGTTAGCCAAGCTGGAGAAACTGCGTTTTAAAATATACTGTCGGTAACCAAAACATACAGGACGGTGTTGCTGACCTGTAATAATTGAATACATTTCCTATACTCTCAGATATAAAAACTGCAAATCTCTGTCCTGCCAGCCACCTGAAACAAAGGCAGATACTCATCTTTTACTCCAGATTAAAGCATCAGGCATAGCCTATTCCCTTGTGTACTTCTGTATCCATGTTTTAATAGAAACAACAAAAGCCATTGAATAGCCTTGAGAAGTTCACCATGTTAAAAGTGCTTCTTCTTCAGTTGTTTATTTTGCTGCTTTCATCCACTCACAAAATAATTTCATTTGTTTAGGGGCTATGTTAAATCATTCAGGTATTGTATGCTTTAGGAAAACTTAGTAATGATCTAGTCCCAGTTGTTCCAATCTCAGTCAGCTGCATTTCAGTAGGTATGTGAAAGCAGATGCTAACTTTTGACCTACTGATGTCTTGGGGTAAACTGGGAATTGCTGGGATAGTTAGTGAATGTGGGCTACTTCCAGTATTTTGTGTAGTGTGCTTGGCTGAAAGCCACTATCAGGTGTTCCGTATGCATGTGCAACTTTCCATTCTCAGCATAGTCAGCATGTGTGGGAACTTCTGGATGTCCCTTGGTAACATCCCGGCGCTGAAGAGCCTCTTCTGTAGGTATTACTAGGTGAGCAGAAGCTGTTCGGGATTTGATTATGTGGTGCAAAGAACTGGAATTACTCAAGAACCAAAGAAGCATAGAGCTGTAATGTATCTCCAAGCAACTTGCTGACCTGAAGTGTCTTGAAGACATCAAAGGACAAGAATGGTGGCTCAGAGTTGGAGAGAACATCCTTTTGTGAGAATGGAGCCAACAGTTACTCCTGTTGAGCTTTTGACAAGGCGCTGCAAGAAGGTTGCCATCATCAGAGATCTGGCTTTTGGGTTTTTGTGTGTGAGAGCTCCATAATATAGATTTGGCTGTGAAAGAGAAACAGAAGCACTAACAGAGAAGAGGAAGAGAACATGTAGCTAAAAGGAGTTTCTGCACCAGGTAAACTGCTTTTTATTGTAAAAAGTAGCAGTGGAATCCTTATGCATTCTCTGGAACTTGAATTTCCAGGAATGTGTAATATTTTACAGCATAAGAGCAGCTGTACCAAGTCAGATCCAAGGTCCATACCATTGTGTTGATCTTTTTCATCAGTCTCATCTGACACTGATGTGAAGAGCTGATTGCTTTCATTTGCTGTGAACTTAGCATGTCCTGACTTTTCTTTTTTCATCGTACTGCATCAGAAGATTCAGTGAGCAGTTGTCTCTTCTTCACTGCTCCATGCCACTGATGATTTTAAATATCACTGTGATATTCTTCTTTATTCATGTTTTTTTCCAAGGGGAAGGCCTATAGGCTGCTTTGTCATTCCCTATACCATAGTCTCTCTGACCTATTTTCCTTTTTTGCTATTTTCTTTTCAGACTTGGGAGATACCAGCCTAGCATACAGTGTTCAATATGTAGGCATGTAATGGTTTTACATGACAGAGTGATATTTGTTGTCCAGTTGTGTTCTCTGCTTTCCTTTCTCTTGCCCTTTCTTAGTTATTTCTGGTGCTTTACTGTGTTGGCTGTAATTGAAGACTGAATTGGTATTAGTTTGAATTACCTCTTCCAACCCAGCTGATCTGTTGAGTTTGAGCTCACAACCTCTAGTTTGATAAAAAAGCACATCTTCTTTTCCATTTGCCTTACTTCATATTACTTCATATTTATCTTCAAATAAATATTGTTGCTATCTTACTCTTTAGGCACAGGTGTTACATGAAGTCTTTTTACCAGTCTTCTGTTTACCTTTATTTTTGTTTACATGGATAACTTAGGAAGACTTGTCCCTTCACTCTATATGTCCTTTCAAAATCATATATTGAATATACTGTTCATATCCTGAATATCCTCATGCAGATCCCTATACTAGTGGTGAATCTCTCTACTATAGAAAAAAATCACTGTTAACTTCAACCTTCTGTCATCTGCCTCCCTAACAGATTATTTATCCACACAAGAAATTTTATTTTTACCCTGTGGGTTCCTTATTATCTTAAGGGTTAACCTTGGACCTTGTGAAGTGCCTTGTCAAAATCCAAGCATCAAATGGATCTCTTTTGTCTACAAGACTGTTGGCACCTTCAAGGAATTCTAGTAGGTTGGCGAGGCAAGACTTCTTCTAAAATCTCTTGATTGTTTTTCAAAATTTCAGATTGTTAGAGTTTTTACTAATCTGGTTGGTATTACTGTCTATCTCACTGGTCTCTGTTACCCTACATTTCCTGCTGAACCATTAAAAAGATTTGCATCACTGTTGCCACATCTCAGTTATGTGACAATTTAAACAACAACCTGTGCTCTGTACACAGCAGTTCAGCTGCTTAATCCTTCTGCTTCTCTAGGACATCTGCCTTAGAAATTTGCTGTCACTTGCTTTGTGTATTTGTTTCCTGCTCTTTTTTGCTAGTACCTCAGGTTAAGGTATCTTGGACTCACACATAAAGAAGGTTTCTGAAATAGAATCCTTCCTCCCCACCCCATGCCAGGGACACCAGGTTAATCTGTGTGAATTCCATGCTCCTGTCCTTGCCTGACCTGCATAAGGCAGACCAGTGCAAATGATTCAGAGGTTACTGAACCTGTAAGCCATTAGGTTTGGAGGTGCCGGGAATTCTGAAGAGGCAAACAGTACTTCCATGGGAAATGTTGCCTCCATCTCTTTTTTTAATGGAAATTAATTGGTAATGTTTAGAAAATTCTGATAAAATTATTCATTCCAAGAGTGGACATTTTAGCAGGTTTTGACAGTGTGGTAGTTTGGCTATTATTAGGTCTTGGAAGATTGACAATGCACCTTGTCCTTGATAAGAGAAACTACTAGGAAGATACTGTTTCTTTATAGCCCAGTGAATGTGTCCAGCAAACGTAGAACTACTGTGCTGCTTCACCATTTAGAGCAGATGACCAGCCCATGCGAGGCATGAGGCAAATGACTGCTCTGAGGAATAAAATTCTCCTCCTTTGTCTGGATTCCAACTTCAGAGAAACAGCAAGTGACAGCATGAAGTCCGGCTTTCTGAGAGAATGGGATTTAACAAATAGTATTATCCCAGGAAAAGTTACTGTTTGTGCTTTAAGGTGACATTTTGCTAATATGATTGTGGTAAAAAAGAAAATTGGACTTTCTGAATAGCTAATTGCCACGACTAATAGTTTAGTTTATTTTGTGGGGCTGTGTCAAGATACATGTTTCCATTAACTGAGTGCATTCAGGAGGTTAAACAGATCTGGCAGTGGTCTACAGGTTAATTGAAACAAATTACACCAAAGAAGACAGAGTTGCATTTCAAGACAAACTTGCCAAATCAGAAATGGAAAGCTGAAAAAAAGTAATGTGGATTCTTATTAAAAAAAAATGTGGGGGGAGAAAAGCAGCTGAAATAACTTCCTGCAGAAGAGTAGACATAAAGTAGACATAAAATTCTACATGCTAGTTATAATAGATGTGTAAGCAAGTATTGCATGTTAAATCCTCTGATAAAAATGGAAACACTTCATTGAAGTTCCTTTGCCCGTTTATAGCTTGCAACAGAATTTGCCATTTCTACCAAAATGACATGAAAAATGCAAGAAATTATCCAAGGTTTATAACTCACAAGGATACAATCTTTTTCTGCTGAGACATTTCTTTAACTCGTTATGGAAAAACCCTTTAAGATTGATTGGACGTAAAGCCAGTTAACTTAGCTTGCCTTCTAATGCCAAATTTATTCAAATGTTTGAAAGAAAAAGATGAGCTTTGTCACTAGGTAGAGGCATCCAGCTGCTTTCCCCCATCTAGACAACACTCCTGATAGGTGGGAAGAAAAGAGAAAATCCAGACATCTGGTAGGGGCAATGAACAAAGGCAGGACATAGATATCAAAAGAATAAACTGAATATTCTCCAGACAGAAGATTAAATGAAGAGTAGTAGCCATGCCTATGATAAAAAAAGAATAGGATGCCTTTCAGTCTATAGTTAGTGGAAATTCTGGTCTTCCAGTTTCTCTTTACATATTATATTGTGTAATATCTATTGATAGATATTTACGGTTCTGCAGATACGGAGCTGTTTGTGTATTTATTTGTGGATTCAGACTCAAAACTATCAAGTGGAAATTATCCAGAGGAGAGAGTAAGGGATGGAAGAGACGGAAGTAAAAATAGGAGCAAAATCAATACAGACTTGCATATAAAAATCATACAGGATTCAGGTAATCACTGGAAAGGTGCACACTGAGAAAAGAGGGATACTTGAAACTTAGTGGCAGTAGGTGACCTTTTTACACATGAGTTTGACTTTTTATACCTTCTCCTTACAGGAGACAGCTTAAAATGAGTAAAATTAATTACAGGATCAAACTGTTAGATACGGGTATAACAAGTACATTGGAAAATGTGGGCCTGTTTCCAGTAGTTGTGGAATTACTCTCTTGTTTACAGCTGTGAGTCTTGCAGGTTGCAGTTTTTCAGACTTTTCTTTTTCCCCCCCCTCTTACAGCTCCTGGCTGTGCTTTAAAACCACAAGAAGCTGTTTCTTCTAAAAGGTAGCTACTGGAACAAAAGTTGTTGCTTTTTTTTTTTTTTATGGTGAAGTTTGGCATCTGACTAAGTAAATCCCTACAAACGAAAATTTGAAAAGTTAGTCCTGACTACACTGACATACGATTTTCTGCAGTAACATGCTTAAAATACAGAACCCACAGAAAGTCAAAGAAAATAATAAAGAGATTCCTTCTATAGTTCAACGCAAGTGTTGAATTGTTCAAGGCATCAGTGGTCTGGATTTAAGAAGAGCAAAGTCAGAAGAGCAGGAAGAATGGATGAACATGCAAGAAGATGAATGTTCCATTCCACTCTTACCCATAGATGAAGAATCCATGGGAGACCTACATGGGCACAGTCAAGATCAACAAAAGCACAGAAGAAGGCAAGAGGGCTACCACAAATTGTGACACCTTCTACATGGGGAAATACATAAACTGAGTATGCCTCTATTGATTGGATACAGATAAAGGAGTCCAGATTGAAACTGTAATGATTTAATGGGGAGTAATATAAAGGAGAAGTAATGCTGCATTCTTCAGTAACCAAAATATACTTTATCTATTCATTATTATGAGAATATTAGAACAGCAATAAAAGTAAAAACAAAATACCTATTTGTAAAAAACAGCACTTTATTTGAGGAAATGCATAATCTGTTACCAGTATTTAAACAGAAAGAATGTTACAATATTTTATATTGTTCACTTTTTTTAAGAATAAAACCATTTATGTGTTATTGCCTGTTTTTTTTTTTGTGTGGAAACACTAGCATGTCCTTAAAAATACATTTTTATAACTTCATATTGTAGCAATTTTGAAACAAAAGTTACAGTAATTACAGGTAGAAATAATTTTCTGCTTAGTAAATACCATTTTTGTTAAGCAGTTAAAATGCAACTCATCAGGAATTAAAATACAAGTCATCAGATGCCTCTGACACTGTATTTTATCTTTCTGAAGACTCAAGTGCAGCAGGTAAAGGCAAGAAGATTTTGGAGCTCCAATTATCTGAGTGCTCTCAGTACATAACCAAAGATACTACATTTCTCCATGCTCTTCACTGTACTGACAGCTCATGGATGCTTTTTCTGCCTTTGAGAGGAGGTAAGTTTGAGACAGAGTCAGTACAGACAGTATGGTGTGTCTGTGTGTCAGGGCTGGCATGGGCAGCTCTTTAAACTCCCCTGTAGGCAGTGGAGGTCTGGTCGGTACCATCACCAGGGCCTCAAAACCCAGTATCTCACTGGGCTACACCAGAAGTTTTATTCAATTGTCCAGGCTCCGGTGGCATTTGCCAGGCCCTAAGGCATCCAGAGCACCCAGAAGGAATGCCAGATATGACACTACATGAGGGCTATGATCAGGTTGTTCATTGGAGCCACTTGGACAGAGAGACAATTCAGAGATGGAGACTGTCATTTCATTGACTTGTCCTGATTTGTCACAGACGTTCAAAGGGAAAAGCTTTTTTTTCCCTGTTTGCTGTTCATTTTTTGTGTCTTCCTTTTCCATTTAAATGAAAATGTTTGTTGGCAAACTATGCTTACCTCATAATGAAAAGTGATGCCTTCTGGCTTTTACCAAAGAAGGAAATCCTACAAAAACCAGTTCTTGTTATGATTTAGTCTAGCATTATAGACTTGACTAATCTGTAGTTGGTAGCCTAAGATTTTGCTTAGGAGTAATGTTATTTTACAAGAAACTTTTATAAGTTTCTTTGAATTTAATTTTCTTTTCCTGCACTTTGAGCATTAATGAAGATCAGATTTTAACTAAAGCTACTTTCTTATCTGGAAATTATTCAAGCAGTCATCTATAATATTTCTCATGCTTCAGCAAATGCCTTAGAAGCCAGGTATCTTCTCAAGGGAATAACTTTAGTTTCCAGAGTGAAGTGGAACATAAGAGTTCATGCAAAGAGATGTCTTTAATACTGAGATCACCTTAATTTACAATTACTTGGCTTGTCTGACTCTGACACTAATAGCCTCAAACTTGCCACTTTATTTTATTTCAAAGCCCTCTTGGCAGTACAAGAGTACATTTAGTGGGAACAGGCTTTGTCCATTAAAACCAAAACTTCTTCTGCTATATTTAAAGCTCATTTGGAGCACTTAATTTCCAGTCTCTCAGAAGTTTGTATTATTGAAATAAACTGTTAATGCAATGTCCTTAAAGTGTCACAGCAAGGAACTGTTTCAAAGCAATTTTTGTCACTTGTCATTCACAGCATTCCAGTGTGCATTAAAACTTAATGGTGTTAAAATGCAGTCATAAAAACAACAGCAAATAGATACTTGAAATATGATTGCCATATTCCCAGCATTGCACCTATAGCATTTTAATTGGCCTCTTACTTCTCTGAGTTTTTATGTGTAAGTATGTACAACACTCTCAAAATAGGTCTCTCTGGTGGGATATCAGGACTGTTAGCAGAGGGGTAGTGCTGTGGAGCAGGGTTCTTGAAGGTGAAAAATAGGCTCACGTGATTGTTGGAAAGCAGGCCCATTCAAGACACTTTGTTATAAATAACCTAAACATATTCTGTGTTCATGTATACATGTGATACATGGCTGTGAGTTCTTGTTTTTAATAAGCCTATGTGATTTGTTACCCCACAGAATTGGTAACCTCCAATTAGTTGGTGCAGAGATTTCCTGTTTTCTGAGTTGTGGAAAAAAGCCATTGCACAGATAGCAGCCAAAAAAGTGCAATGTATTTGATCACAGCTGGCCTGATTTCAGTTGTTCACAGATTTCTCCATATGTTTTTTCCAAGTCACTCTCTGCTGCCATTATTTCTTAAGAATGAGAAGAATAAATAAAAGGACATCAAATGGAATAAAAGCTAGAGATAGAAGCACAGCTTCTTGGTTGGGATTTCTGGTTTTCTTTTCAGGATTTGCCTCTCCTTTAGGTTGTTTTTTGAATAGCCAGCATTAATATTGAATGCCCTAGGATTCACTTACTTCAGCAGCTCAGGACTCTAAAGCACTTTCTGTTTATCACAGACTTAGTTCAAAATCTGTTGCTCATATACCTTTACTTACAGCAAACAGAAAGTGCCATTCTCTGTGCTAGTAATTAAATGGTGTATGCAGAGATTCACTTCTCCAGCTGCTTGGGCCACAGAATAGAAAATAGAGCTTCAGTTTATAGATGCTCCTAAAACATTGTATTATCTACTATCATGCATTTTTAATTGCTTGTTTGGTGTATGTGTCAAGCACATGTGTAGACTGTAGTCCTTAGCAATGCCACATTTTATGCAATCACAGAATGGCTGAGGCTGGAATGAGCCTTCGGAGTACATCTTGTCCAGTGCCCCACTGCTGAGGCAGACCACCTAGGTCTGGTTGTCTGGGACCCTGTCCATTGATTTCCCCTCATCCAGTGAGATGCTCTTCACAGAAAGCTATCAGGTTTGTTAGAAATTATTTCCTTTGTTGTGAATTTGTGCTGACTACTCCCAGACCTCATCTTAAAATAACTGGATACTATTTTCAAGGTTATTTTCTCCATCACATGCCCCAAAGTCAAGGTGAGACTGATAAAGTCCAGTTCCCTGAATCCTCTTTCTTGCTATTCATAAAGATTAAGATGACGTGTTTTCTTACATTGTGCAGAAACCTTGGCAAAATAACCTTTTAAATATAATTGAATCAGGTTTGCAGTGACACCAGACGGCTCCCTTGGTATTTGTAGAGTGCATCCCATCAGGTCCAATGGACTTACCTGTATCATACAACATCTTGTGGAATGCTATGGAAGGATATTTTGTCATCTACATGTGCCACTCAGACAATGGATGTTGTGCATACTGCACCTCTGCTAGTCCTTTGGTGGTTTATAGCCATCCTCTTACAGTCGATTTCATAGTGGTTTGTCAGCTCTATTCCCAGCATCCCATCATTTTCATTGCACAGCAACAGCATTCATGGTTACCATTCTCTGGGGATGTTGTGTTGCTTCTCAGTTGACACAGTGATACATAAACTTGGGGGTTTTCCTTCCAATTCCATGCACAAAGGGAGTGAACAGGTTGCAGCTAAAATTTGCCAACACTTTTTTGTGTTATCAGCATTCAAGCAAATCCAGCATCATGATGAAGCGAGCAATGGTCTTTTAAAATGCTGAGACTTTGTTAGGCTCTGAATATTCTGAGGAAAAGGACATAATACATACTGAAGACTGCAATACACCCTATATTTCCTAGCCTGACATAACTTCACTCTTGCTACTCCTCACACTGACAAGTACAATAAAACTAATTCAAAGCAGTGCACAGTTAGGAAACAGGCTGTTAGATTCAGGAACAGATAGCAAATCCTGCAGTAATAGAATGCCTCTCCTTCATGTAGCCACAGGTGGTTTCCTGTGTTTTATCCAGATTACAGACTGTGAAGTCATGCTGACAAGTCCTATGATACAAGTCCTATGATTCAGCCAGTCAGCCAGCAGGCATGGGTCCAACTCCCAGGGAAGCCAATTGCTCCAGGTGCTGGTTTTTTTGCACAGCAATAATTACTTGCAACCAAGCTCCTCCTTATTTCCTCTGCGTGAGGAGAGATGTACCTTCTCAAGTACCCTGAAATGTAAACTTTGATGATCAGACAAAGATACTGACTTCTAACATTAATAGTGTCAATTCTTTGCTCAATTTAGAGGACAGTGGTGTTCTCAGATTAGGCAGTGCCCCATGACAGCTTCTAAACATGCTGGGTTCTTTGATACCACTGCTTAAACATAATAATGGTTTTCTACTTGTGGCAAGATGCTTGCTGAGAAGTTGTAATAAAAAAATGTCCCTTTTTACCTTTCAGTAAATAACTACTGAACTAAAGAGCTGAATACTGGCCTGATTTGTACCTGTGTAACTCTACCACAAGCTGTAGTGGACTGAAGTGCAGGGAACTGCAAAAGAATCAGGGCTAAAATAATCTAGAAATGAAGTATCCCCCTCCACAACTGGTTGCATAATTTCTGTGTGAACAGTGTGTGTGCAAGGAAACCATAGGTATGTTCTTAGGCAAGGAGCTGCAGAATGTGTTTGTTGTGTTGCTTTAGATATCTTTTTAATTTTGTTGGTGGCTCACCTCCCTGTTGGCATTCATTACACCATTGTTTTAACACCTTGGAAGGCCACTCTAATCTGATGAGTAACTTGATAAATATTACAAATGTTATTAATGGACTTGTTTTATAATGCCTTTCTTTTCTGCTGGATCAAAGCAACACAAAGAGCAGTTCATTTATGGAGATGAGGGGACAAAGAGAACAAAAGAAAACTACAAAAAAAACCAAAAAAACAGAACACTAGAAAACCCTGACTTGGTTGGATATATCAACAAAACTAAGGAAATGATTTAGCCTGTTTATTATGTGGAAATCAGAAATAGCCTTCTCATATGTTAGCTGTTACGTACAAGTGAATATTTTAAATTATTTTGGGAGATCTGTGCATAAGCACAGCATGAGAAACTCCTAATTTCTCTCCTGGAGACAACATGCAACATTAGAAGAATTGCACAGCCTTGCACAGTCATTTCACAAGCAGAGTATGCCAAACAACTAGGAAATACAGAAGGCAGAGCTGAAGATAGGATGGAAATCCATACTGTGCTATTTTCACCTTCTGTGTCTGGCTCCCCATATTACACTGGATTCCTTTTAGTTTACTTAACACACACAGAGAAAATCTAGATTCTTTGTTTTGTACCTTTAAGACGTCTAGCAAAGACACATCAGTGATTTCTTAGATGAAACAAGGATGATTCAGGAAGGGAAGGAAAGGAGAAAGACACTGATCTTTGCTTTTTTCATTTTAAAATTAAAATTTGCACAGAAAATTTTAAAACATCAATGAGCGCTATATAGCTTTATGTAAAAATGTAGTATTTTTAAAATCAAAACAAAACCACACACATCTAGAAATTTCTCATAAAAACATAAAATAAATGTTTACTTTCCATTTGCAACAACAATCTTTTTGCCAGCTTTGTTGTCTCTGTTCATGTACCTGCTTTTTTCAGTCTGTCATCCTAGGTTTTTTAACATTCCTCAATGAGCTCATGTTCTCTGTGAGTGCTTATTATCAGAGCCGAGAGTGTGTTCTGATCCAGATAATTCACTTCACCATTGTGTTTCTTTTTGTTATGCATGTTAGACATGTATATTTATAATGCAATGAAACCTCAAGCTGAGGTCACTGGATGGAAGAAGTATTTATTTGTCTGAAAATTTTGAATGGAAGACTATGTTCTTGGCATTAGTTATCATGCGGTGAATTTGGGGATGAGTATGTGACCAGAAGGGTGTACATCCTGAGTTCTGCTCCTGCTTGACACCAGACACGTTGTGTGATGTCGAGTAAATCACTTTTCTGCAAATAGACAGCTGGTAATGTTCCATCCTTAGCTGGTTGTGCAGCCACCAACACTGTCAACAGAAAGCTCCAAGAACAATTAACATTGGCAAAAGTAGCAAACTGCTCTTTGACATTCTTGATATTTTCTAGATGTTGAAACGAGAGAGTAAAAACAGTACAAATACATTCCTAATAGTGTTGGTGCCTAGACAGGACCACCACCATCCCCAGGCTTTGGATCGTGCTTCTTCCCAGCATTCATGGTGAAAGCTGCAAGAGTCAGCATGAGGTTGCAACTGCTTAACCAATCTGATTGCCTTCTATGACTAGCCGTCTGAGTTTGTGGATGCAAGGGCAGCACCTTGACTTTTGCAAAGCTTTTAACACCCTGTCTCACCGTAATCTTATATCCAAGGTGAGATACCACAGTTTGGATGAGTGGATAACTAGACAGATAAAAAAATGTGTTTGATGGTCAAGCTTAGATAATAGTAGCTCATAGATTTATCTAGCACAAACTTCACAAAATTTCAGCAGGGACAAATGTCAGGTCCCTCACCTGGGAAGGAAGAAGCTGAGCAACAACACAGACAGAGTGGTGGGAAGCTTCTCTGTGGAAAAGGATTTGGGGGCCTTGGTGGACGTAAGACAGGAGCACAGACTGTCTGCAAAGAAGGCCAACAGCATCCTGTGTTCTAGCAGTCACAGAATGAGAGGAGACAATCCCTCTCTGATCACCATTTTTTAGGCCCTCTGAGGATCCACAGTGCAGGAGAGCCATGGATAAACTAGAATGAGTCGAGCAAGGGCATTAAAATCTTGAACACTGGAGCTCTTGCCCTGTTAGGAGAGGCTGAGGGAATTGGGTTCATTCAGCATGGGGGAAAGAGGGAGACCCTCTGACAGCTGTGCAGCTCGTGGAGACATCAGCCTTCTGGTCCCTATAAGGAGGTTGTCAAGAAGATGGAGTCAGGCTCTCCTCAGTGCTGCAGGGTGGGGGGACAGGAGTCAATTGTCAATCTTGAAACAAGACTGCCTATCAGTGATGCTTTTCCCCCCGGAGACAGCCGAGCAGTGCAGCAGGTGTTCCATAGGGCTGTGCATCTCCCAGTCTGGCAGGATTTCGAGACCTGAGGGGACGAAGCCCTGGACAGGCAGCTCGTACGTCCCAGCTGACCCTGCCTTGTGCAGGGAGCCGGACCAGAGCTCTGGGCTCAGCCGCCTGAGCTCAGCTGCCGGACCCTGCGTCCTCCAGCGTCCCGCCGGCCCCGGAGGGGTGCGCAGCGCATTCATTCCACGGTTACTGCTGCGCGACGACCGGCTGATACAGGCGGACAGAGCGCCAGGGATGGAGTTTAACATTCTCCCCTTTCTAAAAGTTGGAGCCACCGCTGATCTCTCGATACGCTTATCTCGGACTCCTCAGCCTCCGCGGCAGAGCTTTGAATTATTCATTGCTATCGACAGTCCCAGAAATTACCGTCCCCTCATCCAAGGCGCGCTGCAGCACCCTGATAAAAATTGATCACACAGAAGGAGAAGCGAGATTGCCGGGGCCGCCCCTCGGCCCCACGGCCCGGCCCGGCCCGGCCGCGCATGAGGGCCGCCATGGCGGCGGCCGCCCGCCAGGGGGCGCTGCCGGCTCGGCGTTGGCCGCCGTCAGCGGAACCTGGGAATGAGGGACGGCAAAGCAGAACCTCGGGAATGAGGGACGGCAAGGGAACCTCGGGAATGAGGGAGGGCAGGCCTGCCATCAGAAGAACCTCGGGAATGAGGGACGGCAGCGCCGGGCTGGGCGGGAGCTGCACCGGCATGGTTGGAGTGTGGCTGGCCGTCGGCGTGGCCCTTTCCTCAGCGAGCTGCTGTGGAGCTCATGGGCTCTCCTGCTCCCTTTCCCTTGCCTCGTCCCCGCGTTTTCCAGCAGCGGCCAAGCCTCGTCCCCAGCGCCACGGGCCCTTTGAGCCCCTCCGAAATAGAGGGGGGTGTGGTGCGACCTCCGGCCCTGAGCTGTGCCCCAAGGATCGCGACGGGAGCTGGGAACATGTCACTGTGGCTGCCCCGGCAGCGACAGCGTGGTGAGAGATGCTCCTGAATCCGCTGCAAGGCCTTGGTTTTGCTGTGCCCTGAGCAGAGCCTCCAGATGTACTGGGAGAGGGCGGCTGAGGAACCCACCTCCACTGGCACCCCTTAAAGCCGCCCTCGGAGCGTTTCTGGCAGCCTCTCTCCCATGTAACACAATCCCTCAGTGTAGGCTGATGCTCTGACAGCTCTATGGGATAGTGGGTGAATCTCCAAAGAGACATAGGGATCCAAGCCCTCTCCTGTTTACGTACAGGAAAGGAAAACCCACAAAATAATACCAGTGAGTGAGTGCCAAGTCAAGTTTTAAGTGTTATATAAAATTGCCCTAATGCATTCTCTGCTCCAGTCATTATGATGTGTATTTGCTAGAAATAAGATCTAGAAAGATCAAGAAAGGGAGCTGTGACAGGAACAGCATATTCGCAGGTATGCGTCAGAACACACCAGTGTTGTTCTCCATTGCAGTGGGAAAAAGTATAACAGTTCTGAATCCTCCAGTCTGAGTATCTGTTAGTTTAAACCATCTGAATCAAAAATATTTATGGTAGTGAAAAATCTCTGATCTGCTTAAATTCTTCCAGATTTAGGTTTGGCGTTGAGTCATCATTATTCCCTGTCAAATGGTTTTGTGAAGTCACCCAAATAATGAGATGTCACTTGCCTAGATACATTAATAATTAGAAGGATTTATTGCAGTAGGCATCATGGGAAAGTGTAACTTTGCCATTAGATGTCCTTAATTAGAAAAGAATGTGTCAGATTTCAGATCAACGTAGGGAAACTACAACTATCCATTAAAGAGAGAAGGACAAATAACGCAAGTGACAGCTCTTGCAGAAGTACAAAGATTTAAATACTTTATAAATTAAGGGGATTGAAGGTGCTCATTTTCATCTCTAAAGCTCTGTGACCTGTCTTCATCATCAGAAGGGTGCAGTCTCCAAACTGAATTAAACAATGTAAAGAGCAAGTGCTCTATATAATTCTGACAATAGAATATTTGTGTAATCAGCAGTTATTCCTTTTCCTGTCTTTCATCAATGGCTCCTTAAGATAGGCCAGACAGCTCTGGAAAGTGCTTAATTATGCTAATAGGAAAATTTTATAGTGACAGTGGCATCTCTTGAACCACAAGAGCCATAGCTAATGCACTTGTTCAGTTGGTGGCAAGATGTGGAGTAGAGAAGTGGTCTGACTGGCTTTAGGGCAAAAACTGGAGAGCTGTTAGGTAATTCTAACATGTGGGAGTCATTACTGTAAATCTAAGCAGAATGAGGTGCCTAACTATTTGGGCATGTGCAAGGAGTTAATTTTTAAGTACATATCTTTTGTGTCTTCCATTTGGCTCTAGGTAAGTCTGCACAGACCCAGGCCAAGGGTTTTACTGGGTGTTACACAGAAGCTAGAAACTAAGTCTTATAATGCTTACATTTACTTAGAGTCATGAGTGGAACCAGTTCATACTCATATTTCTGCTCAGTGCTTGGTTAAGATTCAGGCATGTATTTTATTCATGCAGTCTTAAAATCATGCCACGAATGACATCAAAGCAAGGGTAATTTCAGAAAGGGGAACATCTGCCTACAGTTTGTTTCAGCTTGCAAAGAGATGATGTTCCAAGATGGGGAGACTTAAAATTTTTCACCACAAGCAAACTACTCAATCTGGGAAATTTGATCTATTAATCCTGTGTCAGTTACACCTGAAAGTTACTACAAGCTGATTTTTTGTGGCCTACAGCTTCTACTACAGCTTTTTCAGCAGCCTCTGTGAAATCAGTAATGCTGGATCAGTGCCCAACTGACAGGTGGCCACATTACCAAGTTATCAGCTTGTTTCCTGCTCTTGATAAGTGTTTCATTAGGGATAGTTTTGGGAGGAAAGGTGAATTTGTTTTTTATGGGGATAGGAAATCCTTTAACATGGAGGCTGAGCCACACCAACAGGGCCTTGTTAAATAAGCCTTTCAGGTTTTACCATTTTGTGTAGCATTTTGCTTGAAAAATATGTTTCTGTTCTTTTATGAGTTTTTAGCTGAAGAAAAATTATAATCACTGGGTTTGGATTTAGAAAAGGATATGTCTAGTTTACCTGGAGGAGATAGGTGCTCAAAACGTATGTAATTCTGTGGGATTGAAAATGTGCATGTTTAAAACAAAGTTCAGGTAGAATGTTAAAGACATTACTTAAATACTCTTTTAAAAAGTACTGTGTGAAAGCCTTCTCTTTTCTAAATTCTTTATCACATATGAAATGCTAAGAGTGCTAGGGAACACAGGGTGTGTTCCAAGGGGATACATGAGAAGCACCTTCCATAAGTTATTAGCATCCAGCATTTGTGTTTTTTATGACCTGAAATGCGAACTCTTGTAAACTAATTTGAACAAACTACAGTGTCTTGCTCAGAGCAAGGTGTCTCAAACATCAATCAACTCTTGAAAGTTTATTTGTGAGATACTTCTCTAAGAATCTTTCATCCTAAAACTGATGTTTGAAAACTCAGCAGTAGATCTTGATAAGATTCACATGTGAATGCCCAAGAGATAAGTGGTGCACAATTTTACTGAGGAAGGTGGTATAAATATTCCACTTTTGAAGGCAGGACCAAATGAAGCTCACCTGCTCATTAAAAGGTACTGAAACATGACTATTTTACATACTGTTTTTGTGAATGAGAGTTCCTGAACGTACCTTTATTTTCAGACCTTCTCTGGAAAACCTCTGGGGATAAGCAAGGTTTGGTATGACAAAGAAAACATTTTATTCAGCTTTAGGAGCTGTAATGTCTGCTTTAGGAGAGTTGGTACATAGGATTCCTACACACCATCAGTAGAGTTGGCTATTCTTGTAGTAGTAGTAATTTTAGTTTTAAATTAAAATCTGCCTGAAGCCACAGATGAGTCTTCAGCACACTCTTCTCTAAGGATGCAAATCTAAATTGAAACTTTCCTTAAAAAGCCTCTTTAAAGGTTAGCTGTCCACTTGGACTGAGCAAAGCACCTTTGACTTGAGGAAGACTAAAGTGCTGCAGGTACCTGCACTTTAAAATGTTGGACAAGTTATGGCAGAGAAAGTGGCAAAGAAAGAGACTGAAGCCAGATCACTGCCATTTATTTCTTTGGCAAGCAAGGGTCTTCATGTATCTGAATACAATAATATTAGGACTTTTGCATCTTAAGAATATCTGTCGCATGAATTCAGGTTGATGAATCAGCATAGCTGTTCACTTTCCATGTGCTAAAATGCATGCCTGACTTAATTTTGCCAGTACAAGCAATGTATTGAGCAGATTATATAATGAAGAAATTAGCCAAACTAAATGGATGATTGGAAATTTGGTTGTTCAGACATCTTAAGGTAACCAAATATGCAGACAGATATTTCAGGAGATATGAAATTCACCTGGTGCCCTTGAAGTAAAACCGGGTATGCAGAGTAAACCATGCCTATTTTTGGTGGTATGCCCTGTACAACAATTGCGAATGATTATATATGTCATTACTTATGGGAAGCAATGTATGCTCATAGTCAAAATAAGTGCTTCGACACTGAACATCATCCTGTTTACTGGGCTTTCAGGACCTTGATTAATATGAACAGCTGGAGTGTACAGAGCTCTGCCTAAGGAATGGACTGTGAGCCAGCTTAGTGCTTTTTGGGTATCAGATACTGAGTGCTGGGTGATGTTGTAGTAGGTGTAAACTACAGGTGTCATAAGCAGGAAGAACAAATGGAAAAGGTCTTCTGTAGACAGAAGACAAGTCATGTTGCAGGTAGTGGTTCTCTTGGGGAAACTTCACCCACCTGATATCTTCCACAGGAGCAACACTGATGGACATATGCAATCCTGGAGGTTCCTGGGCAGTATTTCCTGACACAAATGATAGAGGATTGAGTGGGGACAGGTGTTCTGCTGGACCTCATAATTACAAATAAGGAACGCTGAGGATGTAAAGGTTGAAATCAGTCTTGGCTGCAGTGGCCATGAGGTAGTGGAGTTCAGAATCCCAAGAAGAGTAAGTAGAGCAAAATGCAAGATAATGATATCAGGATACCACTCCCTGGATATCAGGAGAGTGAACTCTGGCCTTGCAGGGAGACTGTTCATGCAGACTCCCATGGAATAAGGCCCTGAATGGAAAAGGGGCTCTAGAAAGCTCTTTGATATTCAAAGATTACATCCTCCATGGTCAAGAACGGTCTATTGCAACAAACAAGAAGTCAGGCAAAAATATCAGGACAATTGCATGAGTTAACAAGGAGTTCCTGACAAAACTCAAGCATAAAAAGGAGAGACACTGTCTGAACATGCAGAAATTATGTTAGGAAAGCCAAAATTCTAAAATTTAATTTAATGGGGGATGTTAAAAGTAACAGGAGGACTTCTCACAGTACATAATTAGCAAAGCAGGACTAGGGAAAATACATGCCTGCTGCTGAATGGGGCAAGAGCCCTGGTGACACATGATGTGGGAGAGGCTGAGCTACTGAATGCCATCTTCACCTCAGTCTTTTCCAAAAACACCTACCTTCAGAAATCTGAGGGTTGAGAGAACAAGGGGGAAGACTGGAGAAAGGAAGTCTTGCCCTTGGTGGAAGAGGTTCAAGTTAGAAAATAATTAATCAAACTGGATACATGTAAATCTTTGGGCTATGGTGGGATGAACCAATCAGAACTGAGGGAACTGGCATCATCAAGAGGCCACTCTTGATAATCTTTGAGTGACATAGTCACTAGAAGTGTCTGAGGGCTAGTGGAAAGCAAGTGTCATTTTGTCTCCAGAAAGGGCAAGAAGGAGGACCCCAGGAGCTACTGGCCAGTCACAGCCTCACCTCAATTCCTTTCCATGTGATGGAGCAGCTAATCTGGGAAACAATTTCCAGGCATATAAAGGACAAGTCATCACCCCAGGGAGTCATGCTATACCACTTGATAACCTTCTATTGTAAAATGACTGCTGAGGTAGATGAGGCAGTGGATATTGTCTGCCTCAGTTTCTGTAAGGCATTTGACGTGGGCTTCCACAAGATTGTCATTCAGAAGGTGATGAAGTATAGGTTGGCTGAACAGAAAGTGAGCTGGGATGAAAACCGGGGAGAGTCCAGCAAAGGACCACTAAGGGAATTTTGTCAGCACATAAAGATATTTGAAAGGAAGGTGCAAAGAAGACAGAGATAGGTAGTTGAGGAATCTCCATCCTTGCAGATATTCAACAGTCATCTTAAAATGGTAATGGGCAGCTAAGTTTTAGGTGGCCCTCCTGGAAAAGGGAGGTTGGAGCAGATGACCTCCAGAGGTTCCTTCCAATCTCAGCCAAACTGTGACTCAGTGAATTTACTGTACTTTTATTTTGGGGATTAAGATAGATCAAACAAACAAATAATTAAAATCCATATTTGCGACCCAATGACTGAATCACAAAGTATAAAATGAAAGTGAGGAAAAGAGCTGAAGAAGCTCCAGACACTGCAACAAGTAGGGTTGTACTCTCTAATAAGTATTTTCATTTCTCACTTTGGACTCACTTTGAGCAAGTGAAATGGCTAAACAGTATCCAAAATGATGGGGAATTAAACAGCCAGGTGAAAGATGTATTCATTTCCCTGTTATGGAAGGATAATGCGTACAATGTGTAAAGGAGAAGAGACTTCCTGAGAGGTCTTGGTGTTGCTTCAGGAGTTCTTACCTGTTCTTGAGAGTTGGCAGAGCCACCGCCAATCTTTTTCTGCTACACCAACAGAGCCACCTTTACTGCTTACTGACCCAGGAGCTCCACACCAGGATTCTGGAGCAATCTGGATGTAGGAGAGAAATCCATCATGTTCACTTCTTCCTTTAAAGATACTGGTAGATACTGCTTGCCAAAGTATTTTACTCCATGTTATCAGTGAGGAAGAGGTCTAGGGAGTGTTGCCAGAGGAAGATTTGTGTAGCCGTATTGATATAGGAGAACTTGAGCTGTGTGAGTTTTCAGTCATCTGCAAAGAAGGCCTCAGACCTAAGGCTAGGTGAAGTAGTTGGGTACTGATGGGGATCAATCTGAATCCTGTGAGAAGTGAGTTTGAACATCTGCCTCAGTCCTGTAAAGCAGGGAATGTAGAAATGAACTTCTCAAAACCTTGTGGAACAAAAAAGGGGCACATGAAAAGGATTTTCCAAGTAGTCTGTCTTCCTTTGAATTGATTTGTGAAGTCAATAGCTCCTTGCTCCTCGATGTGCTGGCCAAAAGTTGTCTCTGTTTAGAGGTGGGGGAAGTTGAAACACTTTAACATGTGCCCAGGCTCTTTTTATCTGCCTGACTGTAAACATCTGTGAATATTAGCACAGTTTGTGTATATTTTTCCAATTACCATGGAAGTGAGCATTGCAGCAGTGTAAGCATTTCCATCCATTTGTCTTTTGAGAAACCCAAGAAAAATAACCAGTACCAGAACACTGAAAACATTGCAAAATCACTGTGTTGCAGCTCATACAGATGTCCACTTTGACCTATTGTAATGCCATAAGTAAAATTCACAGTATTTTTGCAGGCTTCATTTACTTAGTTTCATGATCTTTTTAATCAAATGACACTTTTTTTTTTCCACATATGCAATATGAATGTGATTGGAAGGGTTGCACCTTTTTATCCAGTAAGTGTGGCTTTATGCATAGAACAGCTCCAATATAATTACAAGTATGGACAAAGTCACCAAAGGATTTTCTATTCCATGTGACCGACGTGGCTGAATCGGCTATCACTGCGCTTGATGAGAGGAGCTTCTGCTTTGCATCCCACATTTTTTCAAAGCATAATGCAGTTTCTATTTCCCTGTTGTTATGATTGTATGAGACAATCCCTAGCTTTAGAAAAGGCAGCAGCAAGTCAGGGCATTAAAATTAAAGGGGGAAAAAAATCTACACAAACCACTTAAGCACACTCATTATTATGGCCCTTGCTACCTCAGGCCACTGGAGAACTTATAATTTAGTCAGCATTATGCAGTTTGAAGTGTTTTATGTTCTGCATGGGAGCAGGCTGCAATTCAAATATCAGTGGCCATGAAAAATATGCACATACGTTTAGTATGAAAATCTCCAAGGGCATAACAGAAGAGATGGGCACATGTAGCTGCAGTGTGATGGAGAATTTCTGTGAATTAATCATTTGGACATAGTTTATCACCATTTTATATTTTGCCAGAGATGCTTCCTTGCCATTTGTTGGGAAAACTTATTATACATGCACATCTTCAAAAGATAATAAGGCCAAAGCCTTTGATGCTTAAAGGCAACAGCCTTTGTTAGATTCTGTTATGACAGAGACAACTTCTCCACTGACAGAGCCATTCAGATAACAAGAGTAATTGCTTATTTTATCGAGTTTAGGGAATTGTGCTCCATTCTCCCTTCTTGCCTACTACATTAGCTATTATGACCCATCTTCTACTGTAATTTAGGGGGAGTGGAATGTGTGCATTTTTAAAGCTTTTCTTGAAAGAATAGAGTGCTGTATTTACATATTTCCTTCATTATTCCACAGGGCCAATACTTTAATATATTCCTTTCAAAGAAGAAGAGTGGCATGTGTGTGCATGTATGCATCTCTTTCTGTGCCTAGGTGTTTGTGTGCGGTTTAGCGTCTGAGTGGGTAGGGGAATGAGAAGGGCTTTAGTTGTTTCTTTATACTTTCTTCTGACTGGAGACAATACCATTGTAATTGGTATTAGCAAGACTACAAACAGAGCAATCACTTCTGACACTTTAAAAGATCTTTATTGACATCTTCAAAAGTAGAACTTTTACATCTATAAGGCTTGGTCTGACCAAAAAGCCTGATAGTAGCTCCAGATGTAGCAAATGAGGCTCCAGAACAGATTCCAACTCCTTTTGGGTAAAAAGGGGAAAAAAAAAAAAGCTTAAGTTTGGTTCAGCCTAACGCTAACAAAACTATCAAAAGAGAGCATTGCAATCAAAAGAGAGCATTGCAAGGAGTTAATTAGAAAAGAAAAAAAAAAAACTTTCAAAATTTATGTGCCGTCCAAAGATTTTAAGTTTCCAACCCAATATTTAAGTGTAAGGTTTAATATAATAAAATGATGCTGTGCTTTACAATTTTATCACTTAAGAGTTTTCCCAGTTTTCTCCAGTACGAGCATGTTCTGATACTGGCAGGAGTAGCCAGGAGGGGGCATGGTTAGAACCCAGAGGTTATTCTGTACCTCATTTCTGGGGGTAAGGAAAAGGATTTAACTTCTGGAAGGAAGGGTTCTCTTGCTATCAGGGTGGTGTGACTGGAATTGCAGCTCCACAGTGAGCATTTTGGCATCAATCACTATTTGCACACTTTTATTATTAATATTGTTGCTGTAACTGTTAGTTTTCTTTTCTCGTTGTTTCCAGTAAATTGTTCTTAGCACATTATTCTCTGCCTTTTGTGCTGCCAACTCCCCTCTCAAGTGCACCACAGGGGAGGGGTAGTGTCACTGGTTTTCATGCCAGTACTAAACTGGAGAATGCCATTCCTAAACCACAACAGACCACTATAGCAAACCCATGAAATGGTCTGAATCTGACTTCTGGAACAACAAAAACCAATACTGATGTTAACAGGACAGCTTTCAAATGGAAGTTAGGAGTTAAATGGACACCAAAGTGAGTTATACCTCTTCCACTGTATATAAATACAATAATTTTCCAGAAGTGTAACCAAATATGAAGGCCAGTTCTGAGCAAATTCCAGCAGCTGTTTAATGAAGGAGGAGTTAGTGATTTTTCTCTCCAACAGGACAGATGCACTTTCACACTCCAGACGCACTTGTTAAGAGGCTGTTACATGTAAGAAAAAACATTGTGTTCCCTAACTCTTTCCTGATTCATGTGAATGCCCTGGCAAAATATCTGAACTGACTCATCTAGCATCCCTGCTATCATCTGGGTAGACTGGATGCCAGCTTTATTTCCCTGATGCTTGTTCTGCTTTTGTCTCCATGAAAATGTGTGGTTAATACATCCACCTTTGTGTTTGTCATATTTAAATGTGCAGCCAGATCTTCTGTTTTGCAAGGACATTTTCTTCATCTTTTGAAGCCACTCCATGAGACTGGTAACAAATGATAGCTTGCCAGCTGCAGAGTGGGTATTAACAATGAATTTTTCATCGCAGACATTCATGCAATTGTCTTGTGGCTGACTGAGAGGACACAAGTGTGTTCTGCATCTCTGTGGAGCAGCTGGCAAGATAAGGAGAGTCTCTGGATTAATGTGCCACTCTGCTCTGACTAGCTCCATAAAGAGGCAATTGGTCTATGCAGAAGACTAGGCTGGATTAATGAAAGTACACCTTTTTCAGGACAGTCTCTTTGCATAGCACTGGTTCCTAGATGAACAAACTCATTTGGGACAGCTTATTTATTACTAAACTCTCTCCATTGTGCTTGTTGCCTTGTCATTTTCAACTGTGAGGTTGAGGCTGACATAACATTTCTGCAGGTTTTATGTCCTTGGCAAAATTAAGGAGATCTACTCACCATGTACTCAAGTGGTTTCTTGAAACTGAAAGAAAGAGGGTAGAAATTTGACATTTCCTTTCACAAATACTCCATCCCTATTTTTCTTTATAGGGAAGTCACTTTGTTTCCTGCAATGACACCTGCTACTCTCTACAGCTCCATGATAATTTTGGCTGCAGGGCTGTTGGATCAGGAATGTGGTGGGATTCACAAGTAGGTTTGCACTGTCTCCAGAAGGCTGTCCTACTGCTGCCCTCAAGTCAGTTGTATGTACAGATGGTGACCCTGCAAATGGACTTCAGCTGCCCAGCAGCTCAGCACCCAGATACACAATGCCTGGCACGTGTAGTGACTCTGACAAGCAGGATGTGCCAGTCTTGCCCGGTGTGCAGGCTCTGTGTGTGCAGCAAACCTGACACGCCCTGGATACACTGAGCTTTCACCTTGTGCCCGGAGTGTCTCCTCTGCACCCAACTAGTAAATCCAGGTTGCCATGCATGTACACAGTAGTCATTTATGACAGAGTTTTGGGCATTTGGCAAATAGCTCAAGCTACTGCCTCCACTCTGTAGTCTGGAGAAATGTCCAAACCTCTTGTTTCCTGTGGGACGAGTGGAAGCTGCTTGAAGTTGAACAAGGCATTGTATCTGGGGTAGATGAAGCACGTGGCACCTGCACAGGAGGTTAGCAGATCATCACACAGGATGCGTAAGAGCCACTCTTCAAGAAAGCTGGACATAGCTGTCGGTAACAGAATACACCCTCATGTATTGAGATCAGACTGTGTTTAGTCCAGTTGCTTCTTGATGATACTCTGAAATACTGTCTCTCTGTGGTACATTCTGTATTGCCTTGCTGTCTCCTGTGCTCATCTCCTATAGAGTCCAGTCATTCAAGTCTTACTTAGAAACCGTCCTTTTTAGGTTTGCTAAGTGTTATTTAGGACTTCTGTATCAAGATGTCCTTTTACAGCAAAGCTACTTCAGGATTGTCTGAAGTGTTGGCAATTCTTTATTGCAGCTACTCTTGAGTTGCCTGAAGTTACCTGGAGCACATGCTTCACTGTTTAAGCTTTCCTCTTTCCCACTTCCCACTCCAGTTTGCCTCCCCATCTCCTTTCAAGTTGCTTTCAATACATACTGCTTCCTGTTCATATTTATGGCTGGTAGTGAGAGTAAATGAGCAGCAGTAAAGGAATCTATTCAAGTAGCAAGCAGTGTGTGACTTGCCAGGGCCAACCTTTCCCAGGCTTCCCAGGACAAGGTCAGGGAGAGCTGGGCAGAACTTTTGATGGGTAATCCAGGAGAGTATTTCATTTTGCAGTGCTGAGCTGTGTTTCAGGGCTTTTGCAGCCCTTGGTCTTTGTCTTACTTTGATGTAGATTTTTCTTTTTAAAAGCAGCAACCAGCGAGTGTATTTTGAAAAGGAACCTCTGAGAGTTTATTCACTTTTCTGTGTTGTCATATCCTTTCCACTCTGTGTCACTGTAACCTCTAATCTTGGTCTTTCAGGTTGGTTATCTGGTCTTTGCTGTCCAACTTCTGGGTGTTTATTTGCTCTCTTCTGAATCAGACTGGGTTCTAAACATTTTTTTATGCTTTAGAGTTACTTTGGTATTGTCTGTTGCTGTTCCTTCTCCTCTTCAAAGTAAGTAACTGCTGCTTTACATATCCTCTGAAAAATGGAAAATCCACATCACTCTATAAAGTAAGCATAAAGGCTGTAGTCTGAGGGAGCACAAGGCCTAATAGAGCAGAAAGCCTGTGGCCTAACTCTATGGCTTAATTGACAAGGATATATATATATATATATATAAATAACAGAAACTGCAAAGGTAGCAGAAATTGTAGGTAGGGACAGGCAAGACCAAAATGGCTCTGGAGAAAGTAATTTTAGTCACGTAAGATGTTTTTTTATTTATTGCTTGGGACAAAGTATGAGTGCAAGCTAAAATTTCAGCAGCAAATTACCCCAGAGCATGGCAAGTTATACTTAGCTAGCATTAAGGTAATGTCATGTAGAAGCAGAATATTTGTGGTTAGCTAAAGTGACAAAAATACAGCTGCACTGATATTAATCCTATATTAATCTTGTAAAGAGATGGGATTTTAAGAAGTAATGGTCTTTGGAAAGTATCTACCTGCTTGCTCTGCATAGACCAGTTATCTCAATTTAGGCATTAACTGAACTTGTAATTGTGATTTTATTATTGATAATCTGACCAAGCTTTATTGCTCACTTATCTGTGAATTTTGTAAGTTTATTTAAAATCCTTGTAACAGCCCTTAAATTCTACAGATCATTAGAAGCTCCAGTTTGAGAGATTTAGTGATGTTTTTTTATAACCGGTCAGTAATTCAGGATGTGTTTTTAAAAGTGCAGCTGCTGGCTAAATATTTGTCAGTTACAATGGGAACATCTGAATAGATATTACATAAAACATGGTCCTAACTTAGGTGAGAATTAAATGCATGCTTCAAGTTATATTAGTACTTAGATAACAGTTGAATATTTCTAAATCTGTTGTATATATTTTATTAACATACTCTTTCTTGAAAGACAGAAGTCCCAGATGGTTTAATTTCATTCTGCAGAGGGCAGTATATATGTACGTTTATCTAATACTTAAATATTTGCATTGCTCTTTTTTAAGTGTCGTTAAAATTGTGTAGTAGGTAGTTGTTATTCAATATGGCTAGAAAATTTGGATTATTTGTTGAGATATACACAGGAAAGTGCTAATATTTAAAGTAATCCGTGGTAGAAACAGGCTAATTTTAATCTTTGACAGCCCATGCCATTTAGGCAGTGCTGTTACAAGCTATAAAAGTTAGATTGGAGCTGTAAGGTATTTTCAAGTTCCAACTGTTCTTTTGCTGGTGTAGGACAGGTGTAATAATCTGACCTTGAGAAGAGATTTTATGTCATTGGAGCAGAATATCAACTCTCATGTTTTTGCTCTTTTCTAAGGAGTTAATATGATCCCATTCTGTTGTCAAATCTTATAATTTATTTTAGTTATTCATTCCCCTGGCAAGTGCTTAGGTGAGAAATGTTGGAAATGAAATGGAGACAGCTTAGGTAGGTCTAGAAACCCTTGAGCTTACATTGCTGGACATCAACCTTTCTAAGTAAATAACTACTGAGCATCACTGGCATTCAGTGGAATTTTTTCCCATAGTAAAAGGAGAAGAAACATGATCTTGAAGGTGTTTATAGTTTTGGCCTGTATCCTTTTTCTCTCTTCCAGTTTCCACTCATGCCACTGTGCCTTTGGAGCTCCTTTTCCCCAGAGAAGCACACTTTGCAGTGTTTAAAAACTGTCTGCAACAGAGTTCTTTGAAAAACTGGTGTCTGTTTGCTTCAGATCTTTTCTTTTTTGTATTACTGGATTCATGGCTACTGTGTTACTGGATTACAAAACCAGACTGGTGATGAATTCTGGTATGTTCATGATTTTTACCTCCAGGGAAATACAGTGCTAAAATGTTATTTCCCTTTAGCGCAGCAAATGTTGCAGGTGTCTGTTGAGTTTTGAAAGGGAAATTACAAAGTAAATTTGGGACTTCACATGCCCACACTGTCTTTTTCAAAGCTGTCGCATGAGTATCTGGCATGGATGTTCAGATTGTCTCTCAGATATCAGTCCTGGAATTAAAGAATAGCAGAGGGAGTTACTATTTAGTTGGATACGTGTCTTAGATTGTCACTCTGTAGTTTAAGTGAGGTAACTGGTGAGAAGATACTGCATAGCCAGCTGTTTCTCATGGCCTCCCCTGCAGCCTCAGCTGCTCTGGGTTGACACAGAACTTGAGGTGGGGGATTTTCACAATAATTCATGCTTTAGCAGGACAAGAATATATTTTATACAGATGTACAAACAGAAAAGTTTACAGGAGTTTTTAGGGTGTTAGGTGCTGTTACTGCTACTTTCTGACCAACTCCAAATACTGATATTTGCTCAGGTGGTGTCTTTTGTGGAAATCCAATTGATTTCTGAGTTTATTGGCTGTTCATTATTAGCATCCTCCCTGGATATTCACTTACAACACTGTCTAGCACAATGAATGCATGCATAGTCTAGTTTGGTTTTTGGTTGGTTTGCTTCTGTTAAATGATGTGCAAATTCTGGTCAGTACTGCAAATCCACCACTTATTTTTAATCAGGTTTCCTTAACGATGAAGAAAGGGAGAAATTGGGTTATTCCAGGTAGTTTGAAAACACATTTTAAACACAGCAGGTATCATAGGAGAAGCAGGGAAGGAGAAGCAGGGATTCTCTGGTAAAAATGAGCATATGCAGACAGATATTTGGACTGAGTTTGTTTGTTTGGTTTTTTTGTTTGTTTTTTTTTGTTGGTTTGTTTTTTTTAAATGTTGGTTTTGGTACTTGCCTGCTAGTCCTCTCCTTTTCCACTAAGAGACGACATCTCTCTGTTGTCCATGTTTGCCACAGAGACAGGAGAAGGGGATGGTAAGCAGATCTAAATTCATCTTGGGAAAAGATAGGTTAAATGGCTGCCTTAACATGGAGCTATTCCTTGTGGGCCAGAAAGAGAGATACTAAGGATTAGCAATCAGGTATATCTGCAAGTTGACTGAGTCTTCTGGAGGGACCATCAATTTAGAGTAGGTAAGGACAAAATCATGTTCCTTGACCTCAGTGTGAATACAAGATGACTGATCAAGTTGCTGCTGCTGTTGGACTTTAGAAGAAACACTTATTTGAAAACTGGAGGAAGTGCCTTCAGATTTACGTGGTTAGTGACTGATGATAAGATCTTTTTCAACTGTTGGACAGTCTGAGCTAGATTTATAACATAATATCATAATAACATAATATCAAACTGGTAACAATAAGATGTACTATAATGTAGTTGCCACAAAATAGTGTGCAATATTAACATCAAGTTTTCTAGATGAAACATACTGAGGTTCCACAGACTTTCTTATATTTCATGTTGCAGAATATTTAGTCATTGGAAAACATGAAATAAGATAAACATGGAGGAAACATAAGGCAAGTATAAATGAAAATAGTTAACAAAAAGCTACAGTAAATAGCTTTAGAGTTGATGTCTGACTTGGAGCTGTGTATTGTACAGTGGTTAAAGTTTTCTTGTTTAAGGTAGATTTCTGTTTTCTCTTTAGAGATCCTGATTTGTGCTCTTTATAAAATGCATTATTTTCCAGAGTGGTTGACTAGGGGAAGTCTGGTATATTTCTTGTACTAACTTCATGGCAGACACCTGAGTCTGGATGATGAATAATCTTCTTGCAGCCATCCCATTACTGAAGTTTTTATGTGAGAGTGAGGCAGAACATGCAAGCCAGAAAAATTTCTGTATTGGCTTATGCATGGAGAGGTTTGTTGCAGTAAACAGTCAATAAGAAAGACTGAAGATAACAGAGAAGGACCTGAGATTGAAATTTTAACCACAACTTCCCTGACTTACAGAAGTATAGATGGTCCATGCAATGCTGACCTCTCCCTGCATTTAATTCATTCAGATTCAATGTAAAAGCCTTAGCAGGGGAGCCACAGGCCCAACCTGCATGCTTTCTGTAGCTAAAGGAGATGTTTTTTTCAGAGCTGTCAAGCTACTGCTGTTCATAAGCAGTAAATTTATACAAATTAATTATAAGAGATGGAAAAAAGTTGAGCTTGCTCACAGGTAATACGTTTGGACTTGAACAATGTGAAAAATTTAAGAGCAAGTGATAAGAAAGAGAGAGCAGGCTGTATTTTTTCCTTATATTTAATGAAGCACTGTGAATTTCTGGCTCTTTGGGAAAGGTGTATTACTAAGAGTCATTAATGGAACCTAGTCTTAAAATACACTCAGCTGAATTGCTGACCAAAGAAATGTCTGTGTAAAACTTAATGTTTTCATTTTTGTTAATATTTTAGAATCTTTAAAAAAATTTTTGAAGAAAAAAAATTTGGTGTTACACTTCTTACCATTTGCTTTAAAAAGGATTTTCCACTTGCTCATTTCCAGAAGGTCATCTCTGAGATGTACAAGCTAGCCCTTCATTTAGGCCTCCTTTTACATTCATATTTAACTTTATTTCATTCTGTGGCCTTTATTAGCTGAGCTCAAGGAGCTTGTAGCACATTTTAAACAGCAACACTGGGAGGATGTAAATGCAGAATAATGTATCAGGACTCAAATTTGCATGGTCAAATGTCAAAAAAATTAGGCCTTCCCCAGAACCATGTCAAGAGAAATAACATAAGTGGCCAGCTCAACAGCAGGCATGCCATTATCAGTTAGTTCAACCTGTCATCACTGACTGGGAGTGGAAGCAGTGGTCATTAGCTTTAACTCTGCTGGGGAAGGTTGCACTTCTTTTTATTTTATTATATATATTTTACGCCATCTGACAGTATTTCACAGAGCACCACAATGTTATGGCTTCCTCCTTGACAGGGGAAGGAGGGGGAAGTGCAGGTGAGGGAGTAGAAGAGAACACTTGCAATCATCTGTTGTCAGCCGGAGGAGGCAGGAATTGCATTGCCTATCGGATAAATACTCATTTAGAGTAATCACTTTATTTCAGCCCTGTAATGACATTAACAAGCTTGGAATACAGGGAATTACATGAGTCAGAACAAATAATTGAATATTCCACTGCTGGGAAATGCAGCACAAGTCTGACTTAATGTCATGCCATCTCTGAAGCCAACACTACCATGCAATTAGATGATAAACTTAAACAGCATATAATTGGGACTACTAGTATGAAAAACATATTATTAATTGTTAACTTTTTACCTGCTTGTAACTTTCATGAAATAAAAGTATCTTGCATGTCTTTTTTAAAAAAAAAAAAAAAAAACAAACAGAGGAAACACTTCAGTAAGTTTTTATGAAAATAAGAATGGAAGAACTGGAGTCCAGTATCTAGAAGGAATACCTTCAACAAGAAAAACTTCAACATCTTTTTTGAGGGCTGGAGGGGGCATGATTTAAAAAGTGTTAGATTGAGAAAAGTATGAGAATCATTAAATATATCAAATGTTACCTTATTTCATATCCAAAGGAAAAATTCCTCATTTATCCTTTACTGGGAATGGTCCTGTGCAGACCCAGGAGCTGAACTTGTTAATCTTTGTTGTTCCCTTCCAACTCAGCTTATTCTGTGATTCTGTGATTTGGTCAGCTCACAGTTTTGTCTCCAGATATTGTTGCCTGAAAAACAGTGATCTCACAACTTCAAGCTCTTTTCTCAGTCACTCACTGTTCTTAGTTAATAATGCAGAAGCCTTTTTATAGAAATATGCTGAAGTATCAAAAACTACTCTGGGCTCTTGTAAACAGAGAGTTGGAGGAATCCTAATGTTATTGATTACACCTTATTACCACAACACCTTATAATATGTTTGTTTTATCAGCAAACTCTAGGTTTAATTTTTGAGACATTCTTACAACATCCGAAGTCAGTATAATTTGGAAAATTCCATTGTTTTAAGCATCAATTAAACTGACTTAATCCTTCAAATTATACACTCTAGGGTAGAATATTACAAGGATTTATTTGCATATATTGTATGCACTGAATGATTTGATAGCAGTTTCCCAGGCAGCACAATTCCTCAAATAGGTGCCAGTTCATGTAAGGATTAATGCTGGACTGTCACAACGGCCAGAGCTGCACTTTGCCACTACAGTCCTGTGCCTGGAGTGAGTTCTGCCCCAGGAACAGGAGGCCTTAGATGTGGCTAGAGCTATGTCTCCATGGCCTTTTGGCTGACAGATTACATTCGAAGGAGGCAAGGAGGAGGGGGAGGTCTTTTGCATAGGATAAAAAGTATTTATTACTTTGGGGAATCTGGGGGGCAAAAGACAAAAGTGGTGAAGGTGCAACAACTTCTATATGGGGGAGGTTTGAGGGAAGGTACAAATTCCTAGCAAATTGGAGAAATTCTGAGGAGGGATAAAGGGTAGGGTTTACAAAGGCACTGTCCAATGAGAGAGGTAGGGGGGAAAACTGGGTCACATGGACCAATGAGATGTTGAGTTTTAGGGGATTTCCAAAGAGAAATTCCAAGCAGGCACAAAGCAGGTAGTTGACAGATAGTTTAGGATAGATTGACAAGGTGGGTACTACGTGTCTTTGGCAACTGGGACGCGTAGCTACGATGGCTTTGGCCTGATTCCACATTAAATGGAATTGGTGTACCAGGCCAGGTGTATTTTGATGGAATTGCTGGTGGCTCAACTTTGCTTGCTGAAAAATGTCTGGCAGGTTGACTATTTTGGCTGGGGTGGCCAGGGCATCTGCTCTTCTGTTTCCCTCCATGATGAAACTTGGCAGGTCAGTGTGTGACCTCACATGCATCACATAGAAAGGTTGCTCTCGGTAAGAAACAAGATAAACTAATCTTGATAGCAACTTAAAGAGGTTGGGATTAGAGACTTCCTTTAAAGCACCATTCTTTGCTCTAGATACTACCCCTGCTATATATGCTGAATCGTTGACTAGATTAAAAGGTTCAGAAAACCTCTCGAAGGCTCTGACGACTGTGTCTAACTCAGCAATTTAAGGGGAGCCCCCAGCCTCTTTAACATCTGTCTCCCATTGCTGAGTTTGAGGATCCTTCCAGGTCATCACTGACTTGTGGGGTGCTTTGGACACATCTGTGAAAACTGTCAGAGCATTGAGTGGCTTCCGAATTTGTTTTTCCTTGGGGACTAATTTGAATGCCGAATTAAATAATTTATGTCCAGGACTGTGAATTGAAATTTGTCCTGGGTAGCTATCTAGAGCAAATTGGAGTGTCTCATTTCCCGAAGTAACTGCTCCAAAACTTCTTTTGTTAACTAATGTTAGGGTAAGTGGTAGATGGATGCATGCAAAGTCACACCCCTCCAGTTCTCGCATTCTTGCCCTAGCCTTCTGGATCAATTGAGCTATCAACTCTTGTGGCCTGGTGATACTTTTGGACTGCTAGTGACTGAGGAATACCCACTCAGTAATTATGAGTGGATCCTTCTGACCCTGGTCTCACTGGAAAATCACACCATGGAAGTGTGTCAGTTTCCCCAAAACAAGAAACTTAAATGGCAAGTCTGTCAGGGAGCAATGAGCTTGTTTTGTTGCCATTGCTTCTTGAGCTTTCTCCAGAGCTAGCTTGGCCTTTTGGGTTAGGAGCCTAGGAGAACTCAGCTCCTCCCCCCCTTTCAATAAATTGAAAAGGGGGGCTATGTCTTCTGTTGTTAAGCCCAGCCAGGGTCTGACCTAATTTAAGGACCCACACAACTGGTGGAGATCAGCTAAGGTTTTTGGGCTGTCTCTGGTTGTCAGTTTTTGAGGAGTAATGGTCCTCTTGTTAATTTGGAACCCCAGATGCCTCCAAGGGGCATCTGTTGAACTTTGTCTATTTGGAGTTTGAATACTGCAGCAATCAAAACATTGACAATTAGATCAAGCTTGTGCTGTAGTATATCATCATTGGGGGCACACATGACACATCATCCATACAGTGCAGGATGATGGCTTCCCTTCCTTTGGTGTGCACTGGGGACAGCAATAAAGCAACGCACCACTGGAAGATACTGGGATTGCATGCCTGGCGGCAGAAGTTTCCAATGGTAGTGCTTCACTGGGGCTTCTCAGTTGATGGAGGGAACTGAGAAGGCAAACCTTGGGCCATCAGCTGGGTCAAGAGGAATCTGGAAGAAACAGTCTTTTATATCAATAACTGTTAAATTCCAATTTTGGGGGAGCATCAAAGGGAGGGCATTCCTGGTTGAAGAGACCCCATGTCTTCAATGACTTTGTTAATTTCTCTGAGGAGCTGCCACTTGTCCTTTCCTGCCTTCCTGATAACAAAGACCAGGGTATTCCAAGGGCTAGTGGTTGGCACAATGTTGCCTTTTGGTAACTACTCCTCTACAAATTAATTGAGCACCTTTAATTTTTGTTTATTCAGTGGCCAATGACTTACTGGGTGGTCAGTTTTCCAGTTTAGCTTCTGGGCAGGGTGCTCATCAGCAGCCACTATGAAAAATTCCGAGGGGTTTTTGGGATTTCAATTTTCACTCCCCACTGGACATGGTGTCTCTCCCCCACAGGGGAACTTTATAGTCTAAAATGAATGGGTGTACACTGGCCAATTGCCCATTTAGTTCTTCAATTTGGACAATGTTTTTAGTTTGTTTGGCTGCTTACGTACCCCCAGTGCCCTCTACTTTACCTATCATTGGTTGTAATTCCCAATGTGATGGCCATTTGGTGGTGGGGATGAGCGTCATATCTGCTCCAGTGTCCAACACTCCACCAAGGTGAAGGCAGTCTTCACCTTGCTGGAGTCCACACTCTATTCAAGGCTTGTTTTCTCCAATGGCTTCTGTCCAGTAGACATGTGGTGAAGAATTGTCCACAGATAGAATGCAAATGCAAAAGCAGCATCATCTCTATCACCTCCCTGGATAAGCTCTGAAAATCAGAGTCTTATCCAACAGATGATACATTAAATTTACAACACTTGAATTAAACAGAGTGGAGAACATCTCACATTTGTTATAAAGATTATAAGATGATGCCATCTTGAAACTAAAATCATCTTCTGAATATTTCACCACTGATTTTGGCAGCATTGGAACTTGCATATAGTTAAACCAATAATTGGTACTGGAGTTGCCATTTGTTTTTCTCAGTCTTTCATCAACCATCTCTGACTCTTTCACTGCGACTTTCACTGAGACTCCTGTAGGAGCATAGCAGGCCTAGGGAACAGCTCTTTCTTTTTGAGTTGTTTTGTGTGGAAGCCCAGGCCCTGTGGGGCACTTCAGGCTAGTAGATAGGCTTTTAGTTCAGAAGGAGAGAGGAATCCAAGCTAACAGGGAATTGTGGGTTCTGATAAGTGAAGATTTGCATGGATAGCTGAGTCTCAGAGATCTGAGGCTTGTCATGTTTAGCACTTATTTCTGTTTTCTTAATACAAGAGAATGACCCCACCTATTGCTTTCCTGAAGATAAGGTATTCTGGGTGATTGTACTTCAGATTATTGCTGGCATTTGGAAAACATGACCCATGTGTTTGATAAGTTGGTTTGAAGAAAAGCTGACTGTAAAGCAGAAGCACAAGCTCTGGATTAGAAGGTCAGGTGAAATATCTACTGTAAAGGGATGTAGTTGATCCCTGGATGGAATCCAAATGTGTCACTCCTGCAGTGGTGTAGCTTTAAAATACTGAAGATTTTTCTAAAAGGACATATTTGGTGTATTGCTACTAATTAGTAATACAATTTTAATTACATTACTGTTATGATTTTTACTCAACAGATGGCATACTCTCAAGTAATTTTATTTATTCTATCAATAAAAATACTTGCAATTTTGATTTTAATAATAGTGCTACAGTTACAGAATGTATTTGCAATTGACTTGTTCATCAAAATTTATCTTACTAAAACAATATTAACATTTAAAAACATTGCAATTACTATCATAAATCAGAATATTTATATTCATCTACTATAATTTTCTACTTGTATATACATATATATATGTTTTCTACCTCTATGTATTCATTCCAAGAAGATAATACTTACAGTATATTAATATTATTCATGCATATGTCAGGGTTTTATATTACTGTGCTGATTCAGTTGTTTCATCCTAGAACAGTACTAGCAGTCCTGAAGCAGCAGCTAAAAATGTTAATTTATTCCAGAGTCTTAATTTGTGGATATTTCTTAAAACCACAAAAACATTAGGAGGTACCTACTGAAGGCAGGTACATTAGGAAGTACCTACCTACTGAGGTTTCCATGTCACTTTCTATGTATTTTTCAGGTCTCCAAGTGCATCTATTCCACTCTGTGGTTTTGGCAGCCTGGGTTTAAGGTCAGTGCAGCAGTGTGGCGTTAGATCTATCTGCTGCCAAGGAAAACTGAGAATGAACTGTGAGAAGTCTTACTGGGGTTTGTTTCTATTTTGCTTGAGTGCTGTTTTTAATCTCAGACCCTTGCTCTTTGCTGCTACCTGGCCTCTATTGCAGCAATGGCTACATATCCCACTGATTTGTGCATTTATCTCCCTGTTTTGGCTGTGGACCTGCCTCAATATTGGAGACTTGTCTGTTAGTTTGAAATCTTGTTGCCACTAGACCTGCTTTGCTGTTCCTTTTTAGGTACTGCAGGTCTGTCTGTGCCCTTGCTGTCTGCCTTGCTCTCTGACTCCCTTTCCCTAATGGAGAAATCCACCTTTACTGCTGGTCACTCTGCTTTTCTTGAGCCCCCAGTCAGCACGGTGGCCTTTGGATTTCAGAAAGGACAGATGGTGCCTTTCGATTCACAGATGAATGTACCTAACTCATCCCTTAGACGTACCCATGGAACATTCTTTGCAAAAACTTTCATGACTCAGATTCTGCAGCCTCTCCAGTGTGGAATACTTAAAACTTTGCCTGAAAGCTAACCTGTGTCTCTTCTCCTACCAGCAGAACAACTTTTATGTGGGCAAATGGGGAACTGTGTTAAACTAAAATAGGAGAGATTTAAATTAGTTATTAGGAAGAAATTCTTTACTCAGAGAGTGGTGATGCCTGGAACAGGTTGCCCAGAGAGGTGGTGGTTGCCCCCATTTCTGGAAATGTTAAAGACTAGGCTGGATGGGGTTTAGTGGGTGGTCTAGTGGGTGACATCCCTGTCTGTGATAGGGGAATTGGAACAAGATCTCTTTGAGGTCACTTCCAACTTGAGCCACTCTGTGATTCCATCATACCATTGAAGCTGATTACGTTTTGTTTCTCTCTGAATATAAGAGAGTATTGATGAGGTTTGCTAAGTATTATGAAGTTTTACTATGAATCTTAAAATGGTGTTAGAGATTCTCCTCACTACCTTTTTACCAAGGCTGAACGATAATTCCTTCCACCTCTCCACAGGCCATGTTTCTTAAACCTACCACCATTCTTCTCCTGAGCATTTATCTCATTTCTCTGCTTTCTTGAAGTATGATTCTGGGAAGTGGCTGCTGTGTTCCAATCAAGTTGACTGAATATGGTGTAGGATGATCTTTATCACTTTGGTCATATATATGAGAGTCCTACCTGTATATGCTAAAAAAAATGTTCCTTTCACAACAACGACATCACCAAGTTGAGTCTATCAGTTTATGGTCCTCTATGCTCTAGCTATTCTGTTATTTATGTCCTATTATGCACTTCTTCAGGCCACAGTTCTTTGGATTTGCCTATGGAACTCCTTCCTGGCATATTAGGATCATTTTGATATCACTTCAATCTCTGATGTGAGGCCTTCAGACCAGTGACATCTGCAAACTGATAATGTGTTTTCCTTTGACATTCAAATTTTAAATTATTGTGTTGAAAAGAGTTTGACCAAAGATAAATTCATACTCTCTTCCAACTGAAATTATTCCCAATCTAACTTTTATATTCTTAATAGGCACATTTTCTAACAAGCAAGTACTCACTCTATTTTAAACTAATCACCATTGCTTTTGCTAGTCCTCTTACATGACTCCCACAAAGGAAAATAGGAAATTAAAAAAAAAAAAATCAACTACTATATCACATCTGCTGCTCTGCTCTTTCTATTAAGCAAATCTTGCTGTCAAGAAAGATAAGTATCTTGAACTATAGATTCTAGGTGTGTTGACAAATTCTTTGTCTTCTAAAAGTGTTTAAAGGCTGATTACTGAATAGGTAGTCCTAAGGTCTTGAAATAAGGCTGTTTTGTAGTTCTCCTATCTTCCTTTTCCTTGTTTTTAGCTACTGTTTCTCTTCTGCTACTCTACCAATCTCTCCAAGTTCTCAAAAATTAGTGATTTAGAGATCACAGTGACTCCTAAATGCTGAAGGGCAGTGATTACTCAACAGAGAATCCAGTGTCTCAAAAGACAGTGAGAGATAACATGGCTGGGATATACTGAGACAGCAAGGATAAGGTACTAATCCCAAGAAACCATTTCCAGCACATTCTTGAGGTAGAGGAAGCACAGCAGCCATATTGAGCCTGACATAACAAGGAAGAAGAGGCAAGGAGCTCTCTCTGCAGAAGTCCAAAATGGTGCTAAATTTCTGAAATATGGCTTATTGTCTAAATTATTTTTGCCAGAGTTTTTTTGGTCTTGATTTTTGGTTTTTTTTTTTTTTTTTTTTTTTTTGGTTTTTTTTTTTTTTTTTTTGTTTTTTTTTTTTTTTTTTGTGATTGTGGTGTTTGGTCTTTGATGAGAATTGTATTTGACTTTTGAAAATTACTGATGTTAATGAAGAGGTAAACCATGTTCCCTTTATGGGAAAGGAAAAGAAGATGCCTGGTGAAGGAATGAATCGTTCCTCCCTCTGATTTTGATGTTTTTTAGAGGAGAATCCACCTGCACGTGCAGTTATTGAATGTTCTGATTTTCTGCTATTCCTCCACCTCTTCCCCTCAGTAAACAACTAGAGCAGCTTTGCATCCTGCTTATCCTAGGATAATTCAGCATTCAGTGGACTAATAAAATGGGTATTGAGGAAATCTGGAACAGAAAATCTGCTTGCTGACAAAGCATAAATAAGCTTTAGCTGGTACTTTCAGACAGATGTATATAGCAGCTGGATCTGAAAGAAGATTTGGAGAGCTCAGCACTTGTTTGAAGGCTGCATCCATATATGGTTTTCATGTCTGGATGAGCAGCACTTTGTGTTGTCAAATACTGCATGGGGGAGAGAAGGAGAAATTCTGGCAGCATTTGGTAGTTAGCTGTGAGCAAGCACTGATGCCAGAAAATATTTCAACATCAAAAATAGCTACATTTCTGTACAGACTTGAACGAGACATAAGGATTCAAAACATCAGATTCTTATTTTCACTCTGCAACTTGTGCAATAGCAGAAAAGGGACATGAACATAGGATAAGAGTAATTTTAAATTTATTAATTAAAGTTTCAATTTATTTGGAGTCTCCTATATGTTGTAGTGTTAGGCAGGATTCATTATGAATCTCCTCAGGCTATTCAGCTGTTGGCTATTATAGATTGCTTCTTAAAGAGCAAGAGCTTTTGCTCTGCAAACTTTGTTTACTGCTAAGGTACCAGTGCCTTCATGAATGCGAATACCCAGATTGATCGCATGCCACTCTGTAAGCAGGGAAATGAGAGATTTTTATTTCATATCTAAAGACAGGATGATTTTTTATGCATTTGTGGAGTATTCTGCAATAATGTCAACATTATAAATGGAAAGGCACATTATCTTAGAGTGCTGTTAAAGCCGGAAGAACCAAGTTTTCCAGAGTTCTCTTTGCCAGTAAGGGAAAGAACAGACTCTTTTTTCTTCTTTCTCCATGTGGGAGTAAAATCACCATTCCTTTTTTTTTTTTTTTTTGAAAGGTTGAGGACAATAATTCTAAAAACTTAAGAAATCTTAAATGAAGAAATTTGAGTGACCCCTGAACAAAAAAATATCTGCCACTTCTTTCAATGGCAGCTTCTGGAAGCTGTGGCTTCCAGCTCATAGAATAAGCATGCCTGCTGTGTGTAGTAATGATTCACCCAGCTTTTGCCTTCCTTGCTGATAATAAAAAATGCTCCCAATAAGTAGCTCCCAGCTGGGAAAGAGGAATAATATTTTCATACATTTTCAATATGTCAGCAAAGAAGTATATCGAATTACAACAAAAACATAATCCAGTTCTGTGATACAAACAATATGCTCCATAAATATGCTGACCTCTCTGGGCTCACAGAGACTTTAGATACATTTCTGAGGAAGGACAGGCATTTTCATGGAAGTGACTTTTCAGTGTCAGACTGGCAAAAGGCTGGTGAGATGAGGAGCCTTCCTGATGTGTTTGATCAGAAATCTTTGTTTAAGAAGAACATATTTCATAGACATCTGCATCTCTGTGGCATTTTGAATTTTTGCTGGTTCATGTCTGTTCTGCTGGTTCAGAGGAGGCTGACAAGACAGATAAGTGCAACAGTTGGCTCTCCTCTCCTCTCCTCTCCTCTCCTCTCCTCTCCTCTCCTCTCCTCTCCTCTCCTCTCCTCTCCTCTCCTCTCCTCTCCTCTCCTCTCCTCTCCTCTCCTCTCCTCTCCTCTCCTCTCCTCTCCTCTCCTCTCCTCTCCTCTCCTCTCCTCTCCTCTCCTCTCCTCTCCTCTCCTCTCCTCTCCTCTCCTCTCCTCTCCTCTCCTCTCCTCTCCTCTCCTCTCCTCTCCTCTCCTCTCCTCTCCTCTCCTCTCCTCTCCTCTCCTCTCCTCTCCTCTTTTTGTAAATTTATGTAAAAATATAATGCCAGTGTGATATAACAAAAAAATAAGCCATTTTTCTTCCTTTCTCTGTTCCTCTAAGCAGAATTTTATAAACTATGCCATACTACAGCCTCTGCTGTTAGGATGTTACCTACAGATTCTGAAAAGATATATTTGTTGTGTCCATAATTTCATTAAAGATTTTTCTTCTTCTCTGGTATAGATCAAAATTGCTGATGTGTGAGTCATGGCCTGTTTTGTTTAAATTATCCCAGTTATTGAAAATTTCATT
The DNA here is from genome assembly GCF_963662255.1 of Cinclus cinclus. Classification (NCBI taxonomy): domain Eukaryota; kingdom Metazoa; phylum Chordata; class Aves; order Passeriformes; family Cinclidae; genus Cinclus; species Cinclus cinclus. Next base: position 90,373,839 of record NC_085046.1, on the reverse strand, counting down.
CTGTGGCAGTGTTAGCTATCAGTCCAAGGTTTGTACATGATTAGAAGTGAGTGCCTCTGCATAAGAACTCCAACAAACATCCATGGAACCAGGGTAAAAGTTGTTCAGGATATAGTGATTTTATTTAGCTTAAAATCCAGACCATTATTAAACTTGAAACAGCTGCCCATTACTGCTGTTTGGTCCTATTGATTTCAGTGTATTTGTGTTACGATGTTTTCTCCTTGAGCTCCCCATATGTTACCCTAGAAACCATGTTTACAGGTTGTAATCCTTTGTACTCTACAAGTTTGAGTAATCAGATTACAATATACCAACTTGTAAGTGATTTCCAGTTTAAAACTGAACAAATGTGAGGCAAGAATTTGGGACCAAATTTCTTTCATTATTTTTCTATTGTCTTGTTGAACAATTCTTGTAAACAAGACATTGCTATGGTGGCCGGAAGGTGAGTAAACCTCAAGAAGAATTTTGCAGCCTGAAATACTTGCCTGTTAAAAAGACATATTTTTCCATTTGTTACTCATACACTCTGATGTAGAAATGCTGCTTAGAACATCTCCAGTAATACTGGGATAGTTTCTGATGGATGCATAGGTAAAAGTTCCCAAAAAATGCATCACAATGAACATTCAACACTGTGAGTGTCTAGACGATCATCTGTTTACTCAGGTGCTAATACTGACACAAGAGTCTTTCCTCCACCAGTTCCAAACAGAAGCAGGACATCGAGAATTTTTAAAACCTGGATAGAACTGGTGTCACACTGTAGGTGTTTTAATAATTACAGTAGGGCCAGGGTCCTGATCCTTTAAGATATGTTCCATTTATTTCTTACTGTTGGAAAAAAGAGGAAGAATACCAACCCCCCCAAAGTTCTGTTCATATTTGAGAAAGCATGTGCAAAACCGCAGTTTAGGACTGGTAATTGTGAAGCACATTTTTTTAGTAAGGATCCATGAGAAGCAAACTTTGAGGAGATGGAAATAAAATTTCTAATTAATTCTGAAAGCATATAAAGCATCATTCTGTATTTTTAAAATTCAAAGTTTAACCCTTTGCAGCTACTGCTTTGTCCAAGGCCTTTTCAGTTGCTTTCACTGCAGTTATAGAGGCTGAAAAATACTATCTTCTTTACTACAGTTCAATCTTTCTGATTGGAATATGGGACCTGTTTTGGACCATTATACTGAAGAAATTCAGGGACTTTTACCCATGAGTAGCTTTAGAGTGATGTTACATTTTTCAGAAATTAGTTTCTCATCAACTTTATTAATTATTAATTATCGTATTTTACAACAGCTGTGGTTTTCTGGGTTAGCATTAAAATGATCCTTAATTGTCTTTCCACAGTTTTGTTCAGCTGATTATCTTGAACTGGTTTATTGCTATGCTATCCATTTAAATTAACAATCTGCAAAGAAAGCCGATAAAATGCTTTCCACATCCCATTACTGGGGTAGTAATAGTTACTCAATTAGGCACAGCTACTTCAGTTTCAAGTCTGCTCCTTAATGATCAACAGAGCACATTAATTTAAAATATTACTAACCAACAAATCTATTTAAAGAGATGTATTTTAGCAGGTAGAAACAACATTAATGGTGAGAAAAATGTTGTTTTACTTATTAAGCATCTTCACTACAACTGCTAACACATCTAGGAAGCAGTACAAACTTTCCAGTTGTGAACTCCAGATACAAGATTGTAGCCTGATTGATTGTCCCTTGACTTTCAGAGATGATGAACTAGGAACATCTCTGAACACTTTTTCCCATCATGTGGGTGGGGGTGTGTATGGGGGAGTTGAGGATTGGGACATCTTGTTGTAAAGTCTATCTAGCATTTGATATGTTTTGGGCACTTCTGTGAAATAATGGTAATACGCTGTGTTTGCAGTAATTGGTCATAGGAAACATAGTTCAGAACAGAGTTTAAAGACAGCTAAAAACATCATTTGATGACATATAGCCAGTCCTGTTCCTTAGCATTAGCATTTTTCGCACACTAGAGAAAAATATAATGGAACATACTGTAAAAACTCTGACAAGCTTTCAGTCTCAGGAGCACTACTATAGAGCTGCATTTATACCTTAATACACTTCCAGCATACTCAGTGCTACATTAGCAAAATGGCAGCTCTGACCTGAAGAAATGCTCTGTCTCTGATATGTGAAAAGCATGACTCATTAATAATTAGAACATTTAAAAAGTGGAACTCCACTCCTTTTTTGCAATTCTGTCGATGCTGCAAACACAGGAATCAAAAGTGTTGGTGCTTCCTACATATATGCTACTAGTATTCTGAAACTGAGTGCTTCTATGAAGATTGATTAAACATCATACTAATTCTGCACAACCAGCATGTTACACAGTTTTTGTAGGTGAGTAAGCCAAAGCATGGAGAATCTGCTTTGCCAGACATTACACAACTAAGCCGATGCCCTTGACGACACCAGAAAAAGAGTAAAGTAAGGAAAAAGCATGTGGAAGTGTGAAATTAAAAAAAAAAATCCCCAATAACTGATAACTGAAAGAAAAAGTTGTGGTTTATTGAAACTAAAATATATAATGATATTTTTCAATTAAATGGAAGGAAAAATTCAAACTCATTTGAAAAGACATCTCAAATTTCCTTTTGAACTTATCTCCTTGTATCTTGGCCGATGTATTTTTAAAGCATGTTCCTTTATCAAACATCCTATAATACTTAATGTATAAATTGCTTTGTAGCATTATTCTTCACAATTTAAACAAAGCTGTGCTTGTCAAAATAAAGGAACAAAGTATCCTCTGTGATGTAGTATCCTTGACTTTTTAAATCCTGTTTGTTTATTTACACACTAATTGCGAAAATTGATAATCCATATGAGGCCACCTAAGTCCATGCAAATGAGTTTTTACTGTAGGTTCTGATATTGTAAATATTTATTTAGCTGTCCAAGTTATTTGAACTAACCACTACAACTTTTCTGTAAAGGACAAGTTTCTATGTAAGAGCTTTCTGAAGGGGAAAAGACACTAAAAGAAGAGTTATTGGTAGAAAGCTTTTTAAAAATTCTATTATGCAATATTATGTATATTTTGTATAGTTATATAAATGAATCATAATAATATGATGTGTACTATCATCCACATACATTGTGGCATAATGTACTATGATATAACCAGTCTTGCTGTGTTCAAAGAGTGAATTCTCAGCTCCAAACCAAGTTGCAGTCACTTTGAATTTTGGGGAAAAATATATGAAAATACATTTTAGCATATGTCTACATTTCCACTGGCTCACTTTTTAGGTGTTAGAGAAATATTGTTGCAATGGACTGAGGTAAATGAAATCTCAGACTCTGAGGAATATTACCTTTATATCACAAAGTTGCTTCAAGTTTCATATATATTTGATGAACATACACTGGTTATGTCAGATACTATTATTTTTAATAATAAATAATGACTTCCAAAATTCATTAAGCTTTTGTCATGATTTTTGTCCACATACGTACCTTGACAGCTTAGAGTTCTATAGAAGATTTAGAAATATCAGGGCTTCTTTAACCTCTCTGATAATTATCTTTAACATTTCTGTAACAAATGTACAAGGTGAGTCATGCAACGTGTTTTATATTAAAATGTGTCTATAAATGTCAAGTGCTTATTCTCTCTGAAATATTTCAGATTTCATTATGTGGAACAATGCAGATTTAAATGGGCTTGGTCTTAGGCTTTTCTCTATATAGACTCATAAGTGAATACTGGGAAGAATTAGAGTATTCCTGTTAAAAGGAGGTGTCTGATCTTTGTTTGTTTAGAGTTTCAGTCCCTTTTTATTAAATATCAGATGAAGTTTTAAAATTAACCAGAAAATAGTCTTGTTTGGTAATTACACTGAATGAAAAGAGGATATGTAGTTGCTCTGTAGTTCTATCATAAAAATCATGGTTCTGAATCTACATCTTTTTAAGAATGGAGACATTAACAATTGTGTGCTTCTCCAAATGAAAGATGCAGGTATTTACCAGACATACAACACATAAAAATTTACATATATGGATCCAAAATCAGTTCTACTTGAAAATATTTAAGTATTTGTATTTTTAAGATTAAGTTAGTTTTAAAATTAAGTTTACTAAAGGGCCTTCACTGCATCTGCATTTAAATATTATCTCTGTATGTACATATGGATAATATCTGCATTCATAGAAAGCAGTGTTCCCTCATTCTGTAAAGTAACATCTGCAAAATTTTAAGATCTTCCATCTAGTGTTAAAGAGACAAAGTGTGTGTAAACTCAGGTTTGTTCAAGGGGTAGGCACACAAAAAATTATGCAAATACTGTATTTTGTGATTATGTTCCTTAACCTCTGAATAATTGCAGAATTACTTGTTGTTAGTGTTTGGTCTCATTTGTTGATAATAGCCATTCCCTTCTGCCTCTTGGCCTCTAAACCAGATTTTTTTATGCCAAACGTGCACCATATTTTCTGTTGTTACAAATTCAAAATGTCAGTTGTCATGTTCTCAACATTTAAATAGTATTTAATTTGTATTGTTGACACACATTTGATTAAATTGCCTGTCTTTAATAAAAATGACATTTTTTTCTTTCTTTTTTCTTTTTTTATTTTTTTGAAATACACATAAATGAGATGCTTCAGTCTTTTTCGGAAGTAATTTGCTTGATAAATATTATCTGGTCCCGAAAAGGCATGGAATCTATACTGCCAGAATTGATGTCACACCTTTTCATCAGAAACCTGATCTAAAGCAACACAACTATTGTATTTATATTAGTAAAAGCTTGAAACACAATCAGCAGTGCAGTCCCTCTCAGAGAGGAGGTGGGGCTGGAAAATACATAGAAAATGAAGCTTTGTACTAAAATTTGCTGGAGAGAAGGGAAACTAAATGAGTAAATAGGCATCAGTAACTTGAGATACTGTTCTTTCACAGGAGGAGTGAAATCACCAAATTGCATATTTCTTCTGTCCATTTTGTTACCTTTCCTGGAAAGATTTTAACTTTTTCATCTTAAAGAACCATAGGATGATAGCTGTTAGGATGAGACTGTAGAAATTTCTTTTGCCATTGCAGTAATACTGTGGCATCTTAGTTTTTGTTTATTCCCTGTTGACGCCTCTTGGGTTGAGGTCTGACATTTGTGTTGATTCTGATTCTTGATCTTTAGGTTTCATTCTCTACTTTACGAGAGATGAGTTTTGCTGGCTGCCCTTCTCGTTGTTTCTTTGCAGAGATATCAAGTTTCTTGAGAATAGACTTAGGCTTGTATGTTGACATTTTCCTCTCTCAAGTCCTGATGCAGCAGCAACAGTTCCCTTTCTGAAGTTTCTGAAGTTAAATTCTTAGAAAGTGATAGTGTGCATAGACTTGAAATCCTCATCTCCACTGTTTCATAATTTAAGAATGTCTTAGGTCTAACGTAAGGCTGTTGCTCCTCATGTGTGAAGATCAGAGCTGTTCAGATTAATTTCTGACAGGGAATCTATTACATGAATTCTTATGCAAATTGCAGAGTGCAAGTAGCTTGTTTAAGGTACACTTTGTTACATGAACAATTTTGTATGAATAGTCTTGGAGAGAGAACTGTTTGCTTCAGCTGTCTCTTTGCACTGTTCAATCATCATCCTGTGTGAGTGGCCACCTCAACTGCCAAGGACTGAGTTTTCTCCCTGACTGAGAGACTGAAACTTTCAAAATGCAATCACAAATTAATAATATATGATGAATGTTTATATTTGCACATAGCTAACCTGATTTACATGCAAATATTGCAATTCAAATTGCTCTTGGTGTTTTAGGTTATATCTTTTAGGGTGTATATATTTTTTTAGGAATGGCCAAAAAAAAGAACTTGCATGGTGCATTCTTCTAAGACTCCATGCCCCATCGCTGTTAAGTGTAAGTGTACTCTCCACCACACCTTTCATAGTCATAGAAGTTTTTATGGACTCTGTTGCCACTGGGGATCCATGTCCTCCATCCCTCAATCCAGGTAATAATATTGCTTTCAGTTTCATTCCAGGAGATGGTAGTATTGCTCTATTGCTACTGGCATATAGGGAGGTGATGGCAGCACCAGAGATCAGTGGAATCATGACTCTTTTGGCTGGTGAGTTCAAGGTTGTATTGTCTTCTTTTGCATGACCTTGAGGGAGATATCTGGAGGATTGAAAAGCGGTACTGAATTGGATTTTTCTACCTCTTAAAATAGATAAATATATATGTATACAAATATAGAATCATGTATTCATAAATATGTAGACAGATACATAGGCATATACGTGCATTTTTCTGTGTGTAGGTGTATCTCATGGTGGAGAGGACTGAAAGACTCCTATTGCCCAGCCTTCACAGATAATTTGAAATTTTTATCTTCCATGTAAACATCATAACTGCACTCTCCTAAGGACAGTGCTTTCTCTCTGGGTGTCCATTCATGACAGTCCTCCTAATGGGCTTCTGGGGTTATGTTCCTGGCAAGGAACATAAAGGAAGGTACACAGTTGCTTTCCCCAAAATTGCTGCAGTGTGACGGTAGGATGGTATAGATTCTGGTGTCTTAAGTATAAGCTAATATTTAGTTGGTCTGAGCTGACCTTCAAGAAGCTGTCCTAGAAATGCTTCATCCGCTGAAAGTTTGTAATTGGTTTGTTTTGGAATGAGTTCTCCTGGCTCAGTGTTAAGGCTTAAATCATCAGTGGAAGACTTCAGTAAGTTAGAGAACCAGTTTGTACCTGAACACTTCTGTATGGTCAGAAATCAAGCTTGAGAAAATGGGAGAAAAATGCATGGTGAGAATTCCATTCACAGAGAAGAAGGAATTGCTAAGTGGTATAGATGAGAAAATATAATCATAGGTTTCAAAATTCTGGTTCAGTATTGTGGCCATTGCTTCCAGAACCTGGGTATAATAATGTCTGTAGAAACGTCTTCATCTTTTATAAAGATTTCACCTTCTCAGCTGAAAGAAGTAACTATTCCTTGCATGTTCCACATTTTTCAACATTGAGATGTTTTAAATTAAAAAAAAGTAACTGGGTCTACACAAGAACATCTGCATGCCACATGGGATTCCCTACCATCTCTCTTTACAAAAAAATCTACATGATGCTTTACATTATACATATTTGTGTATGCATAGTACAGAACAAAACCTTTAATTATATCAGCATAAAGAGGGATACAACAGCTATCAAACATCAAAAGTTTTTACCATCATGTGCATTCCTATCACAGCTATCTGTTGACTTCTTGGACTGTTTTTACAAACTACAATATATCTATATTCCGTATGCAAATTCCACTGTGAATGATTTGCCTGTTTTGTAAGCTAGACTGCACCTGTAACATGTGGGATTGAGTTAAAAATGACAAGCGGACAGGCACAAGGCACATTATCTTGACAAACTCAGCCTCTGAAAATTAGCCTGTGCCTGAATTATTAAAATAACAAGGAGTATTTCACTCAGCTGTGGAGAAATGCTCCTAATTGTCCACTTTAGCCAACTTCTTTCAGACTTCACGATCGGTCAATTTACAGTAGCGACTTGCAAATTCCTGAACTCCCATTAGAGAAAAGTGCAACAGCAGTCCAACACACCCTCATTTATTTTAATAACCTGCCAAGCAGACATGAAAATGTTAAAGTTGGAAGGCTGTAACATGACAGGAACCTGACTTGTCACAGCCACATTATAATCTAGTTAAACTACTTTCTTTCTGCCTTTCATGTCTTTTCAGGTAAGTGGAAAACTAATTGTCAAATTACTAATTTTGTTGGCATTAATATCAATACTAAGTCTAGAGAAGCATGAACAGATAGGCCTGTGGGTTGTCTTCATATTGTGCTTGAATGCTGGAAAGCATTCTGAAAATACGGAAAGATAAAACTGGAGCCCAGTCTTTTATCAACAATGACCTATTTATTTTAAGAGGCATTGAAGCTCTATAAACAGGATAGTTAAAGTCTCTGGGTTCTTTTATTATTATTTAATGCCTGGAAATCTTGTTTACTTCAATCTTGTTTCCTTTGTGCATAATAGTGTACCTGATGTAACAGGGCCAGTATTCACATCTAAAGTATTAATGGCAGAGTCTGATCATGTAGGAGACTACAAGGAACTGCACTACTGAGAAAAAAAGTCTTCAACAATGCCAGGGTCACACTGTCTTTTAAAATGAACTGTAAGTAGGTCATGCTTCAGCTGCAGGCAGGGTCGAGAACATTACTGCACAAAGTGCTTGGGATGGTTGAGGAGCTTGTTGAGAGAAGTGGGGACAGCTCAGGTGACTGGGACAAGGACCTAATTGCAATGAACATGGAGATATGAATCCATCTACAGATATGCAGCTTGACCCTTTTACAAAGGATGGCTTGCCCTATAGGGCATGAGGATTTCCAGGTGCTTTCTCAAGGCAGGACAGAGTCTATTACTTATGTCTGCAATCCATTTTTCTCTTTGTTGTTTTTCAGGGTGGGGTGAGTGGGGGATGAGGATGGATGGGGTTTGCTTGCTTGCTTGCTTGCTTATTGTTTTTCTTCCCCATTTGATGATAATCTTTCTGGGGAATTTGGTTCGGCTTCAAAAGTGTTTACACAGATTTTACTGTCCATCATGGTACTGGTAGCTTTTTATGAATAATGAGTCTTCCACAAAGAATACTCATATGCTTTAATACTAATGTTTCCCAGCAGTACTTGAAAGCTTTTCCTCCTAAGTACTTAGCTTTGCCTATATTTCATCTGGAATGGGCTAATTATTAGCTGTAGTTTTGCGGGGAGCTGAATGTTCAGATTGTAGAAACATGTTACAATTTCTTGTACAATTTGGGACAGAATTTATTTTCCATTGTCTTTTACATGCTCTTTTTTTCTCTACTGAAAAGAAAGATGCAGAAGCCCATTCTCACAATCTCAGCACTCCAGTTCTGTCCCAGCAGGAAGAAAATATAACACCAGAAAACAAAAATCTTGATGTTACTGACAAGATTATCAAGAGTTTGATTACACTTGAGTGAGTCCTGTGGCTGTGCAAATATGCTCTAGTGGAGAACATGAACCTAAGCAAACACGTAACAGCACTGAGCACCAGTATGTCTGAAAAACCATTCTCTGAAAGATTCTCTATTCCTCTGTCCATCTTCATCCTCTCTCCTCTGACCAATCTCACCATTCCTTGTGCAAAATGGGTTGGCAAGGTTTGGAGTAGAACACAAACATTTGCAAAGTGTCATTATTGTAATGAGCAGGAAGAGAAGAAAGAGAGGAGGAGGGAAACAGGTCTGCTGGAGCACAAGCAAGAATGGGCAAAGCTAAGAGGTACAATTAGCTTTTCAGTTTCCAGAAGATAAGAAGTATTACGAGCAAACTTGAGATGGTAAATGAGGCAACTAAGGGCATAAGAGGAGCCAAGCAGCACTGAGGCTGGATCTTACAAATAACCAATTTTCTGGTGTTACTGTCCAAGGAGGGAATGTTTCTGTGTCCCTTGAGAACTGGGTCACCTGAGAACAGCTGCTACAGGGCTTCACTCAGAGTGAAACAGTGGCTACCTTATGAGGTGTTAAAACCTCTTTTGAGAAAACTCACTGAATACCAGAATGACTGATATATTGGGTAGGATTGAATTTTTGCTAAATCATTTCCCTGCCCAATTAAAGCTTCTTGAATCATTAGAAGTTAATCAAAATACAATGATTTTTTTTTTTGTCAGTGAGACTCCCTTTATGTGTGACACATACCATCCTGTACCTACTTCTCCTTGTCAGCAATCTACAAAGTACTTATAAATGTGCTTTTTACTTTTTCTATTGTCTATTTAAAAAATGTCTCCATTTTGGGAGACAAGAAGACATCTGTGAATGTTTAACTTGCCATTAGCATCTATATTTTATGTCTGAAACATTTAAAAGCTTCTGTTTTAAATAAACACATCCCTAAACATCTGTGCAATTCATGACACAGAACAATTGAGTAAGCATCAAAGTGCTTAATAGATAAAACAGTGCTGGATGTGGTAAAATAAACAGGACTTAATCCCTTTATAACTTGAGTAAATAAATACAGCTTTAATTCAGATACAGTTTTGCCTTTAGGTTGCTCTGTTCTGTTAACACCTATCTGTCAGCAGTAATACCATGTAAATGAGCCACTCTGAGCCTTTCCCCTTGCATCTTCTTTAATCCTCTTCCATTCTTCTAATCATCCTACACACAGAGGCCAATATCTATTTTCATCTGGCAAGATAGGATCTCCTAAGGAATTAAAGACGGTTTCCACTTAGCTCCACAGTAGGCAAAGGCTGGGCTGTGATCTAGGGCTTTAGGGACTTCTCATAATGCGCTGGTGCTCGCTAGATCGAAGAATTGAGTTCTGGCTACTGGATTTTTAATCCTCCTGTGGCTGATGTTGGGCGCTCCAGTGATTTAAGATCTTTGATTGCTCAGAGCTTGGCCCTTTGATTGAGTGAACTTCTGAAGACATCATGTGAGTGATTTCAAGTTAGTGGTTTTAAGTAACTACTGGAAAAAACAGATAGGAAAAGCCCTGTGATTAAGATGCACCATCTCTCTTTTTAATTGACTTACTGAAGCTATCTGATGCTTTACTCTCTATACACAAAAGAAAAACTGTATAGATCAGTATTTGTTCTAATGAAGAACTCAAGTGTCACAGTATTTGTCTGTGCTTGTTTGCAGTGACGTCTGTTAAAATTGTAGACACTAAAGGATATATTTTAGAAGCACGCTTCTCACAGGCAAAGCATTAGAAGTATCAGCAAATAAAGCCTCAATGCACAGGGAAAAGATAAATAGTTAATATAATTTTGGTTTGTAATATATTTTCAGACACTATATATTTGCTGGCTGAAGAGTACATGCATAAAGGCAGGTAAGCATCATGGAAATCTATTTATCTTGGCAATTTGAAGTATTAGCAGTTTGTGAAACTTTGAAGTGACCTCACATAGTCCTTTAAAAATGAAGCTTATAAAGTAAGGCAGTGCCTGGGAATTGAACAACTTTGCTAGCTGGAAGCTGAGTTTTCGTACTCCTGTCTTACTGCTTAATTGTCAGGTTCACAAAGCATTGCAGAAAGCTGCTCCTTTTGCTTAGTGCGTCAGGTGTAGGGTAGTAACCATGTTTCAGGACAACCACAGCAGTTACAAATATCATTCCTATTCACTGAGTATGTAATTTAGTTCTGTTTCTTAGACCTCTGCAAAGACAATAACATCGGGATCTTTGCCTTGCAGCAATTCAGGTATTTCAGGCATGCACCAAGAACAGCTAGTTGTTTTAAAAAGTGTAAGTGACACTGCATCTATTTAGTGACCTTGTAGATTGAGGGGTTTTAGTTTATAGTTACATAGCACATTTGGCATGTTTCATATATGTTTCTATCTATAAACCATATGTGAAAGTCTCCTCACTCCCATATATGTGTTTATATGAATGTGGTAGTTTCAGGAGCTATGAAAATCATCAACATTTTTCCTTAATGAAATAAAGTCTTGCTTGTCTTCTCCAGTGAGGGGTTCTCGGGCATTCCCTTCACCCAGCTGTCTATTCAGAACAAAATGTCAGGTTTTCCTCCATGCTTCACTCCCTTGTTGCTTTTGCTTTGTGTAGACTCTTAGGTCACTCTTTTGGTTGTCTGTCTCACATTAGCCTTATGTCTTTCCCACAGCTGTCTTTCACAAGCTAAGGTTTACAATCCTCCCAGATTTCAGCTTTTGCGTTGGAGCTGCACTGCCTGAAGAATGGGAGTGTTTGATGCTGATACCCTTTTGTTCTGTGTGAACATCCTCTGTAATCTTCTCGAGCTGGCTTTAGGGAATGCACAACTTTGCTTTTTTGCTTGAAACTGGGCTTAGTGAGTATGCTAATAAACTGTGCATGTGAGTTTGGGAGTCTTATTCATACAGTGTAGACCATTCTGCTGCATTTCTGATGGGCACATACTTGGTCATTTGGGCATGATTATATGTGTGCACATGATGTGGGAAATCTGCATAATCAAATATTGGACAGTATAACACTGCCTGTATAATCATTCATTAATTTTATTAAAGGTGAGCTGGGACTGGAATGAGGATTAATTATAAAAAGTAAAAAGCATAATTAGTTACATAATTTCCTCTTACAGCTTTCTTTTTCTCTGAATTCTTTTTCCTGGTGCCCTAATTATTTCCCATCTTTTAAAATTCACTTTAATTTCAATTTAACTCTCCATGGGCATGCAAACTTGACAAGTTTCTTTTTTTTTTCTCAAAGATTGATTGACAGCAGTTTTGAAACTGTCACAGTGCTAGTTAAAACCTTGAATCTGTGTTTTTATGAAGCCTGAAAGACTCTGCAGTGTTTACAGGATCCCAAATCTTGTGTCTTGAATGAATTTTTTTTAACATCTAATATGGAATCATTATTAGTTGCTTTCCTCAGGCTTGATATCCGGCTCTCTATTTATCATGGATTTTAGAGCTTATGTCGACACTGAGAAGCAGAACTTCCAGGCAATGACACCTGCTCTGTCTAGCCAATGTCATTTTACACTTTGCCTTTTCTGCTTGGCAGAGCTGGGCAGAGTTGGCCCTTACCAAATGGCAGCACAGTTTAACTCACAGTCCTGTGTATTTATGGGGAATTCTTGGTGGGAATACTGTGGTCATATTTTACCATCTGTGGACTGACTGACTCTACTGAAACTGTGCTGCCAGGAATCTTTTACTTTACACTTGAAAGAAGTGTATTGTTAGCACAAGGCATTGCATGCTGTATTCTGTGCATCAGAACTGGGTCCTGATTTCTAGCTTGCAAACTTTCTGGAGGCCAGAGTATTTCCAGAAGATTGAGGTAGGCATGTCTGGAAGCTAAGGTAAGCATCAATTGTAAAGGCAATGTAGAATAACAGTCTTTGCATTCTGTTGGTGTACAGCTGTCTTCCTCTCTAATCCCCTATTAGTCACTTTTATAGTAGAGCAGAGAAAATTTTGTGGAGGCTGAGGATTCAGCATTCTGTTCTTCGTGGCACTCAGTAGAAATTAGTAACTCTAAAGCTGTGTGAGAAGACATTGTGCAGCAAGCATATTACCACTCCTGGTCAGAACATTCAGAGCAGGTCTTGCTGCTTTTCACAGACAAGATAACACTGTGTTACCTCTTTGTAAGTCCAGTTCATTCATACAATAAATACTTAGCGTGACAATTTTCATTACATGAATAAACCAAATGAAACTGGAGGGACTACTTCATGATTTAAGGATCTGCTTAAATATGTGGCACAGAGACATTAGTATAACTAATCTGTATTATCAAATTTTGGCCTTTTTTGGAGGGATGTTTTTTTTGATTGCCTGTCTGACCATGACAGAGGATACATTTAGATTTTCTTCAATCTTACACAACACTTAAAAATGGGCTATTTTCTCTTTCCAACTCTTGACATAAGTGTTGTAAAAAAATAGTTGTATTTAAATATTTTTTTATTATCTTTTTAGATACAGAGTGATCAAAAACGGAAAATATTACCCTTATTTAATGTAAATACTCTTTTAGTAAAATGTGTGAAAATAGAAAGTTCAACACTCTCTTTTTGAATTAAGTCAATATTGCTACAGGTAATAACTCTTCAGACACTCAACTTCTACTATAATAGCTTTAACATTCTATTAATTGTTAGTTCTCCCAGTCACCACAGTCCCTGATTTTTCCTTTTCTAGATGTACAGCCTAATCATTAGGATTGCCAGCTGGAGAAGGTGCTGGCTTTTCAGCGCCTGAGTCCTTTCTGAACATGATACACTATTAGACATAGCTGCCTCACCTGTGGGCCTGAATACCCAGTGTAAATCTTTTTGTCTGAGTGCTTTTCCTCTCTGTCTGAATAGTTATGTTTTCATCCTCATCATCTTCCTCCACTGAATCAAGGTCAGCAAGACCATCCAGAGGGAAGGACAGAAAAACAGCATTGTGACAAGAGATAGCAGAGCTCAGTGTGAATTTATTGGCAAAGGATGATTTTGAAAGATCTCAGCTGCTGTAAAAACAGCCAGTGAAAAACCCCAGCAATTCCAGTTGATAAGGATGATCTGTGTCTTGCCTCTGCATCTTCCACCACATGCACACTTGCTGTATGTATTTAGAATACATGTATTTCTTAAGTCCCTGCCTGCATCATTCCTTCGTCACAGTAATTTTCATGGGAAAAATTGCTATCCATCAATTTGTGAGCTGTTGGACTATTTTGGAATACATCATAAGCATATGAGGGTGTAGAGAAGAGAGGTGAAAATGCACTTAACTTTGGAGGGCAAAAAGCAGGGGTCTGATACATTTTTCCCTTCCCTATGCAATAACCTTTCTGGCAAAATTATCATAAAGAGCTAACACAGTTATTCTTAAGAAGCTGCTTTTGCCACATGTATTTAGTCTTGGCTAGAGGGGCTGTTGCTTGCATTTCTGATTTTAATATGAATGTCTGCAAGAAATTGCATATGGTGATAATAACTGCCTGCCATGGCCATGATTGTGCCTAATTGCAGATGAGATATGCATAGATCAAAAATTGCTAAATTGGGTCACTTCTGCTCATAAAGATGGAAGCAATTATGTTATTTTTACCTCAAAGAAGTAATTTATCAGTCCCTGAAAATCACATTTTCAAACAGAAATATCACAATTAGTTAAATATAGAAATATTAATTTTATTTCCCCCCTTACAAATTATTAAAAGCACTTACAATAAAAGTGTTCTGATTAAGAAATGCTAGGCTTGGTATAATGTGTTATAAATACTCTTGCCTACAAATGCTTATAAGGTAATTTTATGAGAAGCATAATAGACTATAGCCAGCTAAGTACAGAATGGGAAGGTGGTAGAACATCATAATGATCTTGTTTTGCATGAAAAGCAATAATTTTAGTTGGTCATACTCTGAGACTGACTACAGTTTTAAAAAAATGGAAGTGTTAAATAAGAAAAAAATATGGTAATTTTTTTTTTTTTTCTGAGCAGGAGTTTCTTATCAGTGTACAGACATTTTAGCATTCCTTCTTCTCTTCATGTGCAAAAGGCCTAGCTTATAAATTCTTTAATGATCCAAAGGTAACTTTGGGATATAAAAGGTATCAGATATTGGAGGCTGAACGAACTATTGCTCTCTGTGTAGTACCAGGGCCTTATCTGTCATACAGTGAAAAAAGGGATCGAAGTTTGAGGCAGACTGGCTGTTTATTTAGCTTTGTGAATCTGGATCTAAACAAGTGGAAAAGAGAGAATAGAGCAGTGGTAGCTGCTGTGGTTTTCATTGTTGCTCAATTAATTTGTTTCTTGTAGTGTTTTTAGGCTGAAAAATAATCCTGCATTGTTATTAGTCATATTTATTACCACAGTGGTAAGGGTCAGCCAAGTATTGATCCCCATTTTGCTAAACTCTGTACAAAGAGAGTTGACAAGAATGTAGAGCATAAATGGTCTAAGCTGGTCATAGCAGGTCTTGATCTTGTCAGCTCCAAAGTTAATTTTAGTAGGAGATGAATCATTTAAAAAGAGAAGCAAAGGAAATTGGTTAGGGATTGAATGAAGGGTTGTTAAAGGAAGAATGTGGAAAAAGCTAAGTAGTGTTGGAGTCATGAGGCTGCTTATAAATGAAGAACTGCATTTTTATTAAGAGACAGTTATCTACTATGAAGCCATCTCTCTCCTCCAAAACAGAAAGTCTTATACCTGACATTAAATCTGTGTTCAGAACCTCAGCTGTGCAACAAATTATTGAAAGCAGTGTACTTTCTTTTGTGTTAGCAGTGTGCAAGTAATTTGTTTTCATCCATTTTTACAGCATCATTTGTTAGCATACAGAAAGTTGAAGGGAATCTGGGGCTGTTCCCAGTTTTCAGCTCCTCTCCACCCTGTTCTTGTTTCCTGCAATAACAGCATAAGCCAATTTCTGATATGCCAGCTCAATGTTTAAGTATCACTGACACTTATTCTACCCCTTCAGACTAGGGCAGGCTCAGCCACCAGTAAAAGTGCTAGGTTCTTATGTGGCCAGGAATTGCATGCGGCTGCAGAACCTTATTTATACTCTTCAGTCTTTGTGGAAGTCTCTACTCCTGTGTGTAGCCCACTTCTTGGGAATCCTCTGTCTAAGTGGTCCTACATGACATAGACACCTGCATCACTTACTGCTGGAAGGAGAGGAAATCCTTAATGTCCTGATGTCTGTCAGACACTTCCTATTGCTTGTAGTTTTTAATAGCACCATTACTGCAGTAGTGCACTGGAACAGTTTGTCTGGACAGGTTGTGAAATGCCCATCCTCAGAAAGCTTCAAAATGCGATCGGACAAGGCCCTAGGCAATCTGATCTAGCTTTGATGTTAAGCATGCCTTGAACCATATGTTCAACTGAATGGCCTCCCTTGACACCTTCATACCTAAATTACTCTGCGATGACCCAAATTATACTGCCAGTACATCTGTAAAATCTCTGGGCAAAAATTTTAATTTGATCATCTTTTGAATGTTTAGGGAGGAATGGAAAGATGAGACCTGAGTTGCCTCCAAATGAAATAACAGATCTTACAAAGCTGCATTTGAAGCAATTGTAACTGTTCCAAAAAACTTGTCATTAATGTCAGAGGCTTTTATTGATTCAGTTTTCTTTTGTGGGTTTACCATTTCTTGTTCATAGAGTCTAAAACAGCTGGTGCACAATTCTTCTTTAAAGATAATGTCATATTTAAGGACTATGGTGGATAGAAAGAGTTCTTAAAAGAACTTAAGTTTATGTACTCTATTTCATGGGACCTTTACTGCTACTTCTTTATGCCTCATTCAGGGTTTCAGGAAGGACTTTTTGTGTTTTAGAGTTCCTAACTTCTAAGTACTAATAAGTAGTCTTTTGGCACAAAATTGACATCATCTGAAAATGGATATAAATTTGTAAAAGAATCTATCTTCATTTTTTTATCTTCTGAAATAAATCAGGAAAAATTTATAGTTTTAACTGAAATAGCTTCAGGTTCATGATAACTGCAGCAAAATTTGGTCATTTATTATTCCCAGCTGTTCAGCAATTGTAAAACCCATCTAGAGAAAGGCAGTGATAAACTGGAGTAAGGTGCAGATGAATATATATTCTATTCTATTCTATTCTATTCTATTCTATTCTATTCTATTCTATTCTATTCTATTCTATTCTATTCTATTCTATTCTATTCCATTCCATTCCATTCCATTCCATTCCATTCCATTTTGAAGTTCAACATAGGGTGTAGAAGGTTGGACTTGGGACATCTTGAAGTCCCTTCTAACCTGAGTTATCCAAAGAACCATTGTTCCTATGCTAAGAATCCTTTTCACAGTGGCCAATCCCAAACACTCACAATACATGTGCTCTATGCAAATGCTCCTGCTATGTGCATCTTTTCCAGTGAGGAGGATGAAGAGGAAAATGATGTTTTTAAAAATGCCTTCACAAAGATAAATTTACTATTCTTCCTGTTTGACTCAATGGGGATCTGTGACATCTGCAGTTTCACTGCCTGGGTGAACTTTGTTTCTTAAGCCCCTCAGTAATACATCATGCCATAAATTTTCATCTGAATTTGCAGTTACTATAAGCAGAATAATTATGAGGTACAAAATAGATAATACTTTAGGCTGAACTCTGTGTTAGGCCTATCTGCAAATCCCCTAATTTATAGGTACTTACTTGCACCAAGACAGCTAAAGAAAAAAAGTAAATTTTGTGTTTCTTTAAAAGCTGTGTAATATGCAAATATCTATTTGATAGATCTCATTAAAGAGTTTTTTTGAAGATGTACTAAAAAAAGAAGTCTTCTTTGGGTAAGATCAAATTATTTTCTTAAATAATGAACTAACGGCTCAAACCAGTGTGAAGGTGGTTACAAAAATGAGAGAATGACAGCTTAAGCAAAAGCTGTCTTGCTTCCCATTAAGGAACATCACTTGGTTCACATCAATCAGTGCTGATTGATTGGCCTAACAGCTGAAACTTTGTCTAAACAAGGATCTTTTGGATTATCAGTGAGGGAGACAAGTGACACAGGAGGAATGTACTGTTTTTCAGGATCTTTCACTTTCCTTTAACTCTTTACACAAAATCAGACCATAGGTACAGCAAAATGAGGGACAGAATAATTCTAATGGCCCAGCTTCAATGAAGAAGGGCAGCATGGAGGATACAAATTTGTTTCAGACTTTTATGAATAGAGGGAAAAGGCATGGGTTTTTTATAGATCTACAGAGTTCCTGTGCTTCTCATTCCTGAGGGGATATTGAGTCATGCAAAAAAAGTGTTGTTTAAAAGCACAGAGAAGTTCCAGATTTTTCGCTGTGAAAAATTAATAACAGTAAAACAAGAAATTTCAGTTTGGTACCTAATTCTTCATTTGACCACACAAGTAGAACTTTAGAGCAGATTTGGGCTTCAAATGCGCTTATTAAAACAGGTAATTCTGTTCATCTTAGTGTACTTTATGTGTTATTTCTCTGTGTAGCCAGTCTACAAAACTGCTGTTAATTATAAGAAGTCTTTGTATGGAAGCATTTTTTGAAGACACCATAGATTTGCTCTATTTAGTGAACTAGAAGTAAATTTGCTTTCTTATCATGTCCATACTGTGGCTCTCTAATAGGCTATTATATGTTTCAAGTTCTTAGGGTTTTGGATATGGTAAGAAAAAAATGTAAGTGTCACTTCTGGAGTATACAGTAGGTAGTTTACTTCATAAAAAGCCAATAACTTTGCTTTTTTCTTCTCCTTCCAAAATATAGATGACAGGTTATTTTTAAAAACACATCTTAGGCAAGTAATTCAAACCTCAAATTTCTATAGTCCTTTAAGTGTCATTTTTTTTCCTAAAGGCTGTTATCAAAATAATCTAAATCACTTTCTTTCTATTAATCAAAGAATTACTGCACTTAAATTTGTAGTTGTCACTCACATAGTTTGTGCCTAAAGCATTTTGAAATTGTTTTGTGTGGTCTGTTCAATCACTCTGTTTTTTTTTTTTTCTCAAGACATTGTCAACATGCACAAAGAATGGGATCACAATTGTAATGAATTTCATTCCTCTGGGACGTAAAAGGTGAGATGCAATCTGATCTCCAAGGGTTTTAACAAAAATAGTCATTGTTTCAGAAATTCTAACATTAAACACAATAAGCAGCTACTCAGTCAGTAGAATATCTTTCCCAGCAAATTGGAAAACAAAACCAAGAGACTTTCCTACTCAGCTCAACAAAACCTAATGAAATCTATAAATCAGCATCTTCAAGAAGTTGTTTCTAGTTTTCATATTGATAGTTCAAAGATAGGTAACACCTCATCATTGCTTTGGGCATTTTGTGCTATAGCAGAATTACTAAAACAGCACCTGCATTATGAGATTAAATTAGATTAGATTAGATTAGATTAGATTAGATTAGATTAGATTGTTATTATTACTTGGAATTATTTGTTCATGTCATAGGAACTTGGTAAAGCAGACATTGCTGTACTAAAGACCCCATGATCTTCTTGAAGTATTTTTATCTAAAAGTAACAAGGACAAATAAAAAGTAATGAAGAGTTCAAAGACTGACAGATTAGATCCATTTACATATTAGAGTCATGCATAAAATAAATGTGAACATAATATTTCTAATACAGGCTACTGCAAACAGTGTAGTAATTTTAAATTGATTAATTAATCAGCTGGACATTGTTGAGGTCTAATGTATTCTTTGACCATGTATGTTCTTAATTAACTCTTAATAAACTGTTAACAAATTGAACAAACAAAATTTATCTAAAGATTTATGGGATAAATAAACACAAAATCTAGCACAGCATCATAGACTTTCTGGGGTGATGTAGACTTGTTTTATTACCTCTAAGGAAGTTTGTTAATTAAACTGCAATGTACAAAAGAGAGGAATATTAACTGTTATTTGTTAATTCAATATTATTTTTAAAAGTCTTTTAGAAAGTTTATATAGTTTCACAGTTTGCTTAGGTCACTGTAAGTTAAGGCACTTAACAAAAACATAATTCATAATAAAACTATAATTATTAATATTTAACATTTAGCATGGCATGTTGATATAGAGAATACTAAATATATGTAAATGATCCACTGAAGAAGACCACCACTTGTGTAGTCAGACACATCCAATGTACTTATTAGTGAAAATAATCTCCTTGAATTGCATTGAATTTATTTAAAAATCAGGCAATAAAACCGACACTGCTAGAAAAAAAGCCAAGAATTAATTATGTTTAGAACTGGCCAGGCACACTGAAAGAAATAAAAATATAAATAAAGGAAATAAACATGTTCCTTTTTTCCTTGATTTTATTCAAAGAACAGACAGAACTCTTGGGTAATTTTCTCCACCTTTCTGACAGCTTTGACAGAATTGAATGTTGTGGTTTGATGCCTTTTTTTTTAATCAGTAGGACAGTAAGAATTTTACCCATGACAGCCAAAGAGTCAGAACAAGACAAGAAAGGTAAATTTCCTCTAGTTACTTTTGTAAAGTTACAGGCAACTCTGCAAAGCCTCAAAACGTTGTTTTTTTTATTATTTTATGATTTTCCAATAGTTTTGTTGATAATGTAATAAAATTGTAGATTAAAACAATGAAAAATAAGTTTCCTGGATAATTTGCACATTTCTTTTAATTCTCAGAATAAAACATATGGAAGTTAATAAATTACTTTGTTTAAATGGCTATTTTGGAGAACATTTGGCATACTAATGAAAGGGGGATAGTTCCACTTCTCACTTCTGATTGAGGCACATCACAATCAAAATTTTAATAACATCTTTTAAAAATATTTTAAATAATTGCTATTTCTTCTTCTTTTAGTAGCCAATTTGACCTTTTTTTAAAAACAAGGTAATCTTGGCTTTTCTTCCTTGATTTTTCTTTTTTGCTTCTTTAATTGATATCCCTGGAAGCAGGGAGAGGGAAAGTGGGAAAGAGGAAAATCAGGAAAGTGAAAGTATTAATTGAGGAAGAAAATTGAGGAAGAATTTTGTAAACATTTGAATAAACTGTGTTTAGAAGGTGACTTGCATCATGTTATCCTCTTCCCACAGAAAACCCTGGACTTTTCTAGTATATTTTAAGGAAACTATCTGAAATCACACAAAGAATTGAGAGATCAATAGACTAGCTTAGTTGCTCAAGCAGTAAAAATCAATTTTGTGGTCTCATGCTTTTTAAGCAAAGTTTGTGGAATTGCGCTGTAATTATGGACAAAGTATGCAAAAAATTAACTTGCATGAAGGACAGAAAAAATCTGTCCATATCTTTTATCTTTATCATAGAATACTCAGTTACATTCCTTAATGACATTTTCAAACAAAAAAGGTTATCAATTAAGCAGTTATTTATCCAGTAAATAAAATAATTAATTTTCTTCTAATATGTATTTTATTTCCATTATTATGTAATCTGTATATAATAATATGTATTCATCTTCATCCTTTATGTGCAAAATGTGAAAGAAAAAATGTCTTTAATTACAGTATTTACTCTGATTTGAAAGACAGACCTTTCCTGTCATGAGTAGAGCAAATCTGCTAAGGGGGGTAGTGGCCAATTGATTCTAATTTTTTTTTTCCCAGTAAATCAAGACTGCATCCATTCCAGCAGCAACAAAAGAGAATACATTGTCACATGAAAAGTCTGGATCTCAGATTGTCTTCAGTGAGAGGCTATCCAGTGACTTGGACTCAGGGAACAACTGACTACAGTGAGCTCCATTTTTATATTTCAATTTTATCCCCTGTAGAAACATATATGGAAGGGTTAAGCATGTCTCATTCAGTTTGGGCATGCATCATACCTGCTTGTGCATGTGAGATGACAAATGCTAAGTGACCAGTGTGGGTTTGAAGGATTCTGGATATTTTCATGGTAAACAGTTGTCAAAACTCACATCACTTTTAGGTTCATCTTAGAGTAGACTACCTAGGAGATACAGGGTCTAGTCCTTAGGTTGCATATAGAAAAGGTCTGCTTAACATTTTAGAAAGGAGATGATACCCCTCTTATTAGGATTATTTTACAGAATTATGTCTGGGCCTGCCCAAGAAGAGGAAAGACTGACTGTTCTTACCTCTGTGACAGATGAATGCTACATCTGCTAGGTAAATTAGATAGATATTGTATATATAACACTACCACCAACTTGCCATTATTATGTTTTGTGTGGCTTCTGAGAACACAAAAATAATCAAATTGGACCCTAGGGATGACATAAGCTGAGATGCACCTAATTTCAAATTCTGGTTGGTGTGTGTAGAGTGGCGGCAAAAGTCCTATGTACCTTCAGAAGATGGGTATACCTATGTTCGTGGCTGGTAGGAAAGCAACTAGACAACAG
Source organism: Cinclus cinclus (assembly GCF_963662255.1). Taxonomy (NCBI): domain Eukaryota; kingdom Metazoa; phylum Chordata; class Aves; order Passeriformes; family Cinclidae; genus Cinclus; species Cinclus cinclus. The sequence goes on along the minus strand of NC_085046.1, from coordinate 90,351,417 downwards.
TATTAGGATTGCTGAACCCTAAGGGACTTAGAGAATGGTTTGATATGGACAGGACCTTAAATGTCATCTGGTTCCAAACCCCTGCCATGGTAAGGAATGCCACCCACTAGATCAGGTTTTTTAAACCCCCTTCCAGCCTGGCTTTGGACACTTTAAGTGGTGCTCATGATGCTTCTGTGTCTTCAGCTTTGACACTAAAACTAGCAGGTAATAAGTAAATTTAATATTAAAATTTTAGAGTGTGCGGGGCACTGAGGACATTGAAAACTAACACAAGTTGGATGTCACACTTGCACTGCTGCTGTGAGAGAAGAAAGCTGCGGTCCTGTGGGGGGGGGGGGGGTGCAACAAGGACATGGGGGGCCTAAACCCTTGTTCCACCCATCTAGTGTTGGCTTTTTCTCCTCAGAAACTTCTATCCATGTAACCCAAGGGAAGAAGTATAGCAGTGGATAAGATCCTTAGTTCAATGCAAATATTTCACATATTTTAAGAAGTGAACGCATTATAGACATTGTCATGTTTAAAAAGTCTTAGAATACTTACTGCTTGTGTTTTTAGAACTTATTCTATTTAAATTACGCTCCAAAGGGATTTTAACAGAGTGAAAGATTGACAAGTAGTATTTATCAGCATTTAGTATTAGAGTGACCTGTTTAAGCCAATGCACTGATGAAAAAGAAAAGCCAAGCTTGCCTTTTAGAGTTCTTTAAACAAAAAGACTTATTTTGATTGCAACAAAAAACACCCATAAATCTATGCACATATGTATTGATCTTTCTTTCCTCTTAAAAATGACTCTGTCCCGGTAAGTTGGCATATTTCATAAACAAACCAACAAATTATTGATCCATCATATACTCTAAAAATCCTGTGAAGAATCTAGGTTGCTTTTAAGTTCATGCTGTACCTAAGGGAATGAGAAACTACAAAATGAAAAATAGATGTTTAAAAAGAAGCACAAATATTAGAAGATGTATAGCTACTTTTGCTCCTGCATAACCTTTCATAGTAATTCTTTCAATGTAGTGCAATCAAAATATTCTTTATGAGCTAATAGCTTAAGTTAATTGGTAATGTGATTCTTTGTGGGGACTATTAGCTACTACATTAATTATATGTCCCTGCAGATATCTCTGTTCCTTTTTGACAAATGCTGTGACAGCATATATTTCTTACACAAGAATCATACAAAGTTAGGAGTGCCTGACATCTTGTTGAAAGCAAAGTTATATTCAACTTGTATTACAGATGGATTCTGGTCACATGTCCTCTTGAAAAGGAAATAATGAAGTAGATTACAGATGTTTATTAGTACTAATTTAATGAACAATGCTGTGAAAAGATAGAGCCAGCTAGATTTTCAGTCATTCAACCTATCTTCCTCAGAGTGTTTTGAGAAGTTGACATGACACAGAGTCGTCAGGAACTTAATTGTGAATGACTTCCTAGAGAGGGATGGCAGCAAGCTGATATGGTCTTTTGGAGAGAGAATTAAGGATATTACTTTGTGGTAAAGTAAACCACTGTTAGTGGCTATTTTTTCAGTCACTTATCCATTAACCACTAAGATGCAATTTTCCACTTAAGTATAATAGTGGCGTTGCACAAGCTGTGGCTGTTTTTGCAATATACTTGTCTTGAAGTAGCTGAAATTCCTGTACTTAAGCAGATACCAGGAAATAAGGCTTGGATACCACACTGCAAAACTCTGGTCAGAGAAGTGCTTCCCTCTGAGCAGCTGTCTAATACTGGTGCTGTTTTTCAGTTAGACATGAAAGGTCTCAAAAGCAGCACTTGATGGAAACACCAGGAAGATGTTCCAGCAGTTAAAAAACACAAAAATAATTAAGTTTCTTTGTAATAATTTAACAGCACACCTGAAACTAAAGTCACAGAGCTACAAACCACAGACTATAATTGTTAGCTCTTTTCTCCCCCTCTCGTTCATCACAGCAGGGTAGAGCTGTGTAAGGAGGAAGCCTTTATGACTAATGGCATGTAAAATGCAGATGTTTACTGTTTGTATAAGTATTTTATGGCAAAGATTGCATGAGTACTGTGAGAAGGGAAAAGTCTGACTGTAACTTTAAGGGTCAAGGGACTTAGAGAGTTGTGTGAACTCTTATTTGACTTTGTCAGCCTGTATGTTGAAGAACATCTCCACCTTCACTCTATTGTACCACTGCTGAGAGGGTTGTAGAGAGGAGATTCTGAGCTGTGATGTTGAACTGGGAAAACAATTCCTCTTTTTCTGACCTTATGGTCAGGCCCAGCTGAAATTTTCAGAGAGCTGTGGTGGAAAACTTCCTTTGAGCCAGATATGGACTTATTTATATGAGGAGAGAAACATAAAGCTTTCCCTCCCTTGTCTGAGTGAGGGAAAAAAAAAAATCTCAGCACAACAGAGAGATGTATTTTTAGTATTCACCCCATCAGAGGGATATCAGAATGACTCATACTGAGCTACTGCTCTGAAGGCTGTTTTACATTCTCAACCCAGCTGGTCTAAGATCAAGGCTTCTCAAATAGGAATAGGAGTACTTTACACTCATAGGCTTAGCATACTTTATGCGTGCACTGACTTTTTATAAAACAGGATCCTAAGGTAAAAAAAAAATTGTGAAGCTTTAAACACTGTTAGATTTGACATTCAGAAAGTTATATTTTAAATATATTTTTAGAGCAGATGGTGTGTAGTCAATGTGCTTTGTATTTCAAAATGATTGCATTATATTCATTTACATTTGTCATATTGGTTTTATGGGAAACGATACTTTGAATGATTAGTTCAGTACACTACATATGATAATGTGTGATAATTGATATGAAGCTGCACCTAGGTGTTATTTAGATGTTTTCATTGGTAAATGAGATGGGAACATATCATAACTTTAGTAGTACATTTAAAAGAAATATTGAAGCAGTCTTCCTTCAAAAACAAAAGAAGACTGCTTTGAACAAAAGTAACTCAAGGGCTACAAACAATCCAAAATACAGGAAGAGCACATGTTTCTGATAATTGTTCTGCATGAAATAGAAAGTATAAACTACTTTTTGCTTCATTATTTTTGAGAAGAAATGCTTAATTATCCACAAAGATAAACAAAGTATTTTTCATGTTAAAGTTTACAATGATTAATAGTTGTTTAGTTCTTTATGAAACACTACCAGATGCAGAAAAAGAATGAAAACATAAGTAATAAAAGTAATTTTTATGCAATTAAAGGGCACAATTGTTGGAACAATTTTGCTACTACGAAAACCATGAAACATATGTTACCAGAGACACTCCTACACAGGATTTAAGTATGACAACATACTCAGTTTAGTGAGTGCTCTAAAGGTATTTTTAAGACAGATCTGTATATTGTCAGCCAGATGCCAGTTCCTCTTTCAGATGAGAAAGCAATAATTAACTTGGTTGAAATGTGAATGTTTCTGTATTGCTGCTAATGCTTCAAAACAATTGAAATATGTAATTTTTCTGAAAACACATAAGAATAATCCGCTTATTTCCTTTTTTTTGACAGTAATCAAATTTCGTTCGAAATATTTGGTATTGTAATAAGTTTAAGTGAATTAGAGGGGTTTCTTGGCAGCTTTTCATTATTTAGTGCTTAGTGTGCTACTGCTAATTTGGGCAGGAAAACAGTTTATGATAAATAATGAAAAAGATTTGCTTCTAGCTAATTACTTAGCTCATATGCTGCATAATGCAACAAAGTATACGATAGATTAGTCATCATTTGATCATGTAGAAAACAGAAGTTTTCAATTACACTGTATGGCAAAAAATTTTCTAGTTGCTGGAAGTATTTAATTTTCCTAACTTAAAGTATATGGAAGTATTAAGCCATATCACCCTAAGATTAGCTTTATTAGGTTGACAGATTCCTGATTATTTTCCAGATATTAAAAGTTAGCTAATAAATGTCAGAAAAAACTAGATTTTTCAGTTCTCTGAAGATGGAGAAATGGGAATGGTGGATTCCTATCTGGTGTCTGAATACTAATTATTTTTCAGTGTATATTAAAAGATAAATTAGGAAAAACTTAAAGTGTCTCAATTTAATGATATACAATTGGTCTCAAATACCTGACTGCACTTTTTGATTTGGCAAACAAAACTATCCTTAACTGATCCAGTCTTCCTTCAGAAAAAAAAGTCAAATGTTCTCAAAGGCTCTGCAATAAAAAGGACAGGGTATAGAATGCTTGTCAGGAATATTGAAATGAAATGCTCAGCAGAGCATGTATGCAGTTGTAGAAGTGTTGTATAAAGAAACAACATTTCAATCTTTAAATCTTGAGTATGTTAATTACTTAAAACCTGTGGAATTTTTGTTCACTCTAATACAACAGTAAGAATAATATTTCCTTGAGTAAACAGGATTGGTACGAATACAGAAATTTGATAAACATGAATTCTGTAGAGACTGTTTAAATTTAAAATTTATTTTACTCATACATGACAAAAGTTTTACGAATTGATTTACAGTGCCAATTTGCATGGAACTGCATTAAGCAGGTAATGCTTAAACTTTACAGCTACGACACTGAAGTGTGTCTTGAAGTTATAAATTAATATACTCTTGTACATATTAGTAGGAAAACAATATTTTGATTTATATGTGGTTAATTTCCAATGAAATTACAATAGTAATTAACATCTCCATATTCCACAGATAATGGATGGGTATTAGTACTCTGAATAATAATATTATTCAGAAGCCTGAACAATATTATTATTATTATTATATTAAAATATTATTATAGCCTACTTTTGTTATCAGTCTTTGAGAGGGAATCTAGTTGGCCATCTTGCAGCTCTTACATATACATGTACATATACAGTGGTGAGTGGCCAAAACATCAACCTGGTTCTTTATTGCTCAGTAAAGAAATAGGAATGGATGCAAAGTGTGCAGCTAGTACTTCACTACCAACCAATTAGTCTAAAGGGAAAACTATTACATGTAGGTGATATCCATTTATTTAATAGATCAAAATAATTCATCCCTGAAAGAATGGTGGGAAGGCAGCAGAGGGAAGCTGTTCACAAGATTATCCTATTGGAAGGATTTTCAGTACATGGGATTATCTGTAATGAGATTAACCACTGGGAGATCAAATTCTGAATGGATGCTTCAGGGAGACAAAATGCCCACTAAAACAAAAGAGAAGTGGGAGGTAAAGGCTGCAAGATTTAAATAAAGTCTGGTCCTGAAAGTCCTGTTGTTCTGGCAGCAATAATGGCAAGACTGGTTGGCAGACAACCAGGAGACATGTCAAGTGCTCATCAGTAAAAGAAAGTGTTAGGAAAAGGGTTTGTAATGAATGGAGCAATGCTGAGATATAATGAAAGGTGGCCACATTCTTCTGCATCAATGGGCAGCTGAGAATCCTGTAAGCAGCAAGATGATGCTGCTGCAAGCAATTACAATGCGTGTAACATTTTGTGTACAGTTACAGAGATCGGCTTAGACGGGATTTTAAATAAGAACCTAGAATGGAATACAAAGCTACAAGATGTGCAAAAAATAGGTATAATTTATGCTTCAAGGCACGCAGGAAATTTGAGAGACACATTTAACAAGTGATTACTATTTCAAGGAAATAGTCAGTAACCAAATTTTGGAACTTTTTTCACTGGTGCAACATTTAGACAAAACAGAAACTTGTTTTGGGGAGGTAGGTATCAGTATGAACATATATGGAAAGGAAAGTCAATAAATAAACTTAGGTCAAAATCAAGACACTTTCCAGAGGGTTCAGTCCAATTCAATATTTTGGCATTTTCACTTAACATCAGATGCTGGTAGTGCGAAAGGTAATATTTTTGAGGTCCAAAACAGACATAGAGATTGCACTTCCATCAGAAATGCAACTGTAGATTTGGCTCTCAAACTTTGGGCAGTCTGAAAGTCTTCCTCTTGGGGCAGAAACTCACTGGAGGTATATTTCCTCTGCAGTGACATTAGCATATCTAGCAGACACATCTGAAGGCTACTTAAAAAAAAAAAAAACCAGCATGGAAGACATTGCTCAGAAAAAGTATTCTGTCTGTAAAAGAAGAATATTTTGTTCACAGACATATTTACAGTTCTCCAGGTTGTAAGATATGAGATTTTTCTTTTAGGTAGGAATTATTATATATAACAGCTGGTTAAGCAGCCGTGTCTTACCTAGACCCGTCACCATGCTTGGTGTCCATTATCCCTCTCTCACTCTAGTGAAACATGTGAACACACAGCTCCTCTGCTGAAATGTCTTGAGCTGTTCTGTGTGCCACATGTAGGAAAGAATAGGATGTATCTTTTTTGTGGCCAGGTTTTGGTAGTGGAAATGGGCTACAGGGGTGGCCTCTGTGAGAAGCATATATTTTACATGTCTTGAAGTGTAAATAGAAATGAGAATACAAGTTTAAAGCTTTGAGCAGTCTGAATCTGCTTCCCTGCAAAAGTTATAACTTTATCTGGGAACTGGAAAGTTAGTCAAATGCCATAAAGCATGTACCAAAGAATAAGACAAATTTTTGTAAACAGACTTTTAATTATTTCTGATTAAGTGATGTCTTAGATTTTATTGGAATTTAATGGAGCTTGTCAAATACTTGAAAAGAATTTTCCTCAAATAAATTATTCAGCAAATATTTCTATTATACATTAATTAATTTATTCAGTGAATAATATTCAGCCAGCTACACAATTGGTCAAATGCTGCTAAAAGCTGTTTGCTGAAGAACAGTTTTGATGAGTAACAGCAGTACTCTTTGAATAATACATTTGGCAAAGACTACCTGACCAGTTCTACTTTTATTAGATTGGATACTCTGAAGACTTTCAGCTGACCCGCCATGGAAGCTCCAGTTACACAAGACCAATTTGAAACCCAGTTATTTAAAATGTATTGCTAATACATTAAATTTGGGAATAGTGAATATTTTGCAGTTGTTCATATACCTTTAATATTTTCTAAAAGCTGAGTTTGCAGGGCAGTTGAAACCACAGATAGCTGGTTGTTTTGGCTATTTAGTTTAATGCTTAGTAGCCATTTTGTTCTCTGATCTTTTTTCCTTGGTAGCCTGGCTACATCCTTCAGGAGATTCAGGACTTCTGTCATCTATCCAGCAGCTCCAAGAAGACTGTGGAAGTTGTATTATTAATGACTTTTGAAAACCTAGGGCAGCTCTAGTTCAGACCCAGACTAATCAGGAGACTGACTTCAAGCTCTTAAAAACAGTGTTATGGTTGTGGAAGAGTTAGGTCATACTGCAAAACAGCAAGAAAGCAAGCATAGACCATGAGATTTAGAGACAATGAAATTCTGTGAATGAGCAGGCTTAGTACTGGCCTTATTGAGTGTCCTTGTTTGAGCTTCATTTACTCCAAAACATCAGGGCGTTATGTAAGTTGCTACTTTCAGAGCAGCAGCAGATTTAATTAACCCAAGCCAGTTCAGATTGTGATTGCTTGGCTCTTCAATCCTGCCCTTTTATTCAGAAGTCCAGGACTTATGTTTCATTTCCTACTCTGGAGATTCATTCTGCCCAATACTTGGCAAAGGACTGGCTGTGTGTGATGTGTTCAAGTAACCCTGCATAGTCCATTTGAACTACAGTCAGAGATTATGAACGTGACTGAGGAAACTGGATCTAAACTACAACATAAAACAAGTATCATAAAACACATCTGGGAAGTAGGTTACTTGGGCATGGATCTATGCCTTGCTGGGCTCCATTAACCCAGGCTGTCCTGTTGTTATGTACAACACTCTACTGCTTTTGCCTTACCAAACTATACAGTGAAGCTGAAGCATGTCAAGATGATCTGTTCTCAGAGGTTGGCAGAAGCACCATCACAGGCTATGTCAATACAAGCCCGTAAATCTGCCCAGCATAACAGCAACATCCTTCTAGGGCTAGAGGATCTGGCATCCCTACTGTACATGTTTCCATGGGGTTTACTTTTGGCTGGTTCTGGTATGATTCCATGGTCTGAATGCCCAATTTCATCTGGTATGGATTATGTGCACTGCTGGGGGATGAGCACTTTCTAGTTTAATTTCGTCCAAATAGACTCTCTGAGACTGCTGCACAACACAAATGAAGACACAGTTACATGGATGCATACCTCAGTTGAACAAAACACTAACAGGCATGCTTCTTATTGCTCATGGTAGTAGGTTTGCAGTGTGTTAGATTTCAGATAATCATGGAACCACACTGGAGTTCTATTATACTCTCTCATTAAAAAAGGCAGGGAGAAAAGCAGCTACATTTTACTGAATTGTATCCTTTAGATTTCTTTAAATGAGCTTGCACTGGTGAGTGGGTTGAGCAGAGAGGTGAAGTGAGGTGTTGCGGATTTGAGAAATATATTTATTCCACAAATTAATTAAATTTGGAATTACAAATGTAATTCCTGCATCATTGCATATAGTGTTAACCATGAAAATATTACAAATCAGTATCTCTTCTGAGCTGCTAAACAATATTGTTAGGCTCAGTTACAATGCCAAAATGAATATATAATTTAAATACTTATTCCTACAAGTTTTGAGATCTGTTTTTTTATTTTATTATTATTAACTGAGAAAATACCAAACGATATGACAAGCAAAGACCTTTAAATCTGCACTCCCTCTGGACTATAACAGTTTTACTCTAACTGCATCCATGAGTTAGAAATATTATGGGTCAAAGGCAGGCCTAGGAGGCCCTCAAGACTGACCTAATTATCTACAGTACATTTCCACTTTTCTGTATCTGGAGGCCAATTAGTTTTCATGCTATGTACAGTGGAGCATATTTTTGTATCTCTTGTAGTCACTTGAGCCTTAAGAATACTATAATATTTCAACACAATAACGGAACATAATTGAGATCTGTGATTTAGTAATAGAATAAAGAGCTAAGCGTCAGAACTAACTACTATATGAGCTACACCAGAAACATACAACTCTGTGCCTAACAATTCAAACAGATTTTGGGGTGAGGAATGATAAAGGCCAAGCCTCTTCATCTCAAATCTACTTTACTCCATTTTGGCTGTGTTCTATGCACCACGACAATGGCCATCCTGCAATGTTAGCCAAAGACTCAATCTAATCTAAAAGCCTTAGAAAACCATTAGCTGATTTTTTTTTTTTTTGTTATTCTGGTGTTTAAATTGGAGTAATTTAAACCTTCTGTGCCTTTATTTCCTGGTGATGACATTCAGTTCTCATTTTGCAGTGCTTTGACGTAACATTATGGATTATTTCAATGTAGAAGAGCTATATCTTTCTTAGTTATGAATCATCCTAGGTTTTGGTCTCTTCATTAAAAAATATGAATCCTTCTAACTAAGTGCATCCTTCTCTAATAGGAAGCTGTTTCCTTTCCTTTGTCTGTGGAGTGAGTTGAAGGCATACACAGTACTATTGCTCACCAGGAGTGGGAAGCACCATTTCTGATTTTGGGGCATGTAAGAGCTGAGAACCAGAAAAAATGTGGTACCCAAAAGTGGTGGAGGTACTCAAGAAATCCCCCAAACACAAACAAAATCCCCACCTCATAAAAAAAACCCCAAACTCAATACAACCAAAAAACACAAGAAAGCAAAGGACAACAATAAAATTAACCAGGGGAGCCACGTTAAAAGAAACAGATGAAAAAAATATGATAAACCAGAAATAAAAGATACAAGGTGAAATTTCTAAAGCACTACATATTGGACTGATGCTATTCCATCCATTAATACTTCCCAAAGCCCCATGTGAAGTTTATTCAAGTGTACTTTATATTACCTATTGTCTGCCTTGTCAACAGCACTGACCTAATGCTCTCCAAAGTACAACAGAGAGTTTCTTAAATTTCAGCTCAAAATAGTTGTCTGTCTGCACACACACCTTGACCTGGAATCACACTTGCTGAGTATTATTTTAGAATTCACTGAAGAACAGTGTGATGTATGGTTGAAATATTTCTTTTGCTCACTGAATACACACTGTGTGCTCTGTTCTGTTAACAAACTTGTGGCTGAGCAGCCCATTCTGCTCATCATCAGAAAGAGTCTCCAGACAGAGGAAAGATTGTGAATTTCCTTGAGAATAATCTTGTTGTGCAGCTGGGAGAGGCATCTGGGCTATGGGGTAAGGCACGTTGGGATTGCTGGAGGTGAGGTGCATTTTAGTAATGTGGGATTTGTGTGAAAGGAAATGAAACTGAGCTTCAGGTAATGGGGATGATAAGACATTGCTGTAGAGCTTCAGAGGGTACTGTGAGGTTGGTGCATGTTAGGAGTTCAGGGCTAAAGGGAAGGGCATCCCTGCAAGGAAGAGTAGGGAAAGGGCTCCACACCTTTAGTTTCAAGCTGCTTTATTCAGCAGTCCTGAGTGTTATATTAGAGCTTTTCGTGTATTTATCCTACATTTAGAATGTGGGTTTCTTAATTCTGCATCCTTGCTGTGGGAGAGGAGGATTCTCCTCTGAGTGCTGCATTGGGTGCTCATGCAGGTCTAATTCTGTGTCTAGTTCTTGTGACATTGGGACTTTGCGACTTTGTTTAGAAGGGGAAAACTTGCTTATTTTAATGCTGTCTAGGCTTTTTGCTTCTCTTAAATAAAGCTGTTATTGATTCCTTTACAGTAGCTGTTTCTATTTACTGTATACATGCTGAAAGAAACAAAATAGTGAGTGAAGGTTATTGGGTGGATGCTCTGATGAATTTCTTCTTCTTAGCTCTATAGATGCCAATATTATAGAGAGGGATTTTAATATTCTTTTTCCTTTCAACTTCTAAGTTCCCATCAGAATAGTCATTGGTAAAGAATGAAAAACTTAACAAGTGAGCATATAGGAAACACTTTTTTTCTATTCATGGACCTATAATCTCTACAGGAGAAAAAAGAATAGACTGTTAGAGGCAAAAGCCCAAATTGAGTGGTTGCTGAGCTGAGGCAAACAGTGCCTAGAAAGTGGGAGATTAGAAACATGTAGGTGACAGACCTTCACCCAGCAAGTTTTATTTCAGTTGCTCAAATCTAGTGAAAAATCAATAAAATTGCTGACAGCTGAGAAAATAGTGACCAATGTTGTGCTGTCAGAGATTTGGTGAAATATACGTAATACTAATAACTTGGGGACTGAATGTTATAAGAACTTCAGGATTCTCAAAGCAGTGTATCAGCAGTGCTGGTGAGTCTGAGGTCCTTCATTCCACGGATGACGATTCAACCATTTCCCCGAGCAGCCTATTCCAGTGCTTCCAAATCACCCTTTCTGTAAAAAATTTTTTTTCCTAATATCCAACCTAAGCCTCCATGGGTGCAACTTGAGGCCATTTTCTCTTGTCCTGATAAATGCAATCTTCTAGTCAAAACAGAGCATATCTGAGCAAAATGTAATTTATGTTAGACTGACTTTTTCTGGTTCCTTCTGGCATTATATATGTAGATTCTGATATTTTTGACTGTACCAGGTGCAGGTGCCCAGATGCTTCAAGGGCCTGTGTGAGGAATGGCTGGACACATTCCAGCCAGCCCTAATGGCTCTACCACAAGGCATGACTGGGCCCTGCAGCCAAAGTGGTGGCACCTTGGGGAAAACCTGAATAAGAAGGGGTAAAAAAATGCCATACAGGCAGGTTCTTGAAGGACTGCACTCTGTGATGGAGCAGTGGGACAATGTGAGGGGCAAGGGGGGGGCAGAGAGGAACTGCTGTTTGCTGAACACACCTTTTCCCATTCCCTCTGCATTCCCCCTCCAGGAGAGGCAGTAGAGGAGTCTGGAGTGCCTGACTTCATGCAGTGCAGGGGAAAGTAGGGAGGACATGTAAAGTCTTTGTTTCTTGCTACCTGAATCTATTTCTAATTCTCTTTATGCAGACAGGAAAATTTCTGATCCTGTTTTCTTGCCTTGCCCGACTGGGCAGCAGATGTGAGTGAGAAGCTGGATGGGTATTTGGCTATTGGGCACATTGGGCTCACAAATTGACATTCAGAAGTGAAGGTCTGAGTATGCTACATCAGTCTAGAGTATACTTCTGTGTCATAATTTTTATGGGGTTTGCTGCAAAAATAATATGCACATAATGTATCATTTGGTCAGATTTCAAACACACATATATCACCAACTGAATTAAATATGATAAAATGTTGTAATCTAGGTTCAAGGAGAAATAATGTTGGTAGAGGTCCAAGAGGACTTGGAAAATTCTGAAGCTAGCCCAAAACTGGAAAAGTCTAAATTTTTCCTAGAGGATGATTCCAGAAAAACCCTTTTTCTGACTATAATAAAAGTGGCTGGAGAACACAGTATTGCAGGTCAGTGCATGTCTATTTCCATGTAGGTAGATGAGTATAACTATAATACGTAAACAAGGTGGATTAATTTATTTGAGAAATTGGAATGAAAAATGAGAAACTGTCCTACCTGCATGATGTGGAGACAATGACATAAATTTGAACATGTGTGGGTTTGGTTTCTCCACTGTCTCTTTGAAAGAGGTATAAATGCACATTGCTATTGTGTTTTATCCAAGAAGAACCAAAACAGTAATGCAATATGGGCAATTTAGATAAGGAAACATAATCAGAACACAGTTTACTTGGTAAAGTAATTATCTGACAAACACTCAATGGAAAACCAGCCCAAAACATTAAGAAAAGTTTGAATGGGGTTTTAGTTGGTTAAATTTAAGGTTTGTTAGTTAAATCTATATGGCTTTCCTGATAAGTGACCACAAAAGTGTTTGTGACATGATGTGTTCTGCACTCTGTCCACCTCCTGGGCATTGCAAGCAGCTGGGGAAAACCTTGCCTGGGTATGCCTGGCAGCATGTTAACCATACAAAGCTTTCCAGAGTCCTTAGAGAAATAGGCTTCTGCATGTTTCAGAGCATGGCCTTCTGCTTTGCCTAGGGCTTCATGTCTGGGATTGCTACCTAGATAGATGGTGACTGTGGAATCCAGCACAGAGCTTCTTTCAAATGACAGCCCGCATGTACTTGTGGGCATCAGATTTTTATCTGTCCGGGCTAGACCTGGGAAGTTTGCAGTAGTTTTGAATAATAAGCAGCGCTGGACATGTGACACTGAAATTTATGGACCTAAGATAGAGCATATTATGTTCCAATCTCAGCCATTTATTGTGACACATGAGGCTGTGTGAGGTGTATGTTGCACTTAGTGGCTATTCTAAAGTTATTTCCGGTTTCCTCCCCTAAAAGATAGCAGCAGCATATGATATACATATGCTGTAGGAGCTGTAGCTAAAGATATTAATTGATATTGGAAAAAGCAGGGAAAATGGAAGATGGGATTCCAGGTGCTAGAATCAATATTAAATGCAAAAATATTATTACTGTGGACTTGTGGCAATTTTGCCACCAGAGATGCATCTATATGGTATGCTTCCAGGACATATACTCAGTCTTCAACTTTCATGAGTCCTAAAATCCAGCAAATTTTTGATATTATCACTGTCAGACCTCAGTGCTCTTTGAGGAAGAAAATTCTTTTTAGCACTGTAGCTCTTAGAAAAGGGATAAAGAAGAAATGTTCAAACACCTTCAAGTACCTGTCTCAGGAGGGTTGAGCTTAAACCATCATTTAATCTCTTCTATGCTGAGACTATAGGTCTGAGCAAGAATTTTTGTTTAAAGCAAAATCAGTGAATTTGTACATCAGTTTTCTGTGAGGGCAAAATTAGTCCTTGCTTACAATGATATTGTGGAAAATGACTCACCTATTTTGAGAGCAAAAAAATTCAGGATGGTTGAAAATACAACATTTAGTTGAAATAAAACCAATCTATTCCTCTATCAATAAAAGGTATACTTTAAAAGACAGCATCTCAGGATTCAGGTGCATATGCAGTCTTCGTGACTCTTGTCTTTGTTAACAAAGATTTCTTCTTCCCTTCTCCTTCAAATATTAAAGCTTTATGTCTTCCCGCTTTCTTGTTTTTATATAAGTGACTTTCAGCATGGTTGGACCCTGGAGTCAGGTATTGTTGAAATAGCCTGTGTCCCAAGAAGGTGGGTTTTATCTTCAATACTAACCAGAACCCAGCTTCCTAGGGACAATTTGTATGTTGCAGCTTTTTTTTTTCCCCCCTTGAGGAATTTTTCCAGCTTTCATAAAGTAAAGGATTTTAGCCATTATTAAAACTCCTTCATATAGGCACTGCATCAATATTAGTGTGATAAACCCCTTTGATATAATGGTAAGAGATATGCAGATTTCCTGATCTGTACCTGAAGATCACAGACTGCCAAATCTCTAGTACTTTGTGTCTGAAGAGCTGCTTGGGTGTGTTCTTTAATTACTCACAGAGAGGAGCAGTAGCAGATAATGTCATATTGCAAAGCAATTGACAGGTACTGAATGGCAATAGTGGCACAATTGTGGTTGGTGCTTGAAACTACAGCCCTGGTCTGATGGATGGCTTCTGGATCACTGTAAACCTGGTTGGTAAAGTTCACACGTGGGAAGACAGCCAGCTCGCTTCCAGTGTGGAAGTAGCACAAAGGTGGCACCACTGTCAGTGAAGGTAGGACTAGGAAACATGAGAGTGTGTGCCACAGATGATTGTCAACAACAGAATATGAGAGTCTAAAAATTAAAAGACAGAGGAGGCTGAGAGACTGGCAAGTCATGCAGGGCATGCACTTGCTGAAATGCTCTAAATCACAGTTTGCTCCCTGACCATCTCTATGGCCAGGTCAGGTATTTATGGCAGATAATTTGAGGACGTGTATTAAGTTTGTCTAGTTTCTTCTGCCTATTTTGTGGTCATCAACTTCTAAAAACTTGGTTTTGGCTAAACAGACTTTAAATCCGTCTGGTAGCAGTGTCAGTCTGCCAGCCAGAGAGGAGGCTTTTTTCAAAAGCTCTGTTCACACTGTATACATTGCAGGCACGCTGGAGTACAGAACGTTGTGACCCAGTTAGTCACTGTGAGAACATGGATGCGTGTGTGGTGCAGAACTGCCACAAAATAGTCGAACCAGCTGGACTGTCCTTGTAATTCTCAGACTCCTTTCCTCCCAACTTGCTTTTAATTTGAAGCTCTTGATGGCTCATTCACCCTCAGTGACCAAAGTTAGAGTTGTCACAAAACCAAATCCTTCTCTGTAGAATTTTTAAAACTCTGCAGAGCCTCTGCAGTGTGTTTGTGCTTGTGTGGGGATGCATCCGTCCGTGCTGGTATGCAATATGCTAGTCAGTGAACATATGTTTCAACAAAAAATGAGAAAATGTGGTTTATTGTTAAGTGTAGCAGCTTCTGAATTGTCAAAATTATTTCTTCTAAAATTATTCTTTAAATGCTCTGCTTCTATTTGAAAGAGAAAATGTCTAAGGCACATACTAGGAAATTCTAATTGTAAGAGGATATTATTGAACTCTTTGTAACAGAAATATTGAGAACATATTTGGGAGGAGTATTTCAACGAATTTTAGTTAAGTAAAGCTTGATATTTTGGTGCTTTTTTTTCCCTGAAAGCTTTTCAGGCTTTCCTAGTGTATTGTTTTCTTTGATCTTCTTTTGTAATAACATGGTAGTCTCACATTTCAATAGAAAAACTGGAACTAAAGTATACATGAAAAAGTCCATAACAGCTCTCTTGCTGTTTATTTCAACAATCTTAATTAAAGAAAAACCTAATCCTACAACAGACTTGTGATTTGCCTTTTCTTTGAAGTGCAATTAGTTTTCATTCATATCCCTTGATATCAGTGAGGAAAAACTATTGGTGGGCTCATCAGTGCTGATGGGGTTCAATTTTTTTTTTTTTTTTGCCTGAAATGTATCTCACAATAAAACCATGCACACAACACACTTGCACACACACACATAGGAAACTAACCTCTGTATTTACGCTGCCTGCAAAACCATGTCTAAGTCTGTCTTGGCTGCTAGCCAAAGTCTCTAAAAACCCATTAAGGCTATTACAGAAATTATTTCTCTTCCTTTGTGAGCTGTGTAAATTTCACAGTTATCATTGCAGAAGGAAATGAATTGGGAATATATCTGTCTGGGGATGGTTGTCCCTTCAGTGGGAATTAAGCCAACTCAGTGTTGAACAGCAGCTGTGTGTGTCAGTGCACGTACTTGCAGGAGAGAGTCAGTGGATGGCACTGTAATATAACTGTTGTGCCAGAAATATCCAAAAATTTTAAGTGCTGTCTGGTATTTGTGAATAAATTTATATCTTTGCAATTACAGTCTTTATTGGAAATCAGCTTTTGCTTTAAAATGATATGTAAACCAATATTTCCCATGAGGTGTGCTTTCCAGATGCAAGAGAAGTAAGCGATTCATCCCTAAAATGGTGCAGCAGCATCACGTATGGCACTGAATGGTGACCTTGTCGGATCATGCTAACAATATAAAAACATACAGTACAAATTCAGGAGATTTGCAAAGATGGAAGGATTTGGCCTGTGTACTCCCTTATACTTCACAATATTTGCAGTTGGAATTACCAGTTCAGGAGAGGTTTTTGATCAGCATGGAAGTTGGAAGCAGCAGAATTTCCTTTTGGTTTGTGAGCATAGGTAAGTACAAGAGTCTTCCATTTCAAAGTGCACAGAGAATAGAATTGTTTGTCTTTTTTTAAAAAAATCCACTTTTTCAATACTGTGAAACTTCAGGTTTGTGGAATCCACATATAAAATATATGGTGGAACAAGTACAGCAATACAAAATAAACCTTTAACTTTGCACTTAGTAGCACAAAGCATTTTAATTTATTTACTGAAACAAGTGAAATATGTTTCCCAATTTCTTGCTAGTGTTTTGATTAGAGATTTGACAAAGGAATCATATTTTCTTCTCCACATCATATAGTCTTTCTGAAAGGGTTTGTCTATTTACCTTTCTTTTAACTCCTTGAAATCTTGGTCTGCTTTCTTCATCTCTTTGTCTTCCTAGTTGCTAGCAACTAGCAATGGTCCATACAGAAGTTTGTTGCTACTTCTTTTAGGTGCTGCAGGCAACAAAATTATGCTGGCCATCTCAAATTAGATCCTGTGCTCCCACTGATTCTCTAAGTTTTTCAAACCTTAAGTATGACAATTTCTTAGAGGGACTTGCATGTTCTCCAAGCTTCTCTCACAGATCCTCAACTACAGGACTCAAAGGAATAGAACAGTGGCACCTGAGCTCAAGTGAAGCCCTCACAGTTTGCATTTTGAAACATAAATGCACATGAATCTTTGGGACTACATGCTGAGAAATCTTAGCTGGGGTAACTCTGAAATAGAAAGAAGAGTTGGAAGATAATTACAGATAATCATATAGTTCTGCAAAGCAAACTTTGTCTGGCTGCTGTCTTAAAATTCTTTGAGAACATTAGCAAATGAATACATGGGATGTTAAGTGTATCTTTCACAAGATGTCTGTCAGGGTGTCAGAAGAGATACTTCCAGCATATCTAGCTCTTGAGGGTTTTTTCTAAGGCCCTTATTACCTGATTTTGTTTCTTTAAAATTCTTCATTAGGGTAGTCAAGAAATGAGATGAGAAATTTTTGTAAAAAAGAAATTTTCTAGAAGCTCAGGAGTTAAAGTTCATGATCATGAATCAGGCTAGCTCAAAAATCGGACACCAGTACCAAGAGATTTGTTATTATGTCTTAATATCTCATGATTTGTAAGCTATCATGTGATTTTGAGGCTAGTCATGCATGGTTTTTTTGAAGGTTGTGGATTGATACTATCTCCTCTAAAAGAAACCAAGTAGCTGTGAGACAATGTAATATCCTAGATCAAAAAGTAGCTGAGAGGCTGGAGACAAAGTGGGAGCAAATAGTCCCTTTTCATCATGCAAAAGGTTAATAGCCACAAGTTTCTGTACTAGGTCTGCTGTTGTGTAATGTATTTATTAGTTATCTGGAAAGAGGAAGGAGAAATGAGGCAGCAACACCACGTTAGTGGTAGATAACCTCTTTGTAGGTTACTTACTAATCAAGTCCAGAGGAGCCTTAAGGACTTTCATGTACTCAGACTTGGTAGCAGTGAGGTACATTCCTTCTGAAGAATTACCGAAAAAAAAAAAAATAATCACATACAAAGTAATTATATCAGCCAGTAGTGTGGTGGCCTATAAAATTTATTTGATATTAGAAAGTCCATCCAGGAAAAAAATATTGCAGAATTGTATAGACCCAGATAAAAGGAGACACAAAAGCTAGTGATATAAATATATGTGAAGTGATTATTTACCTGAGGACTCAGATGAGAGTGGAAGTGGTAAAGTATGTGGTTGAAAGAGAAAAAAAGAAAAAAGAGGCGTGCAGCAAAGAAGAAAGACCATGAGACTAGAGTTTCTCCCATCTCTTAATAACAAGAAAATACTTTCCAAAAGGTTCCTATATAAACTGTAGAACTCATTTACTCTGGATGAAGATTAAATCAAGAATTTTATAAGCATCAAAGAGGGAAGGGGCATTTGTATGGATAACAAGAATATCCAGAGTTATGATAGTAATGCTAAAAAAGAGTATTTGAAGGGATAAAAACCCTCATGCATCGGGATTTAAGGGAATCTATAACTAAAGGGATTAGGATGAGACCTTCAAGGGAGACAGATTATCCTGCATCTGTGGGGATCTTGTATCTTTCTCCAAAGTATCTGGTGCTGGCTGCTGCTGGAGACACTGTATTAGGCCCAGTGGGTGTCAAGTTTGGGGCAGAATGGCAAGTCCTGTGGTCAGATCTGGATTTAGCATTCATTGCCTCTGTCTGTGTCTTCTTTCCACTACAGTGGGCTCTGTCTTTTGTTTATTTGCCTCATGCCTTTTTACTAGGTCAGACTCATGTTCCTGATGGTGCAATGTGTGTTTGGAATCATTGCAGTGAAGAAGTTGTGTGAGCCAATGGGTACCACACAGCTTCTGAGAAACCACTAATATGGGATCCAAACAAAGGGGAATTCCTCAGTCTTTTCCTATGTTTCTCCAGTTGTAAAATGAAAAGCTTAGTTATTTATGTGGTGGCTGTGTCCAGCTCAGGCACTTGGAAGAATTCAGCTTTGAGTAGTTTCCAGTTTTTAAATTTTTTCTCAGTGTCTTAAAGTCAGACAAGCACAACTTCTAAACCCAGTATCAAGACAGCATCATAAAAAAATTCCCATCTATCTTTATATTCCCATCTATCTTTATATTTATAATTATTTCAGTTGTTCTTACTACAGAAGATATCTGTCAGAATTTTGTGTTTATGGACCTAATTCTATCATAAAATGAATTTAATTTTTATAGCTACTTCATTTGCCAGCGATCCTTTACTTTTGTGTCTTCTCTTTTCAAGAGTATTTTGCAATAATTCCTGATTAGTTTGTTTTTTTTTTTAACTGACTTTTAATTTTAGTGTTTATTCATCAATATTAGGATTCCTGTATTTAAAGGGCCTGTATTTCAAGTTGGCCCATGTGTCAGTAAGAGTGGAGTATGTTTTTGGCTGCAGAATCACAAGAAATTTTTGAAATTCCCCGCAAGAGTTAAACGATGGTGCAACCATTGCTTCACATCACATTTTTATTCAACCACATAGCAAAATAAGTTAGTATTGACCAGGTAAGTTTTCTGTTTCCTGGAATTTATGAGGCTTTGCAGTGTTGAAATCCACTGTGTGATGTGAATTAATTCTAAAGGAATCACACCTAGTGCAGAAGATAATTGTGCTAATTAGATTTTTCGTGAATGGCAGATAACAACGCATCACTACTACATAGATCCTCAGATACTGCAGCATTCTGTGTATTCTGAAGCATGTGTACGTACCTAAACTGTCTGGGTCTTCAGTCTGCTTTTTTTTGTCCCATCTGCTTTAAGATTTTATGGCTCAGAAACTCACCATTAACCATAGTTAGCCTAGTCCTATTTTATTTTTAATATTTTTTTCTTCCCTAAGCCACAATGATTCTAGTTTAAACATAAATATGAAGCCTTTTAATTTTAATCAAACTGATTAATGTGCATAATGTATTTTCATCAATTTGCCCAAGTGCTTTTACAGATGTTATTTGTGAATGAATTTGTATATTTGCAAGCCTTATCTGTTTTAGAGTGGCAGAATTAGTAAAACTTGAGTTAGTTTCAGTTTTAAATCCATATCAGCTTAGTGGTAAATTAAGGCATTACAGCTTGCCTGGCAGAAATTTCTGTCCATTCAGTGTTTCACTGGGGTATATGACCTTTAAGCACTATTAAAACTGAGTTTTAGTAGTTGGTGGTAAGATTTTAGGGTTATGCATACTGACTTGAATCCTCTTCTGTAAGTATTATATTATTATATAATATTATTATGTTCTGTAAGTATTATATTGTTGATGTAAATAATATTTGGAAATATTTCACTGCTTTTGAGAAAGCCTGTTCTCTTCCTAAGTCTTTCAGCTGTTTGATGAAGCCAGATAACCTCTCAGTAGATTATGTTGAAAACTGGAAGAATGATTTCACTAAAATAGAAGAAATTTTTACCTTTAACATGATATGAGGTAGAGCAACATTTACCTCATTTTTTTTTCCATTTGTGGAAAGCACTGTATACTGATGAAATAGCCATATCAAAATGATGCTGGCCTAGCATGCTTTTTTTTTTTCCCTCATCCCTATCTTTCTCCTTGCATTGAAATTGATAATATCTGTGGTTTAGTCTCTTCCTTTTACTAATCTGAAATTTCAGAACCTCTTGCAGTTTTAGGAAGTTGAAGAATAATGGTTAAGAAAATGAGTAAAATTACCCTATTTTCTTAGCTTTTTTTTTCTTTATTTTATTTTAAATAGGAAAAAAAAAAGAGCGTGGTAGAAGAACACCAAACTTTTTTTTCCTCCTGTCTGTGACATAATTTCAATTTGAAGCTTTGTTAACACCCAGTTGAATTTACTGTTTGAAAAGTTGAGACATTTCTTGCTCTTGTCAGAATAATAGTAACAAAAATAAGAAACATTATTTCTGCAGAAAGGTTTTGGAGCCATCCCAGCAGTCATTGGATGACAGATATTGTGCAGTAGATACAGGTATCCCATATTACCCTTGCACACTCTCAGTGGTATGTCCAGCCTCCCTTGTAACATCCATATGGCAGAAAGTAAATCTCTCATGTAATTCCTGAAATAATTTCTCCCCTTCCCATGAAGTTGTAATTGTCTCATAGTGTCATTCCTTGACTGCTAGTCAACACCACTGTAGCTGAAGAGAAGTTGATATTAACCCCTTTTCTATAAGCAAATTAAAATCACTTTCTTGCAACATCTTTTCTTAATTATTTTTATATATCATTGGAGTAATACCTAAACTGATATCTCTGAGAAGCAAAGGGAAAATAATATGGAACCACTTCCCCAAATCCAAAGGTTAGATAAGGATTGACAGCTCTTTTGAACTTAAAATATGTGAGAGGGTGGAGATGTAGAAAGTGACATATGGGGTGTAGATGTTAAAAAGTGTGTCTGACAGTAAACAGCAGTTAGCTACTGTTTAATGCTACTCATATCCTGGTTTGTAAAGATAGTGTTTGAAGGGGACTGGAGTACCCTGTTATCATTGTCTTTGCTGGGACCTGACTTGTGTTCTGACTCGTGGATCAGCCTTGTGATAACAGGGACTGGCTTATTTCAATAAAGATGTGTGTTTCTGTGTTCCCTCAGAGAGGCCAGCTCACCTGTCGGCTACAATAGCATCAGCTTCACTACACACCACCTTTGAGCATACTCCAGCAGTTTGGAAAAAGCACAGCTGCTTGGGAAAAATGCAAGTCAGAAATGTCCCCCAGGTTGCAAATATAATAGTACTTCTTTCAGCAAACACTTGTTTTGAATACAAACTTCCAACAGCTCTGTGATCCTGGCCCTTGCGTAGTCCAGGAGCTCTAGGCACCCTGAAAGAACTGGAAGTCTTTTAACCTCACTTCATTGTTCACACTGCTGTTATCATGCCTGGTTTGCCCATGCTGACAGATGATGTTTTTTTGGCACATACAGTAATCCTAACTACTGTTCTACAGTTCAGTCCTTCATTGCTCCTGATGTAAGTGCCAGATTGTCTGTGTGCCACTTTGCTGTTCCTGCCTCAAGTTTCCCTCCACTTATTTTTGTGGAAGTGGTGGAAAAAATATTCCTGTATTTCCACTGTCTTCTTCCTTGGGATCCTATGTTATCCTGTCTGTGACTAATGAAAAGACTAATGGCATTTTCTATGTGTGTTCCTTTTAATCAACATTGTGCGTTTAGGTGGAGAACAGTCTAGTTTAAATTTTCCCATTTTGAAATAGCATTAGTGACTCACAACACACACTTCTGGCTTCTGGTATTACTAAAACCTAAATCATGTTATTCAGGGCAAACCCAAGCTTTTTCTGTATGGGATGAGTAGTCCAGCCTTTGGCCTATCTCTACTTCTCACCTTTCTCAGCTGAAAGCCCCTTGCTATATTTCCTATATTTCCTTGCTGTAAGGAGACAAACTGGCTACATCCCACTAGTGAAAGCCAACAAATATAGAGCTCTCCAAAGTCAACATGAAGATATAAGCTTAATGGAAAAGTTCAAGCTAAGGGAAACTCTATTTTAATTCTGGAGCTATGTTTACTGTGATGAGCATGCTTAAATCATGTCATGGGACGTGGCACAGGTTACCCACTGCTGATGTCAAATGAGTTGGCTGCAGATGACCCTGTCAGTAGGACAAAGCAGCTTGCACAGTGAGGCATGCTAATTCTTCTCATATGTTTATGGAGCATTGCTTCCTTTTATTGCACCAGATGCAAAGAAATTTGGAGCCTGCTCAATGCTCTCTAATGTGTTCCCAGTTGTGCTGTGCGGAAATGGTTTTTATCACCTTAGAAATGTGAACCTTTTTGAACATGTCCTTTTTTCTATATGAATGTCTTTTCTGTTACTGCCTATTGCCCCTTCTGCTATGTGCAGCATTTCCCTGATATTCCTGTGAAGCGGAAAAGAACCTGTGATTTTTCTTGAGGGGTGGTGCTTCAATTATAAAACCATAAACTAAATGAGAGCTTTAATTATAATGGAAAACAGATTAGAATATTGTCATCTGCCTTGCTAGGGAGCCAAGGGAAGATTAAAAAGCCAGTGGCCTAAATTTATGTTATTTGTATTTCTGTGAGTCAAACCTCAATCATGTAAAACAGCCAGTAGGCCTGTATTAATGGGAGAGGCCAAGAGAACTGAATCTCAAAGGGCTGCTGCCCTTAGGACATGGTACATTATGATAATACGATGAAGAATAATTACCAAATGTGAAATATATATTGTCAAACATGAGACCAAGCTATTCCTAACTGAAAACGAGGATGTGAGAAAGATAGTGAATGCTAAGCAGCTGGGGCTTGGTTTCTAAAGCCACGTCCACTAAAGCTGGCTGTTGAGGCATTGAATTGTCCTTCAGATCCTGCAGGCTGAGGTAGATCAGTGGGATGGAGTAAACTTGTCTTGCTTGTATTGAAGCCAGACCTTAGCACATACTGCAGAAATCATCCTGATGATGACCATTGTTATGATAAAGTGCAATGAATGGCTATGATGACAAAAGTGTAAGACTTCACCAAATGATATTAAAAGATGATGTGAAATTGGAATGGAAGAATTTATATATATATGAGCTATTTATGTTGGTTATTTCTGACAAAATATATCAGTGCTTCCTTTATCTTCTTTCTAAGTGTGGTAGGATATTTTTCAACAGCTCTCTTTGTGGCTGTTGTGCATGATGGTTTCTGCATTAATATTGTGTTTGTTGCATGGAGAGTGTGACACAGAACATCATCAGTCCTCTGGCTGCTTCTCATTTCATATTTGTGTGGTGCCAGGCAGCAGTATTGTACCCATGCCCTCCTTTCCCTGCCATTTGTCTTCAGGCAAACCATACTGTGTGTACTGAAAGATTTGTTCTTGGCTCTTCAGTCATTAGAGTAACTGTGTCCATGATGCGGTGTAAATGTATGGCAGCACAGGACAACGTTGCAAATTGTGACTTCAGCTGACAGTCCGTAGGTGCCCACATGGGTGTAACTATAAATACCTAGCCAATTGGACTGAATTCAGTGACATTATTTTCATATTACAAGTTATGCATGAATTAAGTGTTTTGCTGGACCAAGCTTTTATTACAGACGCTTTTACAAATTCTGAGTGAAATCTGTCTATAAAAAATCAGGTAAGACTATAACTCAAAATAGAAACAACTCCAGCTAATGAGGCAAAATGAATTGTTAATGAATTTTTCTGTCTTTGGAGAAAAGACTGATTTAGCAACTGGGTATAATCAACTATAGACCAAAACTTTTAGCAAATTTGTTACGTGCTTTACTTTTTTTTTCCCAAATAACATACATGTGAAATAAGTCTTCCCTTTCATATATTATCTGGTTTGGGTATTGTATTGTGGGTATTTTCACAGCTCTCAAGGCTGCTAGCTGTGTGCCTCATTTTATATAATATCATACCTACACACTACTAGTGCTTTGTAGGATGGAATTGTCAGCCCATTGTAAAGATGGGGAGCTGGTGCTCAGGTTAGCTTGATCAAGATCAAGTAGGGAATTTCTGAAGAGAAGACTCCTGACTCTGCACTTCAGAATACTAGTCAGAACATTACTGTCTGTACTTCATTGCCTATTAGGGCAATAAGCATCAATAAATCACTGGAAAGAGCTTCTTTCTGTTGTTAAACTAAATAGCTTCTCATTGCTCATTATGCAAATTTAGTGTCTTAAAAGTGTTTTGGCAAGTCACTGAAGGAAGCATTTTAAAATTCTGGGAATCTTATCCCTAAGAAAAATACACCAATACATATCACCATTCAATGATCACTAATCTTGTACTGCCCAATTGTATGGATCACAGGCTAGACATGTAAAATAATGGAACAATCAAAGTAAATGGGCACTTCTGAAAAATACTGCCCTTTCAAAAGTAAGAGACATGTTTAGAAATGTTTAGGGCAAATAAATACAAATAAGCCCTAAATTTGCACTTCATATTTTGTATAGCATAGGCAAACACAACAAACAAATGAGATTTTTAAAGACTGTAGCAAGTATATGTGTCTTTTGCCTCCACCCACTTTTATGTATCTCCTTTATAAACCATAACTGTGTGACTTGCAGTTAAAAGGTTAAATAGCAAACAGTAAAATATTTTTCCTCTGTTTCTCTTGAATTTTGTTATGGTTTAAAGATGAAGGAGGGGTAAATCATTGCCTGGATCCAGTCTTCACTTACTACTGGGATATAGATCAATTCCTAGAGTCATTTTTAGAGATTATATTAGTTTCGTTTTTCCTGCGTTGTATGGGGAATAGAGCTTTTCTGTTTCAAAGTCTTACAAACTTTACCATACAGTTCTGAATAAAAACATTGGGACTGATGAAATTCTCTTCACAAACCTCTGTAAGGATGTGTGGTAAAGCAAGAATTGTAGGATATGCTTTGGTCTGAAACTATGTCCCTCACTCAGTTTGCCCTTAGGCCAATGTTAATTGCTGAAAAGCCAAATGGCATGAACAGGCTTTCAGAGTACAGAATTGCTGAAAAATAAATGCAATAAGAAAACAAGATAAATACCCAGTGCTAAGAAATGATGATTCTCTAGATTTCCTCAGTCAAGCAATATTTATCAGGTGCATTGATTTAACTAGCGGCTATTGGCAGTTACAAATGGATGATGACAGGAAACAAAAAACCACCTTCATTTGCCATAAGGGGGCTTTTCATTTTAATGTAATGCCTCTTGGAATTACCAGTGTCCCGACTACATTTCAAAGATTAATGAACATCATCCTGTCAGGTTTAATACATCACACTTCTCTAGTACACTTGGACAGGAGACTGTTCTCATAGATTCCCAGAGTTTTCAATGACACTTAGGAAATTATTTTTAAAACATAAGTTCTGAAAGGAACTAAATATTTAGGGTTTTAAAATAGAGTTTTCATTCCAATCTGAAGAGATAGTCAATACTATAAAACTAATTTATATCTGTGGAAAGCAAAAGTGACTTAAAACATTGTGGGGTCATGCAGAAAGTTGCATATAGCTATGTCCTATTATCCTGGAAGTAGTACTATATCATACAAAAGTAAGGAAGCAAAAAAGAAAAAAAAAGTATTACATCAGGAATCATGTAACAACCTCATTTAGTTTCATGGGTCTCTTACAAAAGTGGGATTGAATCAGGAAAATGTGTTCTTCATTTTTTGTAATTTGAAGAATACAGTTCAGTGGATTGAAAAGATTGATAGTAAAGACGACATTAATAAGCAAACCAAGTTGCAACATTACTACAACCCCCAACACTAATCCAAAGTTATAATGATGTAGGCTTAAATTTATTTTGTTTCAATGAGTTTACTTCAATGAGCTCAGAAAATACACAACCACCATTTTTTAAAATATAAACTACACTAAGTTGTTATGATGAAATAACATTAAAAAAGTATTTCTCTTTCTTGAAAAAACTTTGTAGTCTAGATGACATTAAGCATTACTTATTTTTCAACACATATGAAACATATTCCAAAATTAGCAAAATAAAATAATGTTATATATTGTATATTTGGTCCATTTTTCTGTATATTTTAGACTCCACGAGCAAACTTTCTTCTTTTACACTAGGGAAAATCTTAATTTCCGAGGTAAAATGAGATTTCCCTGACTTGTTATGTATTATGGGCTTCATTCATAAATTGTTTTACCAGTGGAGTACCTCACAGTGTAATTTGATCTTAGAAAAACATTTTCCAGTGGATGGATAACTTTCAATAATTATTATAATAAAAATAAAAGTGATTGTATGTATGTCTGTTAATTTAATTCATGTGCGATTTATCTATTTCATATAGAATGTTCCGTTAGCTACCTGAAACCCATAAACAAAAAAACCTATGGAGAACAAGAAAGACATATGCTACTTGACATTAAAATTAGTTTTCACATCAATGTTAAGATCTTGTTTCACGGAGCATTTTCATGTCCAATATTCACAGAGCACTTTCAATGCTGTCTTCTTTTGATTTGTATAAATATATCCCTATTGATCTTTTAAAATTCTTATACAAAATCTTAACAAATTCCGAAAGGTAGTGCATATGGGTAAGGGCAGCAAAGGAAACTACATACATATTTTTCAGTAAATTGAAACACCATCTAATACCAATAACTGTGGTGGGATATTTATCTTTAGGTTCTTAGATTAAGGTCAGATATTTTATTAAAAACAGCTTCCATCTAACCACAAGTTACCAGTCTTGCCTCGGAAGTAATTCTGTGATGTTGTACAGCTTCTCTTATGCAAGAAGTTGAAATAC